>NC_044991.1:83270382-83622490 GCF_008728515.1 Papio anubis | reverse complement strand
GGCCTCATTTTAGTGCTTTGTGGCGCCTGAGACTAGGAGAGATTAATGACCTAAGGTCATACAGCAGCAGGCAGCAGAGCGGGGATTCAGACTCGCATCTATCTGACTGTAGCCTGCTATTGCCAATAATCTGTACGGCCTTCCCAAGTCAAAGTCTGTTTCCTACTCTAATCTGCTAACTCTTATGTCCAAATGTGTGCAAATCCAGAAAGAGCTGGTTTAAAGACAGCTATAAGGAGGAGCAGCAAACTCAAAGGATTATAGGAGCTGCGCGAGAAATATACATGAGTAAGGCAGGCCAGGCATCAGACATTTGGGTGTGGTGGAGGCTGCGGCATGCTCGGGTAGCTCTTAAAAGATCACTCCTCAGGCCCAGTGAAGCATTCTGCTGCTGAGTCCAGCCCGCTGCTGGGGTTTTAGAGGCCCCACCCAGATTTCCTTTGCAAACTGAAAGTTAATAGTCAGGGGTCCTGAGTGTTTCTGCCCAATGCAGGACTCACTGAATGGGCAATCTTTACCCCAAAGCTCTGGTTGAGTTGTCAAGACTGTGTCTAAGCTGCCGCACAGTTTGAGGCTCTCCCTACTCTGTCCAGCTCCTTCTCTCTTTCCTGTCACAGGGGTCAGAGCAGCATCATGGCCCCATCCTGCTTCCTCCTTGTTTTATCTTTCACAGCCCGCCCCACACCAAACTCTTATGCTCCTAAAATTAAAACAGTAGTAACTATGGGATAGGAGAGTAGAGATCATGAGACCGTTTTCATCCAAGTAACCTAGAATATCATTCTTTCTTTGGGAAGGTAAATCATACAATGAGGTCACCAGTGCGTAGTGGGAGGTGGCAAATAAGGAAGTTCCCCAAACTAGTGGTGGAGATGGTAACTGTGAAAGAAGCCAGAGCAGTAAGTGATGTCTAGGCCCCTGCTCTGCACAAAGATGTAGATCTCCAAGGTCAAGAGGGACATTTTTCTTCTACTAAAATCCTTCTTTGAAAAATGTCCGTGTTTCGCATTTCGGCTTCCTTCTCACAGATTCCACGTCTTACTTTCAAGAATTCTGAGGACTCAGGCGAGGTGACGGAATGCTTCCTACTTCCCCTTTGAGGGCCGGGAGAGGACACTTAGTTGTAGAGAAACCACATTTTAAAAAATGCATATACTATAAATATCACAGATCTTTTGATACATGGGAAATGTGAATCCCTGAAGTTCATGAAGGATTTCCATGGATGTAGGAGCTTTTATGTTGAGATCAGTGACATATTCTGTTATATATTTTTGTGAGGTAGCTGAGCCCAGACTCAACATCAAGAGTGAGTGCAGAATGGAGAAAGGGATCTTTGATCATCTTTAAAGTCAATAGTCTCCCTTCGACTGTACTTGGAAGTATTTCATTTCATGTAAATTCAAATACAGGCCAGGAAAAAGTAAAGCAGAGAGAACGGTGTTATCTGTTGGCTTGTGAATGTTTACTTTCCATCATTTTAAAAGGACATTATGTTTAAAAAAAAAAAAAGTTTCCAAGAGCATAAGAAAAATCCCCTCACCACCTCCATTTTATCCCAGCCACATTCTCCAAAAAGGGAAGACAGAGAAGGAGGAAGGACAACCTAAGGAAGAATCAAAGTATCTACAGATACTTCTTCTGGGAGGGATTTCTGGTGAGTAATAACATTCTGTGAAGCCACCTCTAAAAGGATGAGATATGGGTTTTTGTTTTTGTTTTTGTTTTTAAGAGACAGGGTCTTGCTATGTTGCCCAGGCTAGAATGCAGTGGCTATTCTCAGGCATGATCATGGTGCACTACAGCCTTAAACTCCTGGTCTCAAGCAATCCTCCTGCCTCAGCCTCACAGGTAGCTGGGACTACAGGCACACACCACCATACCTAGCTTAAGGAGTTATAGCAAAGGTGATCTGGAAAGGGTCCTCACTTTGCAAACCCCACATAACAATCCAGACTTCTCACACGCTCTGTGTGTCAGCTAGTATTATTTTCCTATAACTGATCAAATAAAGGGGAGAAGCTGGCTGGGTGTGGTGGCTCACGCCTGTAATCCCAGCACTTTGGGAGGCTGAGGTGAGCAGATCGCTTTGAACACAGGAGTTTGAGACCAGCCTGGGCAACATGGTGAAACTCCATCTCTACAAAAAATATAATAATTAGCTGGGCATGGTGGCACACGCCTGTAATCCCAGCTACTCAGGAAGCTGAGGCTGGAGGATGGCTTGAACATGGGAGGTGGAGGTTGCAGTGAGCCAGGATTGTGCCACTGCTCTCCAGGCTGGAAGACGGAGTGAGACCTTGTCTCGGGGGGGGATAAAAAAAGAAGGGGGAAAATCCTCTTTAATCTTTTAGATTCAATGTAGCCCCTCATGAAACCAGTCTGTTTGCCCTGAAAGGAGTGTCCATCGCACTCCAGTTATGCAGGAACTGTGTTAGTCTTGTCCACTGTTTAGCCAGTGCCTTGGGAATGAGGATGGCTTGCGGGTTCTCAACTCTGTGGCAGGTACTGGGATGAGGAGTTAGCACTGATGGCCGCATTTGATATCGAAAAAACCTTATGAAGCAGATACTGTAAGTAACATCTCATTTAGGAGATGAGTAAGCTAAGGCACAGAGACGGTGAGAAAGTAACTTAAGGTAGCTCAGCAATCAAGGCCAAAGCCAGGATTGGAATGCAGGCATTTTGGGGTCTGGAGTGTGCTCTTTTAGCCTACAAACCACTCTGCTTAGCACGGACTCTATCACAAGATGGTGTGGACATCTTAGCAGATACAGGATGGCAAAGTGCCTCCTGGGAGAGGGAGATGAAGCTGAGAAACAGAGACATTTGTATAATGGAGTATAATGTAGCCATTACAAGAATGAGGTAGAGCTTATATCAATGGAAATGGGACAATCTCCAACATGCAGTATTAAATTTTTAAAAAAGAGCAAGATGAGCATAGGTCTGCATTGATGCTTTTGTAAGTATAGCATCTTTCTGGAAGGTTATGTCACTCACTGAGGGTCCCTTCTGGGTAGGAAACAGGGGTCTGGGGAGCTAGAGGTTTGGGATTAGATAAAAACACTTTGAGTCCATGTTCATTTGTGCAGTTGGAATTTTTAAAACCATGTGTAAATGTTCTTTTTCAATATAAAAATCTAATTTACAAAGGATTCTGTTCTATTGGAAGAAGAGGACTTCTGCACTGGTGAATTGAAGCAGCTGCTTGTCATGACCACGCAAGGCCTTTCTACTCCTACATTAGATAGAAAGGAATTTTGACTTTGAGTCCATCTTAATCTTGGCCAAAAGCAGTTTGCCGCATGCACAAAGATTTCTCACCTCCCCGAACTTCCGGGATGCTAAACATCATCAACTACTTCTCGCTGGCCATCCCCCAAAGGGCCTGGACCGTGTACGGCATGGAGGATGCTGAAAGGTACTTGAGTGTTGTTTTGAGAACTGGCTGATTGTGTGAGCATTTACCTCTTCCTTGAGGGCAGGGCCACAGAGTGGAAGCCCACAGAGAGGGCAATGAATGACTGGTAAATGGGATCTAACTGCAGGTGCATTAAGAATCACAGAAGTTTAGACTCAAAGTGTTTTAAAGATTTGTCTGGCCTGGTCCAGGCATGTTGAGGAGGCACTGAGTGGATCTCTAAGCTCCTGGGGGAGGCTCACTGCCCTTCCTGCTATCCCAGCGCTCCTCGAGCTCTCCTTTGGCCAGCTGCAGAATGATCTGGGTCCTGTGCACAAAGACCCAGGCCAGAGAGGAGGGCCTCCCACGATGGGACATGTTTCCCAAGGCCAAAGTTAGGATGTGCAGTATCAGGACACAGCAGCTGCGTGTTGCATGTGTGTGATGTTGGGGAAAACATTCAGAATAACCATGTCCCTACTTTTCTCCTGGAAAACCTCCTACAACTCCTGAAGTTGTGCTGTGAGGTCTGCAGTTGAGAAGGGAGCACCAGGCAACCAGCCATCTCCTCGCTCATCTAACATTCTGTTCTCTCTCCCTTCCTCCCTTCATTTTTGCCAGCTCATTCCTGTCTTCTCTTTGTCCCTTCTGCCTCCTTCCCTCCTCTGTAATCACCTCCCATTGACACAGTTATCCAAGAAAGAACCTGTTATCTTTTTTTTTTTTTTGAGACAGAGTCTCACTCTGTCACCCTGACTGGAATGCAGTGGTGTGATCTCTGCTTACTGCAACCTCCGCTACCTGGGATCAAGCGATTCTCCTGCCTCAGCTTCCCGAGTAGCTGGCACTACAGTCGCCTGCCACCCCGCCTGGTAAATTTTTGTATTTTTAGTAGAGACGGGGTTTCGCCATGTTGGCCAGGCTGGTCTCGAACTCCTGACCTCAGGTGATCCACCCGCCTCGGCCTCCCAAAGTGCTGGGATTACAGGCGTGAGCCACCGTGCCTGGCCAAAGCTGTAATCTTAACTTTTATTTTCCCCCATAAATTGCAGTGGCTTTCCATATCAATATTTACATTTAAAAGTAAAATTCCATAAGTTATGAGGAACTGCCACTTAAAATAAGAAAATGGTATATTTCATAACCAGAACTTGCTCTAAGAATTTGCAAGTAGATTAAACTATCTCTTTAATTTGTCATGCCTAATGTGGTGAGAGAATTAGTTTATGAGGTTGTAAAACTTGAGACAGCTTTGCTTCAGTAATCTGCATCTCATTATCAGAAATATTTTGAATTCTTTTAACGAGGTGATAGCTAAGTGGTTTCTTGCATCATCTCACATAAAGGACAGTTGCTTCTCTTGGAGCTGTTTTTTAAAAAAAACTTAGCAAAGTAGTTAAGTGAGAGATGCTGAAGGGAAACTGCTGCCTTTTTTTGTGATTAATATTAATTTGCCCAATAGGCTAGGAAAAGAACTGAGTTTCTGCTTCAGCTCTGGTTTTGAAAAAGGTGAAAATTCTTGAATGAAAAGTTCCAGAATGTGCAGAAAATGATCTGAAAGTTATTTAACTGGAAGTGTGAATTGAAACTCCCTTTTCCCAACTACTGTTATATTTAAAGTAACATTTAAGGCCAGGTGCAGTGGCTCATGCCTGTAATCCCAACACTTTGGGAGGCCGAGGTGTGCGGATCACTTGAGGTCAGGAGTTCAAGACCAGCCTGGCCAACATGGTGAAACCCCGACTCTACTAAAAATACAAAAACTAGCCGGGCATGGTGGTGCGCGCCTGTGGTCCCAGCTTCCGGGGAGGCGGAAACAGGATAGTTGCTTAAACTCAGGAGGTGGAGGTTGCAGTGAGCTGAGATGGCGCCACTGCACTCCAGCCTGGGCAACAGAGCAACACTCCATCTCAATAAATAAATAAATAAATAAATAGATAAATAAATAAATAAAATAAAGTAATATGTAAGCTTTAAAACAAAACCTAATAGAATAGAATATAACTTTCTAAACAAAAATATAAGGTCTCCCTTTTTGGTTTCAAAACGGGATGCAACTTTCAATTGTTTCCCATGGTGTGACCATCACTGGGAAACCATCATTACCTGCTTCCTTAATATAGTGGGGAGCACTGGAAATAACAAGCTCTGGACCCCTTTATACAGTTAACTCAGAGTGCCAAGCAATCACATAGTTGTAGGAAATGGATGTCAGAAGACAGAAACTCAGATACTCACATTCACCTTCATCTTGATCCTTTAAAGAAATGATTTTAAAAAGTACTATCCATATCCCGGAAGACACCAGCAGAAGTCGCAAATCGCTTGGAAAGGGAAATCTTTCTGTAGGAGTTTGTGCAGGAATGCTGTGAGGTCTGGGTCTAAACTTTCTCTGCAGCTGTCTTTGCCTGTGGATGTGGCCAGTGGATCTCTAAGCTCTTGGGGGAGGCTCGCTGCCCTTCCTGCTATCCCAGCCATGGGGAAGGATGGGCTGGTTACATAATATATTCTCTCCCACACTCCCATTGGTTCCCTCCCATCCAAATGGATGCACAGAGCCTTCGTGGCTGGTTTATCCATAGAAACCAGGGACAAAGAAGTGAATAAACCTGGTGAACTTGCCTATGAGGAGGGATATGAGAGAAAAAGAAGAACTTTAATGCAAAGAGAGTTCTTTACTTTCTTAACACCTCTAAAAATAATCCTGGAGAATGGCATATGCTGTAAATAAGCACAAACGTTAACTGGGTTCTTGAAAACTTTGAACTCTGACCCAGCCAGCTTTGAATTCTTCCTGATGATTCAGATGAAAAAGCCACACTTTAAAGGAACTTCTGCAGCTGTAGGAGGCACTGCCTACTAATGGGGCTTTGAGGAGGAGGTTGTGGTCAGAAAAAAATTCCAAAGCCACCCAGTGGAAATGAGGCATTTGCTTCTCTGATAACTGAATACTGTGCTTTTCCAGTAGGTTTGGGTCTTACCCAGATCGACATGCTTTAATATACTTCCCCTACTCGTGGAAACCTTGCTAAGCTGCACTTAAGGCTTCATTTAATTGGCAATTATTTATCAAGCACCTACTGTATGTCTGACAATATACACCAGGGGAACAGGTAACCAGTTTCCTTGATCTAAGCTCAGGATTGAAATGACACAATAAAGGTCTCTCAGGCCTTCACATAATTGA
Organism: Papio anubis; assembly: GCF_008728515.1. Classification (NCBI taxonomy): domain Eukaryota; kingdom Metazoa; phylum Chordata; class Mammalia; order Primates; family Cercopithecidae; genus Papio; species Papio anubis. The sequence continues at coordinate 83,615,900 of NC_044991.1, read as the reverse complement.
TTATCATGTCTGTGGCCCAAGATGGGCCCATGTCATACCAGACTGCATTCTCCAACTCAAAGTGCTCCAGAGATCCTAGTGTGTTCATTCACAGCCTTGCCACTGCCTCCCACTGCCAAGTCTATTCCTTGCCAGCGAAGTCCCTGAGTTATTGCTTAAGATATTTGGTTTGGGGAGCTGTTGGATCAAGTTAAGGGGTTGGCAATTTCACCCTTGCTCATGAAAAGCCCACCGAAGGAGGAGGCAAGTAACAGAACTTCTCTGGGGTTCAGCTTCTTCACCTGAAAGTGAGATAGCTTCACAGGGCAATCGCCAAGTTCCCATCCAGCTGCAAAATCTACATTTCCCATGACTTCTTTTCTTACTCTTACCTCTTAGTTCATGAAAGCCATCCGAGGGATTACAGAGAAAATAACACGCAGGTATTTTTCCTCTCTAACTTCCTTTCCTTTTCTTCTCTCTTTCCTTTTTCTTTTTTCGTTTTTTAAGGAAAGAAGTGAGGAAAAGCATAAAGAATGGAGTTTTGTGTTATTTGATGGGTCATAAGCAATTATGCCAACTCCAATTAGAAGAAAACTTTGTCTAAGCATGTGTTTCTCTCTTTTCTTTTCTAGAGACAGGGTCTCACTTTGTCACCCAGGCTGGAGTGCAGTGGCACAATCACAGCTCACTGCTGCCTCGAACTCCTGGGCTCAAACAATCCTCCCACCTGAGTCTTTCAAGTAGCTAGGACTACAGGCATGAGCCACCACACCCAGCTAATTTTTAAAATTTTTTGTAGAGACACAGTCTCGCTATGTTGCCCAGGCTGGTCTTCAAGAGCTGGGCTCAAGTGATCCTCCCACTGCAGCCTCCCAAAGTGCTGGGATTACAGGCGTGAGTTACCACACCCGGCCCCCAGCCTGTGTTTCTAAAGCTTTGTGTGTCTAGCGACTGCCTGCTTCCTGTCATATCCATGTGTCACTACAATTTTTTAGGTAAAATAATAAATTGAGCCAATTAAAAAACAACTCTCCCTCAGCAATGTTACCCATGAAATTCCAGGTTTGATGAGCTAGTTTTAGTTTGTTTGAATGCACATCAAGACACACCAGTAATGTAAAAAACTGTGGTGTGCACCACACTTGAAATCCTCTGGCGTGCCCGCAGTCAGGGTCCCTGTAGCGTGTGGTTTTTCCATTTGCTTGACTAGGAAGAATTCAAAGCTGGCTCAAGCTGTTTAATGTATCACAGAGAAACGAGTGAAGGTTCAGGCTTGTTCCCCGACTTTTCCATTTTTCTATGGTCATTTTTAGAGGTGCTTCAGGAAAGCAAGGAGCCACTCTGTTGTTTAAGTTTGTCTTCTTTTGTTCTGTTGGTGTGAATTTATTGCAATTCACTAGGTTTGTTTGTTTAGTTGTTAATAATGGATTACACGTAAACCCATCCCAACCCTTATTTGGGATACCCAAAGGGAGCTAAAGGAGAATGTCTTATGTAACTGGCCCTGACTCCCAGTGGCTGGCAATCGCCTCACTTTGGGGAACACCAGTGTAAGGAAGGAGCACCTTGAGTTGCTTGTTATTAATTACTGACTCTTGTGCTTCTATTCCCCTTTCAACTGTGGTGAGACTCTCACTTTTGAACCTGGGCTGGGTATGGTGGCTCACTCCTGTAATCTCAGTGCTTTAGGAGGCTGAGGCAGGAGGACTGCTTGAGGTCAGAAGTTCGAGACAAGCCTGGGTAATATAGGGAGAGCCCCTCATCTCTACCAAAAAAAAAAAAAAATTAGATGGGCATGGTGGTGTGCACCTGTAGTCTCACCTACTTGGGAGGCTGAGGCAGGAGGACTGCTTGAGCCCAGGAGTTTGAGGTTGTAGTGAACTACGATAACGCCACTGCACTCCAGTCTGGGTGACAAAGTGAGACCCCGTCTCTAAAAGCAAATTTCTGAACCCAAAGTGAACATTCCACAAAGCACTTTTCACTTACTGTTAACCGGATGGCAAACACCTCCAAGACACAGAGATGACCTGCTCTCTTGCCTCCTATCCCTACAAAAGACAGACTGCCTGGGCTGTCCAGAACATGTAGAGCAAATGAAAGCTGCTCTTGATGATAAGGTGAAGCAATGGGTTTAAAGGAAAAGAACAATACATTCACTAACTCATAAACTCGTGCAGAAACTCTCTGAGTGGCCAGGTAAGTGGCCTAGAATTGCCTGTGAATAACTTCTTCATGATCCACACTCGTCTCCTAGAGGAGCTTGCTTTTGTTTGTTTGTTTTTGAGACGGAGTTTTCGCTCTTGTTGCCCAGGTTGGAGTGCAATGGCGCGATTTCGGCTCACCACAACCTCCGCCTCCTGGGTTCAAATGATTCTCCTGCCTCAGTCTCCCAAGTAGTTGGGATTGCAGGCGTGCACCGCCACGCCCAGCTAATTTTTGTATTTTTAGTAGAGATGGGGTTTCTCCATGTTGGTCAGGCTGGTATTGAACTCCCGACCTCAGATGATTCACCTGTCTTGGCCTCCCAGAGTGCTGGGATTACAGGTGTGAGCCACCGTGCCTGGCCTCCTGGAGGAGTTTTAAGAGTGCAGAGCCTGGCCGGGCATGGTAGCTCACGCCTATAATCCCAGTACTGTGGGAAGCTGAGGTGGGCAAATCACTTGAAAACAGGAGTTCGAGACCAGCCTGAGCAACATGGTGAAAAAAACCCCACCTCTACTAAAAATACAAAAATTAGCCGGGCCCAGTGGTGCATGCCTGAAGCCCCAGCTACTTGGGAGGCCGAGGTGGGAGGATCACTTAAGCCCAGGAGGCGGAGGCTGCACTGAGCTGAGATTCTGCCACTGCACTCCAGCCTGAGCAGGAAAAAAAAAAAAAAAAAAAAAGGCAGGATCTCCCACGCCGAGAGCTGGGGATGCTGTCCCGGGAACAGGAGACCACGCACTGAGCTGAGATTGTGCCACTGCACTGAAGCCTGAGTGGAGGGTGCAGGATCTCCCACGCCGACAGCTGGGGATGCTGTCCTAGGGACAGGAGGCCACGCATGTTCTTCTCAGTGTCGACTCTACTTTTCGTAGGTGTGTGTACAAGGCTGGTCTTACCCCTGAACAAACGCTTTAGGGGCGTTATGTTTGGAAATGGTTCCTAAAAAATGTTATTTCCTTTTTTTGCAACTCAAGTTGGAGTGTTCTAATCTCCCCCTCTGTGGCAGCCCTCTTACCAGCCTCCCACCTTCCTCCTTTTAAGCTATTTCCCCTTCAGGCCGATGTCATTTCCTCCCTTAGTCATCGCAATTCCAAAACGGCCCTGTTTTGATTCTACGGTTGCTTCCCCATTCCATTATCGCGTCGGCCAAGCGCCTGTCTATGCACAGACCTTTTACGTTTTGGGGTGATGGTGGCATTCCCTTAGCTTTTTTCCCCCTAAGTGTGCTCTACAGGAAATAAAATGTTCAAAGACTACAGGTGATTAAACAGGGGAACCAATAATGAGTATATGATGAATTTTTTATTAGTCATAATGATTATTTACTACATATGGAGACAGGGGACCAGGCACTTGGCCTTGGAAGCATTTAGAACAATGCCTGGCATGCAGCAGGCATTCAATATTTGTTGAAGGAATGAAAGGTACATTGTGTTCCTGAATCAAACATGGCACACATAAATAGAAGCTATCTACTCCTCGATTTACTATTTGTTATGCTCACAACCACTCCCCACCCCACACGGCAACCAGCAGTCTCAAACACCGAAAGTTTTACTTTTTCTGAAGACAGAGTACATGATTCTCCTTCATGTCCATGGAGAAGAGCAGGGTGCCACCCCAGTGGAAAATGAAGCCACCTACACTGAAGTCTCCACATTTACCAGCTTTGGCTCTTTCCTACCTACAGCCCATTTATTGCACAGCAGCCTGAGTGATCTAGAAAACATAAATCAGACCATGTCATCTCCTGCCTTAAGTGGGTTGGTGGTTTCCTTTGCAATTAGAATGGCTTCGAAGCTCTTACACGGCCGACCGGGCCCTGTGTTATCTTGCTAACACCTCAGATCTCACTTCCGACCACTCTCTCTCTCAGTTTACTCTGCTTTGACCCCACTGGTTTTTATATGGGCACTCTGCTATGCTGAATGCATTCCCACTGCAGGGCTTTAGCATCTGCTGTTCCCTCTACCTGGAATGCTTTTCCCATCTCTTGGGTCTTCAGAGTGGCCTTTTCCACCCATCGCCTCCATTAGATCCCCCTGTTTTATCCTCTTTCTGGCAGTTCTCACCACCTGAAACCATGGGTCTATTTACTCACTGTCATGCTGACTCCACTGGAATGTCAGTTCTGTCTTGATCACCCTGAACCCCCAGAGCCCAATACTATGCATTGGGTGAATGGCTGAGCCATGGATGGTGAGCTGTGTTTTTGAGTTGGGTGTTGTATCTGGGCTGTTTTACCTTGTGGAATAGATGAAGGGAGGAAGTTGCTGGGAAATGCTGGAGGGAAGCAACAGGTCTTTGTGACCTTGATTTCAATAGCAACAGCTTGCATCTAAGGCAACATCTGACCATGGAAAAGGAGGGGCCAACTGTCAAGAGAACAGGCTGAGTGGTGGCTTAGGCCGAGGCCAGGTAGGGGTTAGAGAGCTGAGAGTCAGGAATGACCTCTGTTGCCAAACACCTGCTGACTAGAAAGTAGTGCTGTTCCTATCCTCACAGCGGGGCTGCAGCCAGGGCTCCACCTGCACTCCCTGTAACCTCCCATTCATTCACACACATTACCACAAAGCATTTATTGAGCATCTACTTTGTGCAGGCACTGCCGTAGGCACCAGAGATGCAGCACGAAATAAGAAAGTCCAGGTCTGTCCCTCATGGAATTTTGCTCCCAGAGAGGAAGACAGATGAACAAATAAAGTGAGATAATTTCAGATCTTAATAAATGAAGGTAAGATAGATGAGAGTGATGGCGGTGGGCCTGTGTAGGGGGGGAAGTGATTTGCACAGCATGGTCCAGAGAGGCCTCTGGGTGAGGTGATGTTGGCTAGAGAGAGGAGCATCCAGGACGGGGAACAGCAGGGGAGAAGGGGAAGGAACTGAGGCAGGAGAGCTGCTGGGAGTGGGATCTAATGGGCCCTCAAGGGACAGGTCAGCTTTCTGCACACAATCCCATTTGCCCTTCAACAGAGACTGAGTCTGAAATGTCTTGCTCACCACCTCAGAGATGCTAAAGGTACAAAGAGAACCTAAAACTGCTCTCCACTCACAAGTGAAGCTTCACCAGGCTTTCCTGCCCAGAAGCACTGAAGCAAGCCAAGTCCCACCACGTGGCAGACATTTCCAAGCCACCACATTTTGTCGTGTTTAAACCAATCTTGAGAATGTGGAAGATTTTACAAAAAATTCTACGTCTGCCCCTTGATCTTTCTCGAGTGGGTCCGGAACCATGCCACTCAGAGTTGAGATGGAAGAGAGACAAAAAAGATTTGCTCTTTAATTGAGGCTGAATTTGAAACATGAAAGATAATTAAGCACATTTAAATGTTCTTACAGTATAAATATTGGACCATCCATTCTTCAATAACATAATAAAGATGCTTGCTTGAAAAGTGCCTTCAGAAAACTGAGTGAGCACATAGCTGTCTTTATGAAAGAAAGTACAGATTGTAGAGAAAATACTGTGGAAAGTAGGTTTAAAATAGAATCAAATATCAGAAATTCTCAGAAAATGATGGAAAATAAGTGCCAATGCTTATTTCATTCAGTAATCTTCTTTCAATTCCTGGACATTTACTCCAGTGAGAAAATAATGTTATTAGGGGGAAAAAAGGGCTGTGTATGAAGATGTCAATTTCAATATTACCTGTAATAGCATGTGTGCGCGCACACACACGGAAGTAAACAGAATTTACAGCAAACAGGACTGAATCACTAAAGCGTATTGCAGACTCTATTTTAATAACTTGAAACTACCAAAAATCCAAAATGAGAACTTACATATAATAAACCCACTTATCTGCCTTGAACTAAATTTCTGGCTGGGCGCCTTGGCTCACGCCTATAATCCCAGCACTTTGGGAGGCCAAGACAGGTGGATAACTTGAGGTCAGGAGTTTGAGACCAGCCTGGCCAACATGGTGAAACTCTGTCTCTACTAAAAATACAGAAATTAGCTAAGCATGGTGGCACATGCCTGTAATCCCAGCTACTCAGGAAGCTGAGGCAAGAGAATTGCTTGAACCTGGGAGGTGGAGGTTGCAGTAAGCCAAGATCGTGCCACTGCACTCCAGCCTGGGCGACAGAGTGAAACTCCGTCTCAAAAAACTCCACAAAAACTAAATTTCTAGTATTTCTTGAATGGAGTTGACTAGCTGGCTAGAGTCCAATAAACCAATGAATGAGGTGTTAAATTTACCACCTTTAAGGCCAGTGTTTCCTGTCACTAATATCACGTGTTTTTTAAAAAATGTCCCCTTCTTCTATAAAACAATTTTTAAAAAACAGAATAAATCGGTCTGGTAATTACACAAAATCTGCTACGCACAAAGGTGAAAGCAGCTCTACTGGCAACGGAGCTACTGGCCGGCAGGTAGAATTAGGAACAGCTTGCCAGAGCAGTCCCTGTTTACCATCCAAGGTACAAAGGCGAACTTCAGTGTTTTCTGAAAGGCTATCTGCGGTGGCCCTGAATGAAAGGCAGGGCTGTTTTAAAGGCGAATGCCCCAAAGCTAAGGACCACTGACATGACATGACCCCCTGAAGCATTGTGCTCCCATTTATTAAGCAATTGAGCAATAATGTAGGCATTAAGATTAATGAGATGGATCAACTGCACTAATATGAACTGAACACCAGTACCTATTGTTAGTTGCTAAAGGCAAGTTCAACAGCTCTTTACTCACAGCTCTCATTTGTGTAAAACCTTAAAACATATATCTTATAGAAGCATTGATAGTTTCTGTAAGGACACCCAAGAAATGGTTAACTGAGGATACCTCTGAACTAGGAGCCGACAACTTGGGTGTTTCCTGGTACTCTGTGGGTGGGTGGGGGTGGCCCATGTAAACTGAGATGACATAGGCTGCTACACAAGGGCCTGTGGACCAAATCTAGACAGATGAACATGAGCGAAGAATGATTGTACATATCTTAAGGACTGCGTAAACAAACAACAATATGCAACAGAGATCGTATTTGGCCTCAAAGCATAAAATACTATCTGGCTCTTTATGAAGAGTTTGCCGACCCCTGATCCAAGGGAGAGAATATAATGAGCTAAGAATGGGGCTCTGAGCTTAGTCTGCCTGGGGTTGATTCCTGGCCTTGCCACCTACTAGCTGTATGGCCTTGGGCAAGTCAGCGAGGCCTTGTTTCCTTGTCCGTGACAGGGGAATAATATGCTTCATGAGGATGTTGTGAGGATGTAATAATAAGACAATGCAAGTGGAGCACTCAGCACAGGGCCTCACACGTAGACAACTGGTAAGGGTTGGCTACCATTATATATATATACACACACACACACACACATATATATTATTTTTTTTTTTTGAGATGGAGTTTCGCTCTTGTTGCCCAGGCTGGAGTGCAATGGCACAATCTTGGCTCACTGCAACTTCCGCCTCCTGGGTTCAAGCAATTCTCCTGCCTCAGCCTCCCAAATAGCTGGGAATACAGGCGTGCACCACTACGCCCAGCTAATTTTTTTGTATTTTTAGTAGAGATGGGGTTTCACTATTTTGGCCAGGCTAATCTCCTGACCTCAAGTGATCCACCCGCTTTAGCCTCTGAAAGTGGTGGGATTACAGGTGTGAGCCACCGATCCCGGCCTATCTGTATAATATTAATAGCAGAATTTCATGGGGATGCTGGGAATATCAATTACATGTTCTACGCATACATGCATGTTATTTACAAATTGCAGTGGGGCTCGGAGGTGTGCACCTGTAGTCCCAGCTACTTGGGAGGCTGCGGCAAAGAATCACCTGAGTTCAGGAATTTGAGTCCAGCTTGGACAACAGAGTGATACCCCCATTGCTAAAAATATTATTTTTAAATAACGAAACCCCACCCAATTGTAAAGTGCTACATAAATTATTTAGGCAGAATAAGCAGCACATAAAAAGAAGTCTAAATCATAAAAAAAAAATCTAGGCTATTTAGAAAAATGGTCAATGTTATGAAAGAGAAAAAGGTAGTAGATTGTTCTAGATTAAGAACTGAGAATTGACAAACAACAACTGGATCAGAAAGACAAACATACAAACAAATAACAACAGCCAGAAAAGCTACAAAGGATCACTTTGGAAAATATGAACTGGACTGAATCGTAGAATGGCATTATTAAATCAGTGTGAATTGGACTGAATCGTGGAATGGCATTATTAAATCAGTGTGGTGGACTGAATGCATTAGAATGGCATTATTAAATCGAGTGTGGTGGACTGAATAAGTAGAATGGCATTATTAAATCAGTGTGAATTGGACTGAATCGTAGAATGGCATTATTAAATCAGTGTGAATTGGACTGAATCGTAGAATGGCATTATTAAATCAGTGTGAATTGGACTGAATCGTAGAATGGCATTATTAAATCAATGTGAAATGTTCTTGGGGGTGATGATATGTGGATATTCTTCTACGTTCTGTAGATGAATGTCCTTGTTCTTAGGAGACACATAATGAAGTTTAGGGGTGGAGCATCATTGTATTGGCCATTTATTTTCAAAGAGTTTAACAACAATAAAAACAAAGTGTGTTCCAGTGTCTAAATATACACAAATAGATGCACACAAATATGACAAAGTACCATAAACCCATGATCTAGGTGAAAGATATGCAGGGATTTACTGAATAATTCTCATGCTCCCCATATTTTTCCAATGGTTTGAAAATTTTCAAAGTAAGTAGTTGGGGACAAAATTCTAGGGTAGCTAAGGTATTTACATATAATCTATATAAGAGAGACTATCATGGGTTACTCAGCCATAAATTCCACTAGTGACTTTTATAATTTTTTTCTTTTGTTATTTAGTTTTGATTTTTTTGAGACAGAGTCTTGCTCTGTCACCTAGGCCGGAGTGCAGTGGTATAATCTCAGCTCACTGCAACCTCTGCCTCCCAGGCTCAAGCAATTCTTGTGCCTCAGTCTCCCGAGTAGCTGGGATCACAGGCATGCACCACCATGCTCAGCTAATTGTTGTATTTTTGGTAGAGATGGGGTTTTTCGTCTTGGTCAGGCTGGTCTCAAACTCCTGGTCTCAAGTGATGCATCTGCCTTGGCCTCCCAAAGTGCTGGGATTACAGGTGTGAGCCACTGCACCCAGCCACACTAGTCACTTTTATTATAATTAAAAATAAGCATTGATTTTTTTATAAGCAAGCTCCCCATTTAGTACTTGTTTCATTTCTTTTTTACTGTTCTACTTAAAATTTAAAAAGGGCATAGCAAGATGAAAACACAATCTTGAGCTTCACTTTCTTTACATCTGGGTAAATTTTTTTAATATGGTAACCATTTTAACTTTTTTTTTTTTTTTTGAGATGGGGTCTTGCTATGTTGCCCAGGCTGGACTCAAACTTCTGGGCTCAATTAATCCTTTCACCTCAGCCTCTCCAGTAGCTGGGAGTACAGGTATGTGCCACTGTGCCTGGCTTCTTTTACCTTTCTAAATAGTGAATCTTTTTTGATTCATGACAGGCATGAAGTCTGTCTGAAAGCTCCAGCTTCGCTCACATAATGCACAAGTAAACATGAAAATAACATGTAACTGCCCACTGTGGGCTCAGCACAGGAGGCTACAGGCAAGGGTCTGGGCTCTGCTATTGCGAGGTGAGCACAGAAATCAATCAGAACAGTTGGAGTGGCACTGAGTGTCTTTGGGGTCCAGAGAAAGAAGGAATTAGTGGGGGCTGAGGCAGACTCACATCTTGCTTCAGAAGTTTGCTGGACACAAAATGATGGACGGTGCTGTCAACCAAGTAAGCTGATTTCTACTACAAAGTCATTTTCACCCATCTTGGATGCAAACTGGTAAGGAGCTTTACAGCACATCTATTTCCCACACTTAAACTTATGTTAAACTTTCCAATCTCAAACTCACATGTCACTGGTATTCAACCTTTGCCTTTATTAGAAAGTCACAACTAAAGCTGGTCAATACCCTTAATCATCACAGCTTGCTCCCTGCCAGAGCCCATTCAAACAGCCCCGCATCACTCACCTTGGGCGCACCGTCCACGACGCCTGTTCCCTTCATGTCGGTGATGTGGAGCAGCTGCCCTGAGCTCTACAGCTAATATCTCCGGCTTCAGAGGCAGATTATGCAATGTCACTGCATGCTTCTGGCTGGTTCTCAGAAACTGAATTCTATGACAACACACGGGAAACGATCAAAAAGACTCTCCCAGCAGGCAAACTTTCTGGAAAGCACGATAAGAGTAAAATGAAAGCAGTGAAGGAGGGGAGGACCAGAAATACAAGCCACACTCACGCCTCATTGCCTGACGTCTCACTTTGTCTATAAGTAGAGACCGTCACTCATTTGCTATGTGAAACCACAAAAGAAGAAGAAGAAAAGAAAAACAACACTCTTCTGCTTTATAGGGCGAAGTTCCTACTTTGAAGAGCTCAGTGTATGAACATACAGCATTCTTGTCCTTTGAACTCTGGGAACAACTCCCACCCGACAGACCAAGCTCATTTCCCTGATGAGAGGCCACTAAGCCAAATTTCCGATAGCGGTCAGCTTTTCTTCCTTCCTGCTCCCAAAAACTTGCCTTATGACAGCCAGGATAAAAGCAGTCAAGCAGGCCGCCTTAAAGGACACAGCCTCCACTCTACCCACCCTGTCAGTTGCGCATTCTCCCTGCTCAGAACCCCGTGCTCACCTCCTGGTCTTTGCTCACGGTACCTAATGATTAACATCTTCTGGGTGCTGGCTCTGCACTGAGGGCTATGCTGAGTCCCACACCTGTATTCTCTCTCTTAAATCAAGTCAACTAATCGTGTGTGCTGTACTTGAAACCCCCGCTAGCTCACGCAGTTTCTCATCAATTGCCAACTCTTTCTACTTTCCCTACATTCAGATCCAACCTCTAGAGAGGACCTACAGCATAGCAGACACTGTGCAAAATAAGTCTGCATTTTTTTTTTTTTTTTGAGATGGAGTCTTTCTCTGTCACTCAGGCTGGAGCGCAGTGGTGCTATCTCGGCTCACTGCAACCTCCACCTCCCGGGTTCAAGTGATTCTCCTGCCTCAGCCTCCCAAGCAGCTGGGATTACAGGCACCCACCACCACGCCTGGCTAATTTTTGTACTTTCAGTGTAGACAGGACTTCACCATCTTGGCCAAGCTGGTCTCAAACTCCTGATGTCAAGTGATCCACCCACCTCAGCCTCTCAAAATGCTGGGATTACAGGTGTGAGCCACCACGCCTGGACCTGGCCTTCATTTTTATTTAGACAAAATGGTACCCATTCTTCCAAGCCAGGCTCAAGTGCCATCCCCAGCCAGCTGTGTCTCCGCTCACTGCTCTCTTCTTGTCAGACAGCATCTTTTTATTTTTTATTTTTAAATTTTCTTCTTTTCTTTTACCACGCCTCTGAGACAAGTTCAACAGACAGCCTTAGCGTCTTGTCTTCTGGTTGTCCGGTGTGTAGTCCCCACAAGTCTGGGCACCAGGACATATTTTACCCATTGAAGTAGCTGACTGATTTCTGGCCGAGACAGTCCATATTTTTAAATGTTATCGTTGTTAGAAATTAACTTCCAGAGCCAAGTAACTGGCATGCTGCAGGTGATTGCAGATAACAGGGAGGGAACAACGACCCCATGGAATGAACACTGTTTGGTTCAAGGAGGAAATCCATAGAGATATTAAGATATAAATTATATTAATAATAATTAATATATTAATATTATATTAAGATATAATTCAGGTACCATAAAATTCACTTTTTTTTTTTTTTTTTTTTAGATGGAGTCTTGCTCTGTCACCAGGCTGGAGTGCAGTGGTGTAATCTCAGCTCACTGCAACCTCTGTCTCCAGGTTTCAAGCGATTCTCCTGCCTAAGCCTCCCGAGTAGCTGGAATTACAGGTGTGTGCCACCATGCCCAGCTAATTTTTTTGTATTTTAGTAGAGACAGGGTTTCACCACGTTGGCCAGGATGGACTCCATCTCCTGGCCTCGTGATACGCCTGCCATAGCCTCCCAAACTGCTGGGATTATAGGCGTGAGCCAGCGCACCTGGCCAATTCACCTTTTTAAAGTATACAGTTAAGTGGTTTTTAATGCATTCAGAGTTGTCAACCACCACTCCAAAAAGTAATTCTCTTTCAATTCCTGGACATTTACATATTAGCAGTTACTTGTTATTCCCCTCCTCCCCCAGTTCCTGGAAACCACTGTTTCTGCTGTATTATTGACTTTCATTTATGTCTGAAATTCTCTGTAATAAAAAGGAAGGATGGATAAACTTGCCCAAGGTCACATAGTAAAGTAACAGACCCAGAATCTGAATTCAAGTCTCTTAGGAAAGACTACACAGTAACTCACGTTCAGATGGTTTCCATCAACTTGGCAAACTCCCAGCAGTGATTCTTCCCCATACTGAAGAGCCTGCCCTTAAGCTCATAATACAGATCAGAATGCTATAATTTGCATGTTGTTTTTTCTAGGGAAAACAACCCAAACTAGAAAATAAAAGACATAAAAGTCATAGGCTTTGGCCCTGAAAGTATATCAACTAGCTCCCACATAGATACCTAGTTTGATATTTTGTGAATAAGGAACTTGACCTCTCGGTCTGTTATTTGAGGCCTCTATGGTTTTTCTGAATGAAAGGTGTGAGAAACCGCCTTAGACATTTTGTTGCAATCCATTAGTATTTCAAGGCAAATGAGTCTTTAATGTGGACAAACATTGCAATAACTATTATTCTAGGAAATTGGGTGCTTGCATAATATCCGGTTGTCTGAAGGCTGAAACAGCTGGAGTTCAAGGGAACCACGTCAGGAGGACTCTAGTGAGGTAATCTTAATGCTCTTGGCAAATGTGCTACCAAGAACAGTATTTTGGACTACATTTTCTTTTCTGAGACAACTGAGTCTGACCAATTCACTTTTATAGTGCCCTATACATGCATAGAGAGGAAAATTACTTTTGCATGTTTTTCTGTATGCTTTTTTGTTGTTTTCATGTGACTATCAAGCTCCCTGACTGCTAGCAGTGAAACACTGGGCACTCGATATTTGAATTATAAAGGACAGCTGAACACCAGACTTACAACGTTCAAAATATTAAAGGGTTGGCAGGAAGTTTCAGGCTGTAATCTCATGAAGATCATTCATAAAAATAGCTGTTTTGGTCAAAGCAGAATTTCGTGAGTTGGCCGGACAAGATAGCTCAGGCTTGTAATCCCAGAACGTTGGGAGGCCAGGAGTTCAAGACCAGCCAGGCCAACATGGCAAAGCCCCGTCTCTACAAAAAGTACAAAATTAGCAGAACTTGGTGGTGCATGCATATAATCCCAGCTACTTGGGAGGCTGAGGCACGAGAATCGTTTGAACGCGGGAGGTGGAGGTTGCAGTGAGCGGAGATCGTACCACTGCACTCCAGCCTGGGTGACAGAGTGAAACTGTCTTAAAGAAAAAAAAAAAAGAATTTCATGAATTGCCAACAAATTCACCAAATATTCTGGTGCAGGGATAATACTGGGAGGGCTGGGGAATCTGCAGCCACTCTAGTTATTAGTGATTATTTAGTTTTATCACCCAAGTTTTGATCCCCAGGTTGAGAGGGAAAAGGAATTAGGGCAAGAACTGAAAACAAGGATGCAAAGGAAATGCTCTGGGGACAGAGTGGGGACAGGAAGCTGGATGGAAAGGCTGAATGCTGGTGGGACAGCAAGCCAGACAGAAAATGATGCCCCAGGCAAGCGGTCATCACTGGGGAGCAGACAGAGTGGCGAGGAGTTGCTTGGCCAAAAGACACCTGTGAAAGAGGCTTCACGGAGTCAAATATCCAGTCAGGGAGCAGCAAAGCCAAGGGTAAGAGTTCAGGTCAAAGCAATTCATGACGAAAGCTAGAGAAACATTCCAGTAGGATAGTTTTCCACAAGTTTTATTCTTTAATTCAAACCGGCCCAGTCCCTTGTGCAAGTTTTTATTTTTATTTTTTTGAGACGGAGTCTTGCTCTGTTGCTCAGGTGGGAGTGCAGTGGTGTGATCTTGGCTCACCGCAACCTCTGCCTCCTGGGTTCAAGCGATGCTCCTGCCTCAGCCTCCTGAGTAGCTGGGATTACAGGCATGCACCACCACGCCCGGCTAATTTTTTTTTGTATTTTTAGTAGAGTTAGGGTTTCTCCATGTTGGTCAGGCTGGTCTTGAACTCCTGGCCTCAAGTGATCCACCAGTCTCAGCCTCCCAAAGTGCTGAGATTACAGGTTTGAGCCACGGCGCCTGGCCTTGTGCAAGCTTTTAAATCCTTGGTCCCATTTTATTTTGATACAGAGGCTCACTTTGTTGCCCAGGCTGGAGTGCAGTGGCTTGATCCTGGCTTACTGCAACCTCCATCTCCCTGGCTCAAGCGATTCTCATGCCTCAGCTTCCTGAGTAGCTGGGACTACAGGTGTGTACCACTACACCCGGCTAGTATTTTTGGTAGAGATGAGGTTTTGCCTTATTGCCCAGGCTGGTCTCGAACTCCTGACCTCAAGCCATCCCACCGCCTTGGCCTCCCAAAGTGTGGAATTCCAGGCGTGAGTCACCACGCCCGGCCCCTTGGTCCCATTTTAGTTACTGTTTTAGTTCTCTGAATATAATCTGTGTCTGGTAATTCCCTAGGTCCCTGCAAGTCTGATTCTGCTATTTTTGCTGATTCTGATCAGGGTGGCTTGTTTCCTCACATACCTGTGAGTTCGTGATCCTCAGAGGTTTATCTGGGATAATTATTTGAGGACTGGGGTGAAGATGTGTTCTTGCACAGAGAATTTGCGCTGGCCTCTGCCAGATACCTGTGGCCAGCATCGGTTGGAGATTGCTTTAAGATCCCCATTCAATGTTCTCTGAGCAGTACAGGTACGTGAATTGTTCCAAACCCGCATGAGGAACAGTGCGTGGACCGAATTCTCAGGAGACCCTCCCTTGTGCCAACACCAGACACCCCCTCTCCGAAAACCCCTGAGCCAGCGCCAAGCAGGCAGATTTCTCGTCTCTTTCTCTGAGGCAAGTTTTTGTCAAGTTCATCCTTTTACTGAAAGGGGCACCTTTGGGGTTCCTGGGTCTTGACCAAAGTTCCTACTCCATGAAGACTCCGAGCTTTGACTTCTGCTCAGACGTCAGTAGGTTACAGGAACTGACCTACTCAAGTGCTCCAGCACTGCGAATCCTCTGGATTTGTGCTTTGTTCTGCCTCTCAGGAATTCCTTCTTTCTTGCTGGCTCAGCTATTAGAGATTAAAAACATGTTCTATCCAGGTTTGACTTGAAAGGGCTCTCGAAATACCTGGTTTGCCACCTTTTCGGAAACAGACGCCTCCTGCTTAGGAACAACGGCTTCCTCCCTCCCTGAAGTCTGTTTGTATCATCAGGTGGAAAACAAAGAGCTTTACTGGTTGAAGCGCATGCTGGAGATTATTTTCATGAAGCCCTTTAGTCACAGAAAAGGAAGCTGTATCCCAGAAAAATGACTTGCCCTACTACTTACCAAGTCAGCAACAGAGCTGAGACTGGACTCTCTCACACTGCTCTTCCTAAAGGAAACCAAAATGTAAGCAAAGATAGCATTCTCTGAATAAGCCAAAAAACTGAATTATACTCAAGTTCTTTAAATTCATAGACAGCAGCCGGGCACGGTGGCTCACGCCTGTAATCCCAGCACTTTGGGAGGCCAAGGTGGGTGGATCACAAGGTCAGGAGTTCAAGACCAGCCCGGCCGACATGGCGAAACCCTGTCTCTACTAAAGATACAAAAAATTAGCCAGGCGTGGTGGCATGCGCCTGTAATCCCAGCTACTCAGGAGGCTAAGGCAGGAGAATCGCTTAAACCTGGGGGGTGGAGGTTGCAGTGAACCGAGATCACGCCATGCACTCCAGCCTGGGCAGCAGGGTGAGAATCTGTTTCAAAAAAGAAAAATGTATAGAGAGCAGAGGAGCAAAGATACAGAGCTAAAGGTGATCCAGCTATAAAAACCTGACTTCTGGAACAAAGCACTAAAGAAAGTGTGAACAGTACCAAAGTCATAACTGCTGTTTGAGAACAGATGTTCAAATGTGGGAAATATTCAAAGTAAGTTCCAAAAAAATAAGCTAGCTTATCATTCTATAAAAAGTTTATTTCAGAAATCACATACCTTTAAAAAAAATAACACAGAGGGTATAAGTTCGTATCCTGACGAGATATCATTCATTATTTGAACGGCAGAGTGTTGTGTGGTACAATTAACGAGATGCAGTTGCTAAGTCCATACAACATTCCTGGCATTTACACCAGGCTCACAAGATAGTGACCTTTGAAAAGCGAAAAAAACCCAAAAACAAACAAACAAAACACAAAAAACAAACCCACAGAAAACACCTAAAAAACCAAAACCAACCAACCAAACAAGACACAAAAAACAAACCCACAGAAAACACCCAAAAACCAAAAAAAACAGCTAATTCTGAAACATATAAAACTATCTTGATCTTTTAAATACAGATACTGAAATTACAGATCCATTGCTGAGACTATTCCAAAACCTGTAAAACATGGGCATTATTTTAATTTCTGAACAACTGAAAAGATTCAATGGCGTGCCGTGTGGTCATTTCAGTATGTGAGTCAAAGCAGAAGAATAGGGAAACGTTAAATCTCTGCTTTACAGTTTAATAGGTCGAAAGCAAAAGGAAAGTCTGAAAAAAGAACTGGGGAGGTTTGGTTGGTAATGCTTTTGGTAGAACCGGTTATCCTTGTTCCTATTTAGTAGGCGTCTTTTAGTCTTACGAGAGTAGCACCCACAGATGGCCAAGTTCAAATATCAGAATCAGGATGCAAAATACAACTGGAAATTGACACTCACTATGTACCAAAAAATATGGCTCTTTGGAAATCTGAGCTAAAACCCTGTGATGTAACATGTTAAGATGCTTAAGACAATTTTACAGATCAAGGAGTTAAAATGATCCTCAAGGATGACTAAAGCAGAATTTTTACACAAACAACTTCAATAACTTCCTATAATGGGGCCAGGCATGGTGGCTCACGCCTGTAATCCTAGCAGTTTGGGAGGCTGAGGTGGGCGGATCACCTGAGGTTGGGAGTTCGAGACCAGCCTGACCGACATGGAGAAACCGTCTCTACTTAAAAAAAATACAAAATTAGCCTGGCATGGTGGCACATGCCTGTAATCCCAGCTACTCAGGAGACTGAGGCAGGAGAATCGCTTGAACCCAGGTGGCGGCGGTTGCGGTGAGCCGAGATCGTGCCACTGCATGACAGCCTGGGCAACAAGAGCAAAACTCCGTCTCAGAAACAAAACAAAACAAAACTTCCTATAATACAAAGCAATTGCTTTTACTTCAATCTATTTACTATTTTTATCAAATGATCCCAGATTATATTTCTAGGTACTCCTATGCAGATCACAAGATATTTGTTTTTTGGGATAAATATAAAGCAAAGTTTATGTTTGTACGAGGGGAGTTCAGAGTTCTCTAACTCTGCTAGTGCTGAATCCAGAGAAGTACTGCCATATTCTAAAAAGTTTCAAGAAGGCCAAGAAGGCCAGGTGCGGTGGCTCACACGTATAATCCCAGCACTTTCGGAGGCTGAGGTGGGTGGATCACGAGGTCAGGAGATCGAGACCATCCTGGCTAACATGGTAAAACCCCGGCTCTACTAAAAATAAAAATAAAAAAATTAGCTGGGTGTGGTGGTGGGCACCAGTAGTCCCAGCTACTCGGGAGGCTGAGGCAGGAGAATGGTGTGAAACCGGGAGGCAGAGCTTGCAGTGAGCTCAGATCACGACACGGCACTCCGACCTAGGCGACAGAGCAAAACTCCGTCTCAATTTAAAAAAAAAAAAAATTCAAGAAAAAGAAAACTTGTATCAGTTGGTTAACTGCATAAATCTTCTGAGAATGCAGTTACTATGTGCCCCCATGATGAGAAGTTAGTTCATGCTGAAGAGAAATGAAGATTTAAAACTACCTAAGAATGAAGTCAATCGATACTAATCATTCGTGAAGATAGGCAACACCTGAGAGCAATAGGAAGCTGACCTAATTTGATTAGATCGGATATATTTTCAATTGTTTCTCATCAAATCATAATCTTAACAGAAATACAGTTACTAAAGACAAGTATTGCAGATATTTCAGGATAATGTGGCAAGTATGTTGAAAGATACTGTTCCTATAAATTGTCAGGAAAAACTGGCCATTAATTTTATTGAAGTGAAAAATATGTAACACTAAAGTTGCAGATCTGAGCTTTATTATCAGAATAACATCATTTCAGGATAGAATTGAGGGATTCTTGAAAATGCTTTTGATATGGCATAAAACTCTGGAGTCTCAGAGCTGCATGCCTACTTATCTGTTCAAATATATCTGGAATGGAAATACACAGAGGGTTTAGCAGAACAAGCAAGAAAGTTGACAAAAGAACCAAATGAAAATTCCTCATGACAAAAGCACTTTAATACCCTATCCTTCTTCAATCAAGAGATCAAAAGAAACGGCAAGTCCTGTATTTACAAAACTGATGAAAATCACACTGCAATAATCAGTGAATGTAGAACTGCACAGATCTGTGTTTCCAGCTTTTTCCACCATGATTGTACATCAAGGTAAAAAAAGATTCTTTTATACAAATCCAAGAAAGATGTGGACAGAGGTGGCAGCAAAACTGCCAAGGATGGTGCACTGACTTACGACTGCAGCTGAGACAGGACGTGGGGGGAGGGCAGAGTCCTCGAGAAAGAACCCTACGGAGAGGGCGGCTCAATCGGTGGTCGATCTCCGGTACCAAAACCGCGCTCTGAAGTCATCGCTGCACGTCATGAAGCCGGGGTTGGTGGGGGAGTGCACTATGCAGCGTACAATGTTGTTGTGCCCCAGTGAGAGCAGGTTTCTCCGCTCAGCTGTTCTCGAGTCCCAGCAGCAAAGACTGATCGTCCTCTCGTCGGGCAGTAACACATAGTCCTCAGTGTGGTTAAACACAGCCTGCGTTCGGTGCACCTGGCGTCCACTTAAACCCGCGCCTGCCAGAGACCAAGAGGGATAGCTTTCTAAGTCCACATCTTAGACTGTCAGAACGTTCTAGCATTCAATGTAAAAGCATTTTAAACCTGTCGAAGTGATACACCTTGTACACTTTCAGAAACTCTAAAAAAGTACAAAAAAGAAAATCAAAGCAGGCACAGCGGCTCACGTCTATAATCCCAGTACTTTGGCAGGCTGCGGAAGGAGGGCTGCTTAAGCCCAGGAGTTTAAGACCAGCCTGGGCAACAGACAACAGAGCAAGAGCAAGACTGTATCAGGGAAAAAAAAAAAAAAGAGAGAGACCACCAGATTACCTGAAGCAATACTGTTACTGTCCTAATGTACTTCGAGGCTTAAAAATACATATAAAATTGATGCCACTATATTTTTCTATTATAGTTTTAAACCAACTTTATGTTTAGTACATTTTTCCATGTTTTTTTTAACTAGATGCAAAGTGCCTCATGTTTAGAAGCCCCATTACTTATTTAATAATTCTTGTGTGTGTGTGTGTGTGTGTGTGTGTGTGTGTTTTTAGGCAGAGTTGGTCTGTCGCCAGGCTGGAGTGCAGTGGTGTGATCTCGGCTCACTGCAACCTCCGCCTCCTGGGTTCAAGCGATTCTCCCGCCTCAGCCTCCCAAGTAGCTGGGACTACAGGTGCGTGCCACCACACCAAGCCAATTTTTGTATTTTTAGTAGAGACAGGGTTTCACCAAGTTGGCCGGGATGGTCTTGATCTCTTGACCTCGTGATCCACATGCCTCAGCCTCCCAAAGTGCTGGGATTACAGGTGTGAGCCATTTCACCTGGCCTATTTAACAATTCTTTTACTTCCTGACATTTAGTTTATATCAATTATAAGTAATGTTGTAATGAATATCCTTTGTACAGAAAGCTTTATTTCCTTAGGAGTAAATTCCTAGAAACAGAATTACTGAGACAAAGTATATGAATATCTGCTTTCCAAAAGGAAGCCTTTTTATGACTATAAATTACATATTTTAATGTTTAAACTACCAAATAAAGTATAAAAAGGAAAATAAAAATTGCTTAATAATTGCACCCATCCGAGGAAACAGTCAATACTTTGGTGAATACCCTTTCGAAATATCTAAGTGTTAGGTGCTCACTTGTAAATTTTCTTTTTTTTTTTTTGAGATAGAGTCTCACTCTGTTGCCCAGGCTGGAGAACAATGGTGTGATCTCGGCTCACTGCAACCATTGCCTCCCGAGTTCAAGAGATCTCCTGCCTCAGCCTCCTGAGTACCTGGGATTATAGGCATGCGCCACCACACAAAACTAATGTTTGTATTTTTAGTAGACATGGGGTTTCGCCATGTTGGCCAGGCTGGTCTCAAACTCCTGACCTCAGATGATCTGCCCACCTCGGGCTCCCAAAGTGCTGGGATTACAGGTGTGAGCCACAACCCCCAGTTTCATTTGTAACTTAAGTCAGAGCATTTGTCATATACTATTAATATTCAAGCATATGTAGTGCAGATCTGTAAAGACAGAATACAGCTTAGTGGATAAAAACACAAACTCTGTGGTCAGATGTAGGTTGAACACTTACTAGTGATGTGACCCTGGGCAAATTACTTAACATCCCTCAGCCTTAATTTTCTCATCTGTTCCACGGGGTAGTTACAGAACCTACCCCATAAGGCTGAGGATAAGAATAAGAGAATGCACGGGAGGCTCTGGAGCATGAGTGCTCAGCCAACGTTAGCATGCATACTTATTTTTAAAGGTGTACGTTGTCCACGGATGCGTAACAGATTTCCTTAATGCTTCTTATTGGACATCTATGCTGTTTCTAACTTTCAGCCACTCCAAATGATGTTGGGACACACAGTCTTTTATGGGCATGTGCCTGTTTGTCCAATTACCTCTTTAGGTTGAATTTCTAAGAGTAGATATAGTGGGTCAAAAAGCATGTATTTAAAATTTTGATATGATACCAAACTGTGCTGAAATATTTTACCAGCTGACTCTCTGACCAACCAAACATGATATCCTCAAATCTCTATCAATAGTAGATTAATATAAATCTTTAAGACTCCTAAAATCTGATGAACAAAACCAGGTCCCCATATTCATTTATTGGGTCTGCAGCGAGGCTGGCCACCTTTTCTTATATTTCCTGACCATTTTTCTCTTCTGCAGTCCCCTGTCCTTTGGCTCCTTTTCTCTCAAGTTTGGACTCATCTTTTTCCTATTTGAGTTCTCTTTACAGATTAAGATATTAACTCATTGTCTAACATCTGTATATATGCTATAACTACTTTCCCCCAGTCCTGTATTTTAATTATTTATATTGTTTTTAATTTTTTGCAACCCAATTTCTAAAGTTTTCTTGATAGTTTTTCCCTTTTCATCATTTCAGAAACCCTTTGAATTCTAACTAATTATTATTATTATTATTATTTTTGAGATGCAGTCTTGCTCTGTTGCCCAGGCTGGAGTGCAGTGGTGCGATCTTGGCTCACTGCAACCTCCACCTCCCAGGTTCAAGCTATTCTCCTGCCTCAGCCTCCCGAGTAGCTGGGACTACAGGCGCCTGCCACCACGCCCAGCTAATTTTTGTATTTTTCGTAGACATGGGGTTTCACCATATTGGCCAGGCTGGTCTCGAACTCCTGACCTTGTGATCCGCCTGCCTCGGCCTCCCAAAGTGCTGGGATTACAGGCGTGAGCCACCGTGCCCAGCCCAAATTCTAACTGATTATTAAAACTAGGAACAGAAATCTTAACATGCTGACATGACAGGGGCTTGATCTGTGAAATGAGAAAAAAGGAAAAGGGGAATTTGCACATAAATTCAGCATAATCACATTTTTGAAAAACCACACTGCTATTCCCCACTAAAACAAGCCAATCAACCTCATACTACTATAAAACATCCAAAACATTCCTAGAGTAAATATTTAAGCTCTTGTCAGTAGGCTGGTGTGTATCTGTCCAGATATAGCACACTCCTTAAAATAGTTACAACTTCTATAGGGGGAGTACTTTCACATTTACTCTGATCACTTTTGTATTTTCTTTTTGTAACAAACACAATTATTATAAAGCAGTTCTTTATAATAAACACTTTTCAGAACAACTTTATACAAGTGTTTCAATGAAGTCACCAAGAATTATAATAAAAATGGCTCTTCCTAAGATTTGCTAGTTGTATCAGAAGTCAGAGAGAGACGGCTGGGGAAGCGAACTTTGGCTACAATGAGACAAATCTAAGGCAGGTTATGCTGCCCCCTAGTGGGTCAGATGTCACCGACTCTTCAATGCAAACAACACAGTCCAGTCTCTTCCAATACTGTTTTCTTGTGATTTTTTTTGTTATGCTCATGCCAATTTTAGTGTATGATACAAACATATCTCACAATTGAGAAAACAATCAGAAATTTTCTGGAGGTTTTCTACCAAACAGTCTTTGCTGCTACAAGGAACAGAAGACACAGTGTTTTAACATTCACTATCAAATAACCAGACTTGGGCCCTACTAGCGATAGGATCAATTTAAATAGATTTCATTATAAAAATACTCCACAGGCACTACTGTGAGTAGTTACCAATGAGACCAACATACATTAATGAGAATTCAATGGATGCAATTTTTTTCTGTCTGCTTAGCCTACTTTATATCTGCACTCAGAACTCACGTGGTTTCCATTGGGGGCTAGCTCTGCTCACTTAGGAATGGGATAAGATCTTTCCTCTCAGCCATTCTTTCCTGAATGCATATATTAGTAATACTGAGATCTACTATTGGAAACTTTTCTCTGGATTGCTTTCACTTTTCTGTGGAAAGAGGGCAGGCCAGTCTACAAATGGATCACCAGGTTCTCAAATGTTACTTGCATGGAATCCAGACCTAGTCCACAGTGTGAGGTGCTCAGAAGAGCAAAGAAAGCACAGTTCTATTTCCAGCTCTGTCACTTACGAACTACAGCCTTGGCTAAACGACTTAACCGGTAAGTCTTGGTTTCCTCTTATCTAAGAAAGGGATAACATCTGCCTTGCTCAATGCATAGACTTACTGTGTTGCTCTATTGTGAGGTCCTAAAAGAGAGTTCTGGAAACTGTGAACACTACAGAAATGTTAAGTAACATCAACTTCTTACTTACCCGTGTATCTGACGAGGGTTCGTCCTGTTGATATTTCCCAAAGTTTAGCTACAGAGTCTTTTCCACTTGAGAGAATGTATTTAGAATTTTTGGAAAAAATGGCAGAACAAACTTCAGCACCGTCGTGTGCTTTCTCAAAAGTTGTGATGCATCGATTTGAAACACCATCCCATAATTTGATGCAGCCGTCCTTGCTTCCAGTTACATACATATTGGCACTAGAATTGTAATTAACGGAACATATAGCATCGGTGTGTTGATCTTGAGGATTGCAAGAGACAAAACATTGAAAGGTGTTGATATCATAAAGGCGAAGAGTAGGATGCTGAGTTCCGACAAGTATAAAGTCTCCAGAAGGATGAAAAGAGATGGAGCGTAACATTTCAGCTTCCTGTTAGGACAGAGACATTAACACAAGTGACCAACTGGTGAACAATTAAATCCAGAGGAAATGTGGAAAATATCTGGCTGATGAAAAGAATCCATAAAACAATTATTAGATATTACACAGGTATCATAAGAAAAAAAGTGCTTTTTGGAATACATGAAAGTATTTTTTGAATAGATTCCCAAAACTAAATATTTACTGGTTACATAATTCCAAAAACTATAGAAGTGAGCCTCATTATTTACAAATGAACACCGAGTAACACTCCACTAAGGATGGAGTATTATCAGACAATGACACATTCATGCATGGTTACTGAAGTACAACTTGTACCTAAGAGCTTCTTTCATTTGCTCTAGGGCTGCAAATATTGAGTAAAAAATTAAGTTTTTATTATTTTTTGTTATTATTTAAGT
The DNA here is from genome assembly GCF_008728515.1 of Papio anubis. Taxonomy (NCBI): domain Eukaryota; kingdom Metazoa; phylum Chordata; class Mammalia; order Primates; family Cercopithecidae; genus Papio; species Papio anubis. The sequence continues at coordinate 83,591,742 of NC_044991.1, read as the reverse complement.
TACTATTATTTATTATTATTTTTTGCAGACAGGGTCTTGCTCTGTCGCCCAGGCAGACCGTGCAGTGGCACGGTCACAGCTCACTGCATGCTCAACCTCCTGGGCTCAAATGATCATCCTTGCCTCCGCCTCCTGAGTAGCTGGGACCACAGGCGTGTGCCACCATGCCCAGCTGATTAAAATAATTTTTTTGAAGAGATGAGGTCTCACTGCATTGCTCAGGCTGATCTTACACTTCTGGGCTCAAGCGATCCTCCCACTTTGGCTTCTCAAAGTGCTGGGATTACAGACATGAGCCACTGCAACCAGCCTACTTTAATTATCAAACAGACAGAAGCCACAACTAAAACATTAGTATTTCTGCAATGCATATTCAAAATAGGGTAACAAATGTCACCTTGCCAGGAAACACTTAATACTTTCAACTGAATTTTTTTTTATTCCTCTAAGTTATACATTAGTGAAGCTGGTCATGTTTTGTTTACAACAGGGATCTGCAACCTTTGAAGAGTGATACGGATTCCAAACTCTCCAAAGGGTCAGATTATAAACTCTGACCAGCCAGAGGGAGCAGGTACATGACAACACGTGGCCTGTGTGCCAACAAAATCTGATCCATCTGCCATCCGGCATGCATTCTGGTCTGTACTTGTCTCACAGGACGATCACCGAGACTACTTTTACAACGAGAACAGTTGTACAAGAGCTCATTGTATTTAAGAAAAAATGTAAAGCTCCTTTCCAAAGATTCCTACCTGAATGTATTTGAAGGCTCTTTTTGCTGATGGTTTGGAATAATCAAATAATTTAAGAGTATAGTCCCTTGAACCAGAAGCCAGGATCTGTTCTGTGGGGTGGAAAGCGAGGCACGTGACTTCATCCACATGGTCATAAAGAGTTCGAATCACTGGGTGGTTTTCCATATTTTGTTGTGCGGTCTCATTCATCATGACCTAGACCAACAAGAAGAGATGCTCAAGGTACAGAATGTGTCTGAATCCAAGTACACAATCCACAACTGTAGCAAACTAAAGCTGGTTTGAACCATACTCTCATTTTTCCAAAAATGAAAAACAGAAGGCAATCAGTAAGTATGTGACTGGAATTTTTACCTCTATTGGCATGGCACTTTTGGCCAACATCCTCTCTGTGTCAAGTATCTTTATTGAAGCATCAGCAGACCCAGTAGCTATTAACTGTCCATCTCTACTATAGGTAGCTACACGGCATGGTCCTTTATGTGATGTGACATAGCATGTTTCATACTCAGAAGCCTCTGGGGACATAGTCTGAACATCTGCATCAAATTCCAGGTCAATCCCTGTGCCAGGGGCAACAGTATCTGAACGACCAATTGCATACTGAACTGCGGTGTCATCATTTTCCATTCCTGAAAGAAATCAAAATTAAAGGCGTAACAAAACAAGTGTTTTTTTTTTTTTCAAAGGCCAAGATAAAATTCTAGATCCAAACTGGAAAGATGCTCACCAGCGTCAACTTCCTATTTCTTGGAGTCGCGTGACACCTAATGCTTTACAAAACTGTGTATTTTGCCCATGCTATTCAAAGTTCACCACGCTGTGAGGCCACATGGCTTGCTGGAAGTTAGGCTCCAATAGACAAAGTCATTTTCCCAGGTTCTTGCCTCCAGAGTTTACTACTTTATCTACAACTACAGAAACTCAAAAAATAGCAGTTCTGTAGTTAAATTATCCATTTTTTCATTCCAAATTTTAATATTTTTAGGGTTGAGATTTATCAGCAGCTCTGATGCTCATTAAGTTAGCTACATTGTTAACATGAATGCTACTGAAATGTTTTTGAAAGAAAGCTGATATTTAAAAAAAAAGGTTTATCAAGAATATGCATTTAAAACGTATAAATAACTTGACAAATCAAATAATATGTTGATTAGTAGAGGAAAACTTAACACTATGGATCAACAAGAAAATAAAAATGACCTTGAATTTTACCACCCAGAGATAATAACTGTTAACGTATTGGGATAAATTCTTAGGGATCCTTCCCCATGCACAGCTGTTTTATCTTTCAAAACAGTAATAGAGAAATGCTGTGTAACATGTTGTGACTCACTCGTTCATTTAATCAAGCAGAGCAGAAGTGTGTCTTGGCTAATAAATATTCATCTATGTAATTATGTTGTAGTATTCAATTTTATGGATATTGAAAAATTTACAGCGAATTCCACGTTGTTGGGCAATGCAGTTTGTCCATTTTATTTCCCCAGGAGAAATGCTCACAATTGGCACTGCCACGCCAAAGGGTATTAACCTGTTTGGTAATTCAAGATTTTATTGAGTGCTTTCTATTATTAGCCAGGTGGGCTCCAGGATATACTGCTGAATAATACAAGGTCCTGATCTTTACTGAACTTGTAGTCTTTTTTGACAAGGGGGCAGTAGGTGGGAAGTGGGGAGGTAAGGATCATATGGGAAACAATCCAAATGATAAAGGAAATTTCAAAATGACTGTTATAAAACAAATGGGATCACTATGGCAGGGTAACCGGGAAAATGCAGGAAAGGGTCGGATTATTTTAGGAGGGGTTAAGAGAACTCAGAGGACATTTGATGTAAAATCTGAAGGAAGTCAGTAATATGACAGAGTGTTCCAGATAATGTGTACCAAGACCCTCAGGCCAGAACCAGCTTAAGGTCTTCATAATCTGAACTTTGCTTACCCCTTACTTACTGAGCTACTTCCTGAACTCATGCTGAACTACTTACTTACTGAAGTACCTGGCACGTACTAGGCACTAAAACGAAACAAGAATAATCTTGAAAAATTCTGCCATATGCAAACATCTAAAACCTTGCCATGGGATATATGGAATTGTGTTCACAATCTACCTAGTTTGATGAGATGCAGGAGCTGCTCCGAGGGTGCACAGACAGACTGAGGCTTGATTTCATTGATGAGGCCATTGGCGATGCTGATGTAGCCGTCATATAGCAGCTGGCTAATGATCAGCTTGTAGAGCTGCTGGCGGTCCTTCAAGCCCACTTTGGTTCTGTACATCTTGGAGAAGAGGAAGACAAGTTTCCCTGCCAGCTGCAAAAAGGGAAAACGGATGGTGAAGGGTAGAGCCTCTAGCAAATCACAGAAGGAACAGAGGACTCTTTGGTCAGACTTAATCTTGCAGGACTCAAATCCCATCTCTACCAGCTGCATTGTCTTTGGTCGCTGACCTCATTTCTCTTAAGCCTCAGGTTCTTCAGCTGTTAAGTTACTGGAAGTTAAATAAGGTGGTGCATATAGAGCCCTGAGCACAGTGCCTGGCATACAGAAATTTTTCAGGTCATGTTAGCCAATATTTACGGTACAATCCCTCATCGACTTTTCTTCCCCCACCAAACTACCTACCTATGATTTTTGTTCTTTATTGCTATCCCAGAATCTTCCATTTCTTTTGTTAATTAAACATTGACTAGCACCTGCAACATGCAAGCTAGCTGCTGTTTTGTCAAGGCCTAGACTGCTGGTTCCACTAGCTGAGCTGTATGTTTACTAAGATCTTTTATGTTCATTCTCAAAACCTGTTTTAAGGCAACTGAGCTTGTGACTGTAATTCGATAATCTAATTCGACAGTAAATCAAAATATGAAGGAAAAAAAGCAACTGTACTATAAAAACTCAACAGAGTTAAATGCGTTAGAAAGGCTCGAAGGTGAGCTGCCCAATAAAATCCTGCCAATCAAGGTCAAAACAATAAAAATGAAAAACACAGTAAAAATCTGGAAGGACTGTGCATGCACTGATTTACAAGTGTCTAAGTTTTCCTTTAGTCTTAAGAGACAAAAAAAACTGTAAATGGTTTCTGGCTTATTCAAAAAAGAACTCCAACTGTTGAACATGATAATCTGCTTACTAAAAATCAACGCCTTTATGTATGTGTATGTTTGAACCAATATTAAAAGGCTACAGGTGTCTGGGGACAGCAATAAAGAATAAAAGTGACCTCAGAGCCTGATTTCTTTTTTCTTTTTTCTCTTTTTGAGAAGGAGTCTCGTTCTGTCGCCCAGGCTGGAGGGCAGTGGCCCAGTCTCGGCTCACTGCAACCTCTGCCTCCCAGGTTCAAGCTATTCTCCTGCCTCAGCCTCCCAAGTAGCTGGGACTACAGGCACGTGCCACCACGCCTGGCTAATTTTCGTATTTTTAGTAGAGACGGGGGTTTCACCATATTGGCCAGGCTGGTCTTGAACTCCTGACCTTGTGATCTGCCTGCCTCGGCCTCCCAAAGTGCTGGAATTATGGGCATGAGCCACTGCGCCCGGCCCAGAGTCTATTTCTTATACACTGTACGACACTGATGGTGTTAATAATAACCAACAACATGAAGCACTTCCTGCATGCCAGATACTGTCATGCTAAGCACTTTGTAAGCATCAGTTCACTGAATAAAATCATTCAATGTATTCAAGTATATGAAGTAGTACATGAACACAATAAGTCTATGCTTGAGTAGAAAATCCTGGGACACAATAAAGATGATGAAATGGGTTCAAGGAGGTCAGAACACCTACTCAAGGTAAAAAGTGGCTGAGTTACTTATCCAAGGTTAAAAGCACACCAGAATTGCCAACTCCAGAGCCCTGAGCTTAACCACTGAAGGAGTTCAGGAAATGCCAGCCCAAAGCAAGATGCTTTGGCGGGCTGATTACTTTGAACTGAGGGCACTTGGAGAACAGTAGGCGGGAAGAGGCTTTCCCTGTGCTCTCCTTACCTGCCTAAAGTCTGACGCTCCAAAAATACCTCAATTGTCACGAATCCTTATTAACCAGGGAAGATTCACTCAGATCATAGGAACCAGGGAAGATTAACTCGGATTACGAGAGATTACAGGTTGACACCACCCAGAGGATCACCTATTCTGTCTGCATTAACAAACTTGATTCACCATACATTTCCTCCGTTCACCCTCCCATAACTTGTGTTACAGCTGCTGCTTACCATCCTCCCACCCGCCCCCAACCCTCTATTCATTCCTTTCAGTAGCTCAGGATGCCATGTAAGCTTTAATCATCTGACTTCAACTTCTTAGTCTCGTATTTTGTGGGACTCCTGTACATAATTAAATATCGTTTTTCTCCTATGGACAATGTTTAGTTATCCAAAAAAAATGGGAGATTCTTAAGTACCAACAAAGAATGAAAATCACAAGTGGGTAGTCTGGCAAAGAAAAGTTGATGAGAGATTCTACTGTTAATGTTGTGCTAATATGACTTGAATAATTTCCGTATGCCAGTTCAATGCTTTACATGCACATCCTGTTTACCCTGCAGTAATCTGTTAATTTGTCTTATGGTAATTTAACTCTTAGTCTTAATAAGGTACCTAGAAGGATGGAGGGAAGCCATTTTTGGCTCCCCTACACCACTATTCTATCCGGTCTCTTCACTTCTGAGCACATGTCGGGTGTACAAATATATATATATACACACACACACATTTGTGTGTATATATGTATACATGTATGTGTATATATATGTGTGTATATATATATTTTATGGTGGCCCAGTCCTAACTTCTCAACTCCCACAGAACGTTCACTCGCCAGGTAAACAGAAGCCTAATTATCCCCAATTTGCAGGTGAGCACACGGAGACACGAGGACAAGAACCCGATCCAGGACCGGTTACATCGCAGTTGGAAAGGCTAGAACACAGACGCCCCCTCACTATATGCGCCACGATCATCTGGATGCAGAGGCGAACTAAGGACTGGGTGGGAATGGAAGCGAGGCCCTTTGAGGAAGAGGAGGGGGTGCAGGCCAAGCCGGGCAACTTAGGAAGCACAAAGTAGAGGCGCATGCCATCTTGCTAACTCTGGACTCTTCCGGTCTCGCCCCAGTTGTTTCTGTGGTTTTCGCTAAACGCCCCAGCCGACCGCACCAGCCACTCTCCCCGTGCCCCAGTACCAGCTGGTCCGGTTCTCTCGGTATCCCGCTCTCTCCTGGAAAAATGGAGGCGCGAATCCTGCCCAATCGACCGCTCCGAGCGCACATTCACTGCGCACGCTGAAAGGGCGCCAAGCCGACCGCTGCGCTATCGATCGGTCGCACTCTCGCTTGCTTTTCTCGCCATCTTACTTACTGGCACGTTCAAAAGGTTAGTTCACCCCCTCGGACTTTATCTCCAATGCGACAAGCTTGACGTCAAGGGGCTGCTGCCTCACCGATAAATGGCCGACCCCGGAGAGTACCCTGGGGCTGGCACTGCCACGGGTCTGGCTGGCCGTTGGCTCCGCCACTTCCGGGGTCTCAAGGAGCAAGTGCGCCTGCGCGCGGTGTGCGCCTTAAACGCGACTCAAGGCGTCGGGTTTGTTGTCAACCAATCACAAGGCAGCCTCGCTCGAGCGCAGGCCAATCGGCTTTCTGGCTAGAGGGTTTAACTCCTATTTAAAAAGAAGAACCTTTGAATTCTAACGGCTGAGCTCTTGGAAGACTCGGGTCCTTGGGTCGCAGGTGGGAGCCGACGGGTGGGTAGACCGTGGGGGATATCTCAGTGGCGACGAGGGCGGCGGGGACAAGGGGCGGCCGGCCGGAGTGGCGGAGCGTCAAGTCCCCTCTCGGTTCCTCCGTCCCTGGGTGTCCTTGGCGCTACCCTGTGCCCGCCCAGTGCCTTTGCATCCGCTCTTGGGCACCGAGGCGCCCTGTAAGACACTGCTTGTTACTTATTACAGCTAGAGGTAGAAGGGGTTTGTTGAGTGGTGTTGACACGCGCGGGAGGGGTGGGTGAGCGTCAGATTGGATTTTGTTCTCGGAGATCACCTGGGTAAGAAAAGCACAGAAGGTCGCTGCTGTGTTGGAGTTCACGTTCTAGTGGGTAGGGAGTCAGACGGTAAGCGTACGGAGAACTTGCAACTGGGGTGGGTGTTATAAGGGAAAAGCAGGAGTGCGGTTTAACGGGGGCCGCTTTAGATAGAATAGCCTAGGAAGGCCCTTGTCCTGGCTGGATGAGTGGGTGAATTGATGAATGAGAACCTCCTTGCAGAGGCCTTCCCGGTCCGTACTTCTCAGACCGTAGACCTTGGAGTAGTTATATCGGGATAACTTGGAGAGCCTTGTTAAAAATATAGCTCCACCGAGAGCCCGGAAAATCAGAATCTCTGAGGGATAGGACCCAGGTGTCTAGTTATTAGCAAACTCTCCAGATGATTCTTTGATTTCATTGAGAACTAGGGATGCAGACCGGTGCATGCAAATCGTCTGGGGACGTTAAAAGGCAGAATCTGTTTTCTTAGACCTGTGGTTGGGCCTCAGAGTCTCCATTTCTAAGATCCGTCCGGCTGAGGTAGACGTAGCCACTGTCGTTAACTCTCGTAATGTCTCTTCCTCTTCCTTAACCTTCCTTGTCCCTTGAATTAAACGTTTTTCAGCAACCTACTCAATTCGTCCTTCCCTTCATCTCTGCAGACATGCACAGGTCTGAAGGAGGAAGGAATAAACCCGTATAAACCTCCTGTGCTATTAGCCTAACAGCTTTTCTATTCAGAGTGGTAGGATTTCTGGTTTGAACTGAATAGATCCTGTGAAAGTCATCTGGTTGCAGATTAGAGTCACCTGAAGGGCAGTCTTATTGGCGTTGTCTCCAGAATTCTGGATTAGAATCTTATTCCATTCTGCTTGTTACTCAATTTCCCTAGAAAGAAAAGTAGAATAAATTGGAGCAAACGCCTGTAGCTTCTGTCAGAAGAATGTTAAATAAATGTTGTTAGACCTCTGTGATCTCATTAGACTGCTACTTGTAATTGTAAGGGAAGTAAAGCATTAGAGCATGTGTGAAATTAAATGATTAACACAGGTGGGCATTTCCTTGCTGTTGTTTATTAACTTTAACTTACCCACTGTTTTTTATAAGGGCTCCCGCCTGTAGTCTGGGCCTGGCTTCATCACAGAGTTATTTGCTTAATTGTAAAATGGCAATTTTAATTTTTTTTTGAGACAGGGTCTTACTCCATTGCCCAGGCTGGAGTGTGGGGACATTTGATAAGAAACTTCAGTGAAGGCTGCGCATGGTGGCTCATGCCTGTAATCCCAGCATTTTGGGAGTCCGAGACGGGCGGATCACCTGAGGTGGGGAGTTCCAGACCAGCCCAACCAACATGGAGAAACCCCGTCTCTCCTAAAAATACAAAATTAGCTGGGCGTGGTGGCACATGCCCGTAATCCCAGCTACTCCGGAGGCTGAGGCAGGAGAATTGCTTGAACCTGGGAGGTGGAGGTTGCGGGTGAGCCGAGATTGTGCCACTGCACTCCAGCCTGGGCAACAAGAGCAAAACTCCATCTCAAAAAAAAGAGAAACCTCTGTGAAATGAAAGACTGAACTACACACCTGGGGGAAAAGCCTAATAAAGGGAGCAAGAAGTGCAAATGCCTATGGCAGGGGACTTGTTTGAGGAAAGAAAGAAGCCTTGTGTGGCTGGTGCACAGTCGAGAAGAAGAGATGAAGTCAGAGAGGCAGTTAGGGTCCATGTTCTGTGAGACTTCAATAGGCCTGTCTATGCAGGTTAGGAGTTTGCATTGTTTTGATTGAGTTGGGGAGCCATGGGGGTCTTCTGAACCAAGGACCAACACATCTGACTTGTTAATGAGATTGTTGGCCTCAGTGTTGAGAATGGACCATAACGGGGTAAGGTTGGAAGTCGGGAGGCCATTGGGAGGCCGTTGCAAAAAATTCAAAGGAGAATTACGGTTTGACCAGGTGGTAGTGGTAGAGGTTGTGAGCAGTGATCTTGAAGGCAGAGCCTACAGAATATGCTCGTGGATTAGATGAGGGGTTTGAGAGAGAGAGAGAACCTCTTAAAGGGTTATTATGCCAAGGCTTTTGGCCTGAGCAACTGGCAGGATGGATTTGCCATCAACTGGGATGAGGATATCTAGAGACTAGATTTAGGGAGGTGAGAGTGCGGAGGGATTAGGACTTCTGTTTGGGACATGTTAAAATGGAGATGCCTCTCAGATAATCAGGTGCAGATGTTGCATAGAAAGTAGAAAATGTAGATCAGGAGTTCAGAGGAGAGGTCTGGGCTGAAGAATGAATATTTGGGAGTCCTCAGCCTGTAGATGGTATTGAAAGCAAAGAGACTGGATGTACTCGGCTAGGGAGTAATTGGAGATGGAGAAGTCGTTCTAGGCGTGAGCTCAGGGCACACCCATGAACAGGGAGGTGAGAAGTGGAGAAGGGAAGCGGTTCGGTTTTGGATATGTTAGGATTGAGGTGCCTGGCAGACATTTCTGGGAGATCCTGGACAAATCCTTGGATATCCAAGTCTGACAGTCCAAGGTGAGATTGGGGCAGAAGATGCACTTTGAGAGGTCCTCATGAAGGCATTTAGAGCTGAGGCACTCAGTGATATGGATTCCTGTGAAGGTGTAGATGGAGAAGTGGAGGGTCCAGGGACTCATTCTTGAGTCACCCCAGACCCTTGATCGGGCAACAATGAGAGTGACCCAGCAAGGAGGGAAAGATAGGACGACTAGGTGGTAGATAAACCTGGAAGTGAAGTGAAGAAAAAGGTGTAAGATGTGATCAACCTTGTCGGATTCTGCTGAGGTTGCAAGTACGAGGAAGGTGGGATTGACCCTTGGGTTTGGCAACAGTAGGTGTCAGCCATGAGCCTGACAATGTGGTGGAGGCAAAAAAAGCCGGGTGGGGATGGGCTCAGGGGAGGGGAGAGGAGGAGTAGAGGTGGCAAGTGTGGATGGTTCTTCTGGAGCTTTGCTGTTGGAGAGGAGGGGGTCATGGTTAGCAAAGATAATACAATAAAGAGGACTATTTTATTTTATTGTATTTTTTTTGAGAAAAAGTCTCACTCTTGTCCCCCAGGCTGGAGTGCAATGGCATGATCTCGGCTCACTGCAACCTCCGCCTCCTGGGTTCAAGCGATTCTTCTGCCTCAGCCTCCCAAGTAGCTGGGATTACAGGCGCCCGCCACCACACCCAGCTAATTTTTGTATTTTTAGCAGAGACGGGGTTTCACCATGTTGGCCAGGCTGGTCTCGAACTCCGGACCTCAGGTGATCCGCCCGCCTCAGCCTCCAAAAGTGCTGGGATTACAGGTGTGAGTCACCATGCCCGGCCTAAAGAGGACTTTTTTAAGGTAGCAGGTATGCCAGCAGGCTGCACAGGGATGGAAGTGATCCGTTAGAAGAGAGATGATGGAGCCGCAAGACCATCAGGAGTGAAGACTCCGTGTGAGAGAGGATGGGATGCAGTGCCCAAGGGGAGGTTGGCCTTGCGGGGAAAGCACATGTCTGGCCCTCCCTCATTAGCTTCATTTGGACAAAAAGTGTAAAATCCTGTGTGTTGTGGAGGCCTTTTGATCAGGGAACTGTAACGCTGCCTATCAAGCAGCAGCACTTTAAGCAGGTGGCTTTGTTCAAATTAAAGGTTCTTCTTTTTCTTTTCAGGCATCATGGACCGATCTAAAGAAAACTGCATTTCAGGGCCTGTTAAGGTAAATTGAATAATCTGTAATCTCATTCACATTTATAAACCCACATGGAGGTTGGTCTTGTTGGGAATTCTTTCCACCTTTACTTTGCATTATAAATTTAGATCCCTTACTGTGCTCCTGGATATAAATTAGTCACTTTTCTTGTGTTCGGTAACATTTTGCTGATTCTTAGAGTAGCTTTTTTGTTCTGCTTTGTCTTATAATTGGCTGCTTAAGTTTCTATATCCCTCTATTGTATGCAAGATAATAGTAATAATGCATCCAGCAGGAGTCCAGAACTTTTAAAATTGGCCATAAATATAAAATAATTAGAAAAGGCTACCTTGAATTACTGTATTTGATTCTCAGTTCCTATGATAACGGCTATTTAAAAAATTGCTCTACATTTAAAATGTTTCTTTATATTTGTCTTTGAATGCCTACTATGTTGTGGACAGTGTACTAATTTCAGGAGTAACTGACTTTGAATTTGGAAGTCTTAACACCCTGTCTTTGTAGAGCACTCACACCATTGAGCTGGGGATGGACTTTTAGGCTTTCATTTCTAGCACTTGCCCCTCACTTACAATGAGCTGTTGAAGCTGGAGGAAATCTCATCCCTCCTACCCCTTTTAGTTTGATTAGCTCAGGGTGTTAGAGTTAACTATTTAAGCTTGTAATACAGTACTTACAGGCGTATAAATAATACATTTCAAGGCTCATGCCTGTAATCCCAGCACTTTGGGATACCAAGGCAAGTGGATCACAAGGTCAGGAGTTCAAGACCAGCCTGGCCAAGATGGTGAAACCCCATCTCTACTGAAAATACCAAAAATTAGCCAGGTGTGGTGGTGTGCGCCTGTAGTCCCAGCTACTCGGGAGGCTGAGGCAGAGAATTGCTTGAACCTTGGAGGCGGAGGTTGCAGTGAGCTGAGATCATGCCACTGCTCTCCAGCCTGCGTGACAGAGCAAGATTCCATCTCAAAAATAATAACACATTTTAGTAATAACTTTTTGAAGTGCCTACATTTGTTTCCTTTTTGTCACAGTTTTTTGCTCAAGTCCATTTTGTCAATACTTGGAAAATGAAACATTGGTTAATTAATAGTATAGTAATAAGGTTATTGTGGAAAATCTTGGCCATATGAAAACTTAGACTCTTCCAAAACTTCATGAAGATAACCAATGTTGAACGTTTTGACAGATTTTTTTTTTGGTCTTTTTCTTAAATGTATATTATCAAAGAAATTTCAATGGAACTGAGATTTTGTCATAAAGTTTTTGTATCATAGCTTTTTGCCAAATAACAATTTAGTGTCTATTTCCAAATTATTGAGAAATTCTAGGAAGTGTTTGTGTCCTTCATTAATGGATATTTATTAATAAAGCATGATTTTTAGGGGTGAGGAGTTGGAGGGGGTAGAAAGTATCATTTGGGTATTCTTAGCCACATACTAACTATCCTCTGGAAGTACTGATTAAAATACCTTTTCCCCTTCCATCTCTTATCCGTGACATTCATTATTTTGCTATACTAGAGAACAAACTTTGTGAAATTCTCAAAATATTCATCTTTTGCGTTCACGAATACCAGAAAGTTTATTTTCTCTTCCATTCTAGCCTGCAGCTCCAGTTGGAGGTCCAAAACGCGTTCTCGTGACTCAGCAATTTCCTTGTCAGAATCCATTACCTGCAAATAGTGGCCAGGCTCAGCGGGTCCTGTGTCCTTCAAATTCTTCCCAGCGTGTTCCTTTGCAAGCACAAAAGCTTGTTTCCAGTCACAAACTGGTTCAGAATCAGAAGCAGAAGCAATTGCAGGCAACCAGTGTACCTCATCCTGTCTCCAGGCCACCGAGTCATACCCCAAAGAGCAAGCAGCCCCTGCCGTCGGCACCTGGTAAACTAGCTTTTGAGACTCATTGGATAGTCATTCTTTGTCGTTGTTGCTAAAAAAGCAAGTGTATATTACTTGCAGTTACTGTTTGGAGCATTAGCTTTTATATCTGTTGAGGATGGGGAGAAAATATGGTGTCTGGGTTGAAGTAACAGTGTCTGCCCATGGGCCAGATCTGTGCTAAAAATACAGACCTGATTCTCACTCTCTTGGAAGAGTAGGGTACCCAGGGAGGACACAGCACCAATTGGTGTCCTTTTGATTGCTTGTTAGTGGGTCTGGATGTAGGGTGCTTGTAGTAAGTGACTTGAGGGACTGAGATCTAAAGTTTGGGGGAAATCCAGAGAAGTGGATGAACTGAGGCAGGCTGCGGTGAGGTCACCATGGGCATTGCTGGCCATGGTAAGGAATGGGGCCTCATCTCTAGGGCATTTGGAAGCTACTGAAGGTTTTTTGAACTTAGAAGGGAACTTTGCCTTTTAGAAAGTTTACTGTGGAAGGCCGGGCGTGGTGGCTCACACCTGTGATCCCAGCACTTTGGGAGACTGAGGCAGGTGGATCACCTGAGGTCAGGAGTTAGAGACCAATCTGACCAACATGGAGAAACCCCGTCTGTACTAAAAAAAAAATTAGCTAGGTGTGGTGGCGCACGCCTGTAATCCCAGCTACTTGGGAGGCTGAGGCAGGAGAATCTCTTGAACCTGGGAGGCGGAGGTTGTGGTGAGCCGAAATCGCGCCATTGCACTCCAGCCTGGACAACGAGAGCAAAACTCCATCTCAAAAAAAAAAAAAAAAGTTGACTGTGGAAGTACTGAATAAATTGGAGTAGAACGCTGGATTTAGGAGTACCAGACAGGAAGGAGGTTGAGGTCAGAGATGGCAATAACCTGCTGTGTGTGGAGCAGAGTAGATGCTGTTATTTACCAACTGTCGAGTGCTCATTCCCTGCAGGCTGTGAGATAAGTGCGTGCTTCATCCGCGTCATCTCATTCAATCCTTGTAACCACTTCATGAAGGTAGCCAGTTATTAACTCAGTTTTACAGAGGAGGAAGCTAAGACTCAGAAGCAGTTAACTTATCCAAAGACAAGCCAGGATGGAGAGGTGCACACAAATTTGAGAGCTCATTTACGATGCAGACTCATTAGAACTGGGCAATAAATTGTACCTGAAAGATGAGTAAAGAGGAGTTAGGGATGGTGATTAAATTGATATTAACTGAGTTAGTGAACTGGGGGTTGCGGGGTGCACATGTGACAGGGGCACCTGGAGGAAGAGTTTGGACCTGCATCCAAATATCTGAGCAGACCATCATGTGCTGTTCGAGTTGGCGATGTTGGAGACAGACCGGTGGAAATGTTCCATATGTTCTTGTGGCTAATGAAATAGTTACCCCAGTCCTCTGCTGCACAACTATTCCTTGTGCATTTTGCCGAATTAGTGGCTTTTATTTTTATATTTCCCCTTGGCAACTAATATAATGGAGGGTGGCTGGCTTATGTTTTGCTACATGTTGGTGATAATTTGTACATAGGGTATAGACTGTTGGCTGGCCCACCTAGTAGGGAGAAAAGGTGACGAGGTGGCAGCTTGTCATGTATGGGAAGATTGGTAATTCTGCCACAAAAGTTCTTCATTTGGAAACTGAGGCTTCAAAAGAACCTTCATAGTCTGCCTTTAATTTATCAGAGAGGGACCCGTCTATATGTACGTCTGCTGGTCTTTAGAAATTCTGTAAAGACTTCACATGATGGAAGTCAGGGTGTAGTAGTCCTTTTTTTCTATAAGGAAAACTTAAAAAAAAAAAACCCGGTTTATCATTCTTGACATACCATTAATATTTTGGTGACCAATTCTTTGATTCACCTCTATTCACAGATTAGCTTATCCTATATCGTTATTCTAAAAACAGGTTTTTAACTTATTCCATATAGAAAATAATCCTGAGGAGGAACTGGCATCAAAACAGAAAAATGAAGAATCAAAAAAGTAAGCTTTCTTATTTACAAAGTTCTGTACTATTCTACTACATTATATCATTTTGTTGCAAATTTAGTTGTGGGAACTCTTGGGGAAAAAAATGAGGCCTTTATTTTCATTTAGAGGATATAAATGTTTCCAGATTTCCAATCTTAAAAAAAAAAGGGAATTTTGTATATTGAGGTATTCTGCTAGGGACTCAAGTGCTTTAAAAAATGGCTTTCAAGGCCTGGTGCAGTGGCTCATGCGTGTAATCCCAGCACTTTGGGAGGCCGAGGTGGGCGGATCATGAGGTCAGGAGATCGAGACCATCCTGGCTAACACGGTGAAACCCCGTCTCTACTAAAAATACAAAAAATTAGCCGGGCCTGGTGGCGGGCACCTGTAGTCCCAGCTACTCGGGCGGCTGAGGCAGGAGAATGGCGTGAACCTGGGAGGCGGAGCTTGCAGTGAGCTGAGATCGCACCACTGCACTCCAGCCTGGGCGACAGAGGGAGACTCTGTCTCAAAACAACAACAACAACAACAAATGCATTTCAAATTTAGAAAAAGTTTGTATGAATCTGTTACAGAAATGTGTGGAAGTTCCTCTCTGTCCTTAGAAGTAACCACTACATATGGTTTATGTGTCTGTGCTTTTTTATTGTATAAAATTGCAAGTTTTTTAAAAATAGAATATGTTGCAGAACTGTATACTCATATATGACTGAGGGTTTTGACAGTGTTATAGTTTTAGTTCTTTATTATAAAGGTTGGCTGTAATGTCTTCCCCAGGGCTTTCCTAAAATCCTACTCTTAGTCTCTGAACTGTCTGGACTCTAGAATATACTAGGAGGAGTGAGGAATGAACCCACAGACTTTTGCTTCTAGTGGCCTAACAGAGGCTAAGAGTCTAAATCCACTGGTACTCATGCCCCAGCTAGCCTCTGGGCTCCATCCTGCTTCCATTAGTAACAGTGGCTCAGTGGCTCAGTGTTCACCACCAGAGTGCTTCTCCACCCAGAGAGAATTAGCACCTCTGGGACTGGAGGGAGCGGCTGTGGTTAGTTTGAAACAGGCCCCCAGATGGTCTGGAAGCATTCCTCCCTCTCTGGTCACTTATCCTTTTTATGGTCTTCAGCATTGTCATGGGCCTGTTCCTCTGAGCATAGTGCAGGCTTGGGACATTTCCCATAGAGTGCTTCAGATCTAAAACCCGAGACTGTTCCTTGTCACTGACTCTTCACACCTAACGGCAGCTAGGGACGTCAGGGTTTCATGTTGCAGCAGCTCTTTGATAGTGGTTGTTGCCTTGGTTCTTGCTGAGGATACATATTGAGTACAAGTTGGAATATAAAATTATTTATAGAATGTGTCTACTACTCATTGAGAATTTGTTAGAAAAGCTTTGTTTTCCTCACATTCTAAAATGTTCAAATTCCTTCCTAGGAGGCAGTGGGCTTTGGAAGACTTTGAAATTGGTCGCCCTCTGGGTAAAGGAAAGTTTGGTAATGTTTATTTGGCAAGAGAAAAACAAAGCAAGTTTATTCTGGCTCTTAAAGTGTTATTTAAAGCTCAGCTGGAGAAAGCCGGAGTGGAGCATCAGCTCAGAAGAGAAGTAGAAATACAGTCCCACCTTCGGTGAGTTTTCAGGTTCATGTTCAAAGCAATATTCACCCATGCTGCACCCCTCCCCCTCCTGTAATGTCAGCCTCCCACTGCCCAGGTCCGTGCACTCCCTCTTATGAGGCACTGTCCTCAAACGCATGGCCCCCGTTCCTCACCTCCTGCTCCCTTATGAAAAAGATTAGATAGCTTCTGTGCTGCACTGGGTTATAATCATTCTCCTGTGATTCTCCTATGCTCTTCATGTTAAAATAAAATTGTATTCCTTTTCTTTTCTTTTCTTAAAGTATAAATTTACTTTTTAGAGGGCCTGCTTTTCATAGTACCCCAAAAAATGATTAAACTTGTCATCTTTCAAAGAGCACTTAAGTGCTCTGATCCTGAAAAATCACTTGAGGATTTAATGTTTTGTTAATGGAATAGTTTATATGGGCAAGTCTTTTTGGTGGAGAATGAAGGGGAACGGCACCCCTTATTCTGAAGTATGCAGGGGTTGCGAGCAGCCACCTGCAGGTTGACTGGGGCTGGTGGGTTTTTGTTTTTCCTTTTTTTCTTTTTCCTTTCAGTGTTTTTCAGATTTGAATCAGATGCTAATACTTCAAGTCTGGCCACATTAGGCCTGGTGTGTCTCTACCTGGCAATACCTGGCTGGGGCTGGGAGGGGCAGGCATCTTACATGGGCTGTGCTTCCCATTGCCTGCTTCCCACTGGCCACAGTCTGCACCTGCCCAGTCTGCTCAGCACCCATCTACTGCCATTGCTGATCACTGCTTTTATCTGTCACAGGGTCTGGGTATCAAGCTACTGTGGCAATGCCTTTTTTTTTTTTTTTTTTGAGATGAGTCTCGCTCTGTCACCCAGGCTGGAGTGTAGTGGCGTGATTTCAGCTCACTGCAACCTCTGCCTCCCAGGTTAAAGCGATTCTCCTGCCTCAGCCTCCTGAGTAGCTAGGATTACAGGCGTGCACCAACAAGCCCAGCTAATTTTTGTATTTTTAGTAGAGACGGGGTTTCACCATATTGGCCAGGCTGGTCTCAAAGTCCTGACCTCGTGATCCTCCCACTTCGGCCTCCCAAAGTGTTGGGATTACAGGCGTGAGCCACTGTGCCAGGCCATGTGCTTTTTTTTAGTATGTAGATAATTAATATTCAGCTGAATTTTCCTCCTAAGAATAAAGGTGCCTAAAGGAAGGAAATAGTCTTAACTAAACCAGAGGTCCATTAATACTTTGAAATGCTTGCAAAATGAAATGTGGGTCTATGTATTTTTCTTGGAGTGGGTTTACAGTTTCAGATTCTCAAGCGGAGTTTGGAGTGTGGTTTCACGGTAAACACCACTGGTTTCACATGAAGAGTTTGTTTGACATTTAGTACATAGTCTTCTGTCAGCTCCAAACCAGGTGTTAGAATGTTTATCCTTTGTTGCAGGCATCCTAATATTCTCAGACTGTATGGTTATTTCCATGATGCTACCAGAGTCTACCTAATTCTGGAATATGCACCACTTGGAACAGTCTATAGAGAACTTCAGAAACTTTCAAAGTTTGATGAGCAGAGAACTGCTACTGTAAGTGTTCATTTATTGTCCAGGCTAATTGTGTTTCCTGTATACCTGTCCTCCATAGCAGTGTACCTTTCATTATAGTAGAGTGGGTGTTGTCTTGACGGAAGGATAGCTTAATATCAAATATTTGAAGTGGAAAAATCAAAAGAGCTTAGTTGTACCATATGTACAGATAAAGTCTAGAACCAGGCAGAATGTTGTGTCTGCTTTTGTGCCTAGTTTGCACAGCTGTTTTCTATGGAAATGTATCTAATGTATATAGATAGTCACCCTCATTTTCTTTAATAGATTTTTAATTTTAGAATAGTTTTTACTTTTTTTTTTGTTTTTAAAGGGACAGGGTCTTGTTATGTTGCCCAGGCTGGACTAGAACTCTTGGACTCAAGTGATCCTCCACCTCAGCCTCCTGAGTAGCTGGGACTACAGGTGCACACCACTGTGCCTGGCTAGGATAGTTTTAGATTTACAGAAATTGTGAAGGCAGTACAGAGACTTCCCATATACCCCACACTGAATTTCCTGCTAATTTTCCCACTAACATCTTGCATTAATATGGTACATTTGTCACAATTGATGAGCCAATATTGATATATAACTTAACTCAAGTCCACATTTTTTTCAGATTTTCTTAGTTTTTATCATGATTAAATTGGGCTTATGGGTTTTTGAGGGGAGGTCAGAGGTAAAATGCATTCTTATCACATACCAGGGATGTAAACTCTTATGACTTTTAAGTGTGGATGTCAGCTTGATCTTCTGACTGAGAGAGTGTTTGTCTGGTTTCTCCACTGTAAAGTTACTATTTTCCCTCCTTTCCATACTGTATTTCTTCAAAGGAAGTTACTATGAATAGCCCACACTTAAGGAGTAGAGAGTGGAGGGAGTATTTCCATAAATTATCTGGAATTCTATGCCAAAATAAAGCTGTTCTCCCTTATTTATTTCATCATTTATTTATTTAAAGATGTAGACTCCTGGGTATTTATTTTATCCCTTGAGCTATAATCCAGTACTTTATTTTGTGGTTCAGATCACTACAACTTTGGCCACTGGGAGCTTTTTTTCTTTTTTTTTGTTTTTGTTTTTGAGATGGAGTCTCGCTCTGTTGCCCAGGTTGGAGTGCAGTGGCACGATATCTGCTCACTGCAACCTCCGCCTCCTGGGTTCAAGGGATTCTCCTGCCTCAGCCTCCCAAGTAGCTGGGAGTACCGGCACCTACCACCACGCCCGGCTAATTTTTGTATTTTTAGTAGAGATGAGGTTTCACCATATTGGCCAGGCTGGTCTTGAACTCCTGACCTTGTGATCTGCCTGCTTTAGCCTCCCAAAGTGCTGGGATTACAGGTATGAGCCACTGCACCCAGCCTGCTCTTTTTCTTTTACCACGTTCCTGGGAAAATCACTGTAGTTTTGTCTTGCGTGTGTGTGTGTGTGTTTGCACTTTCTTACTTTTTTTTTTTTTTCCTTCTTTTGAGATGGAATCTCACTGTCGCCCAGGCTGGAGTGCAGTAGCGCAGTCCTGGCTCACTGCAGCCTCCGCCTCCTGGGGTCAAGTGATTCTCCTGCCTCAGCCTCCTGAGTAGCTAGGATTAATAGGCATGCACCACCATACCCAGCTAATTTTTGTATTTTTAGTAGAGATGGGGTTTCGCCATGTTGCCCAGGCTGGTCTCTAACTCCTGACCTCAGGTGATCTGCCTGCCTCAGCCTCCCAAAGTGCTAGGACTACAGGCGTGAGCCACCACACCTGGCCTTGTACTTCTTTACTTTCTGATACAAGATGCTGAAGCCTCATCTTGTATATTTCCTGCTCCTGTCCTAGAATCGAACCATTTCTCCAAGGAGCCCTGGTTCCTCTTCTTGGAGAATGTTATTATAAACCAAGATCTGGGCACTTGTACTCATTGCTACTGTGGTGTCACTACTTCTAGGCTTTCAGCTGACAGAGCAAGGAAATATTTGTGGATAGTAATCTGTGTATAGATTTATCCATCTGTCTCTTCTTTAAGCATACCATGAATTCATACCGATGTCTTCAAGTTGAATCCATTACCACGTTTCGTTCTAACTTCCTCCTGTTTACCTGTAAACTCCCACTCCAAAAGTGAGAAACCTGGATTTCACTGTCCACCATCCTTTTACTTAATTATTCAATTCCAGTATACATGTATAATGGTATCGGAATTGTTAACCAGCTGCATGGGAACCAACTTGATCAATTAGAGTGCTTATGTGCACTTCCTTTGGCCTTTGTCTTAAAGACTCCACTAGTTTCCAAAGCTGCTTGGATCAACACTTTACCCTCACACCCTTTAGTAAGATGGTTTCCTACATTTGTAATGCAGTGAGATTCTTTTGTCACAATCTGCATGCCCAGGATGGAATCATTTACATTTTCATATCCTGAGATTGATTTTTGTGTGTTTGCTGTAAAGTTCTATGAATTTTGACAAATACACAATGCCATGTACCCACCATTACGATATACAGAATAGTTTCACTGCTCTTGAAAAATAATCCCGTGTCTCAGCTACTCATCCCTTCCAACCCTTCCATCTCTGGCAACCACTGATCTGTTTACAGTCTCTATTGCCTTTTCCAGAATATCATATAATTGGAATCATAACAGTATGTAGCCTTTTTAGATGGGCTTCTTGCACTTAGCAGTATGCATTGAAGATTCATCTGTATATTTTTGGAGGCATGAGAGCTTGTTCATTTCTTTTTATCACGAAATCATATTCCACTATTTCAATATATGGAAGTACCTCAGTTTATTCATCTACTGAAGGGTATCTTGGCTGATTCTGGTTTTTGTCAGTTATGTTTTGGCTATAACCATTTGCATGCAGGTTTTTGTGAAACGTAAGTCTTCAAATTAGTTGGGCACATATCTAGGAGTGCTATTGTCAGCTTATACAGTAAGACTTTATTTTGCTTTGTGAGGAACTGTCTTCCAAAATGATTTTTACATTCTATTTTACATTGCATTACACATGTAGGAAACCACCTTACTAAAGGGTGTGAGGGTAAAGTGTTGATCCAAGCAGCTTTGGAAATGAGTGGATTCTATAAGACAAAGGCCAAAGGAAGTTCACATAAGCACTCTAATTGATACAGTTGGTTCCCACAGGGCAGCTGGGTAACAATTCTGATACCATTATACAATGGCAATACGGTTATCAGAACCAATGAATTGAGATCCTATTGCTTCTCATAGTTGCCAACATTTGATGTCAGTGCTTTGGATTTTTGTTTGTTTTGAGACAAGGTTTCACTGTCACTCAGACTAGAGTGCAGTGGCGTGATCACCCACCTCAACCTCCCTGGCTCAAGCAGTCCTCCCAGCTCAGCCTCCCAAGCGGCTAGGACTACAGGCATGTGCTTCCGTGCCTGGCTAATTTTTGTATTTTTTTGTAGAGACAAGGTTTTGCCTTGTTGCCCAGGTTGGACTTGAAATCCTGGTCTCAAGTAATTCATGCCTTCCAAAATATTGGGATTACGGGAGTGAGCCACTATACCTGGCCTAGTGTTTTGCATTTTAGTCATTCTAATGGGCATGTGGCGGTATCTCATTGTTCTGATTTAGTTTCCTAACGACATTCAATGTTGAACATCTTTTTTTTTTTTTTTGAGATGAAGTCTCGCTTGTCACCAGGCTGGAGTGCAGTGGCACAATTTTGGCTCACTGCAACCTCCGCCTCTTGGGTTCAAGTGATTTTCCCGCCTCAGCCTCTTGAATAACTGAGACTATAGTCATGCGCCACCATGCCCAGCTAATTTTTGTACTTTTAGGGTTTCACCATGTTGGTCAGGATGGTCTCGATCTCTTGATCTTGTGATCCGCTTGCCTCAGCCTCCCAAAGTGCTGGGATTATAGGTGTGAGCCACTGCGTCCAGCCTTGAACATCTTTTTATGTGTTTATTTGCCATTTGTGTATCGTCTTTGAGGCACCTGTTGGAATCTTTTGCTTTTTTGAGTTTTAAGAGTTATTTGTATATTTTGGATGCAGGTCGTCTGTCACACATGTTTTGCAAGTATTTTCTCCCAATGCATGCCTTGTATTTTCGTTCTCTTATCTGTGTCTTTCACAAAGCTGTTTTTATTTGACTTTTTTGAGAAAGGGTCTTACTGTGTCACCAGGCTGGGGTGCAGTGGTGCGATCTCTGCTCACTGCAGCCTCTACCTCTTGAGCTCAAGTGATCCTCCCTAGTAGTTGAGACCACAGGTGGGTGCCACCATGCTTAGCTAATTTTTGTATTTTTTTGTATAGACATAGTCTCACCATGTTGCCCAGGTTGTTGGTTTTTTTTTTTTTTTGAGACAGTCTTTCTCTGTCACCCAGTCTGGAGGGTGGTGGCGTGATCTTGGTTCTTAGCTCACTGCAACCTCTACCTCCCGGGTTCAAGCAGTTCTGCCTCAGCCTCCCAAGTAGCTGGGATTACAGGCGTGCGCCACCACGCCCGGCTAATTTTTGTGTTTTTAGTAGAGACGGGGTTTCACCATGTTGGCCAGTTTGGTCTCGAATTCCTGACCTCAGGTGATTTGCCCACCTCGGCCTCCCAGAGTGCTGGGATTGCAGGCGTGAGCCACTGTACCCGGCCTCCCAGAGTGCTGGGATTGCAGGCGTCAGCCACTGTACCCGGCCTCCCAGAGTGCTGGGATTGCAGGCGTGAGCCACTGCACCCGGCCTCCCAGAGTGCTGGGATTGCAGGCGTGAGCCACTGTACCCGGCCTCCCAGAGTGCTGGGATTGCAGGCGTGAGCCACTGCACCCGGCCTCCCAGGCTGCATTTTTAATAAAAGTCCAAATGTGTCAGTTTTTTCTTTCATGATTGTGCTTTTTATGCTCCTTTTTTAAGTGATTAAAATTACTTGTTTTAAGAAGTTGAAGAGTCTTAATTTGGGCCGTTTCTTATTGGATTGACAGCTTGATAAAGCATGTTGGATGGTGGTTACTTTGATTTTTTTCCCGTTTCTTGGTGGAGATCTCTGGGTAGCGTGGACATTAGTTTTCTTTGTTTTTGGCATTGATGTACATGGCATTTAAATTCAAGTAATTTTACTTTCAGTATCTGATGAAATCACACTACTATGGACATATGGCCCTTTGGTCTTGTCTCTGCAACAATGACATGCTGTTTTACACTTAAAGACTTAATCTTAAATGTTTGTGCTTCTCCTAAGTAGAAACAGATCTCTAATTTGCTTTTTAAATATTAGCTAAACAAATCAGCTTCTTATTTAATTGGCAATTAATATTTCTTTATGAGTTCAGCTTTTGGGCCAGCTTTCTCTTACAGCTCAATAAGGAAATCTGTGCTCATTCATGGTAGTGACTGCCTCAGGTGCTCACATTATACCCTTGGGTTTTTTCCTTGTCATCTTGATTACGGTGGGTTGGAGTTTGTTGTTTTGGGTCAGTTAATCTTTTTCTTCAGTTTCTGATATTGATATCCTACTTTAAAAGATTCACCTTATACCAACAGTATAAAATTACACATGATACTACTTCTCTGTTTTCTCTCCTCACACCCAAGGCTTCAATCTAGATGGAGGTTTGGTGTAAGCAGATAGCTATTTGAAAGAAAATGAAAGATTATTTCTGTCTAGATTCCTTTGCAGTTAGAATGAATACGCATGTACCTGTTTTCCTTTTCAGATGAATTCAAATAAAACTAATTGTAGTGACATGTCAGTGACCTATCCATACCTGCAGTCTAACAACATGTGAGGTGTGGAGGGAGTGGCAGTGCCAGAGAGCCGTGGCCAAACTAATAGCTTCTTGTCTGGAAATGACTGGAGGAGTGAAGTCCATTGCCTCTTGAACTTTAATGTGTGCGATTAAAGCATCAGCAACCCAAAGTCGGTGTAGTCAGAAGAGCAGCTTTCTTGTATTTGCCTTCAGTTTATCGTGGTCTGAATTTTGATCTCTGGCTTTGGACTGAAAGAATGAAAAGTGTTTTTTCTGCCAGTGACATTTGGTGTTTACTCATCTGTTTAGTAAACCTTTTTGATGTAAAATAATGTTCAATCCTGTCTAGCAATTGCTTTAGAAAGGAAACTCAAACTTTAGGCAGAGCTAAATATATTTTTTCAATATTCAAACAGTTATCTGTATGATAAAATAAATTCTGGGCCAGGCATGGTAGCTCACACTGGTAATCTCAGCACTTGGAGAGGCCAAGATGGGAGGATCACCTGAAGTCAGGAATTAGCGACCAGCCTGGGCAACATGGGGAGACTCTGTCTCTACAAAAAAAAAAAAAAAAGAAGAAACATTAAAAATTAGCTGGGCATGGTGGCACACACCTGTAGTCCCAGCTACTCGGTGGGAGGATTGCTTAAGCCCAGGAGTTCAAGGCTACAGTGAGGTCTGATCATGCCGTAGCAATCCAGGGTGGGTGACAGAGTGAGACCCTGTCTCTTAAAAATAAATAAGTAAATAACATACATACATACATACATACATACATACTAGATTTGTTGGCTAAATCTTAGAGATAGGGACTGGAAAACTTTTCTTTTTTCTTGCTTTTTTTGAGATGGAATTTCATTCTTGTTGCCCAGGCTGGAGTGCAATGACGTGATCTCGGCTCACTGCAACCTCTACCTCCCGGGTTCAACCAATTCTCCTGCCTCAGCCTCCCGAGTAGCTGGGATTATAGGCATGCACCACCACGCTCAGCTAATTTTTGTATTTTTAGTAGAGACAGGGTTTCACCATGTTGGTCAGGCTGGTCTCGAACTCCTGACTTCAGGTGATCCACCTGCCTTGGCTTCCTAGAGTGCTGGGATTACAGGCGCCCGGCCAGGAAAACTTTTCTTACAAGATAGTAACTCGGCAGGGTGCGGTGGCTCATGTCTGTAATCCTAGCACTTTGTGAGGCTGAGATGGGAGGATCATACTTGAGGTCAGGAGTTTGAGACTAGCCTGGTCAACATAGCGAGACCCCCATCTCTATTTAAAAAAAAAAAAAAAAAAAGATAGTAACTTAAGGAAATAAAATTAACAAAAGGACTGATTTCTTATGTACTTCTATGCTGACTTAGTGTAACCCAAAATTTAACATGCTATTTAATATGTCAGTGCAACTGCTTTTTAGTTTCTGTTTATTGTTCAGGATAATTTCTTTCTCCTGATATTCTTGAAGTAAATTTTTAGCTTTAAACAAATTCTTCTGTCACAGAATGATCTTGGTTTTAAAAAAGGAATTGACTATACTTGAAAAGTTAATTTTATTTTTCTAAAAAAGAAAAAGGCAGTATTTACACACCTGAATCCTTCATTTGTACCAGTTCTTCAGCACTGCCTTACTTCCTTGCTGCGGGGCTGTTTGTTGCCGTATGGGGGTGTAACTGTTAGGTTGGTGCAGAAGTAACTGTGTTTTGCATTGAAATGGCACCAACCTAAGAGCTAGCTCTAACTAGCTGAACGTCTTCTGTCTTTCAACATCACACCAGCTGTATTAGCAAAGAGATAACTAAACATTGGGTAATTTCACTTCATGCTAACCATTATAAATTGGTTCAGTTGATTCTGTGTGTGTGTGTGTGTGTGTGTGTGTAGACTCATGTATAATTTCTACAATGCTTGCTTTAAAACCTGCAAAATGTGTTTTTTGTTTTGTCTTTTCCTTTTTGAGACAGGGTCTCACTCTGTCACCCAGGCTGAAGTGTGATCATGGCTCACTGCAGCTTTGAGCTCCTGGGCTCAAGCGATCCTCCCGCCTCAGCTTCCCAAGTAGCTGGGACTACAGGCATGCACCATCATGCTTGGCTAACTTTTAAATTTTTTTTGCAGAGATGGAGTCTTGCTGTGTTTTCCAGGCTGGCTTTGAATTCCTGGGCTCGAGTGATCCTCCCACCTCAGTCCCCCAAAGTGCTGGGATTACAGGTGTGAGCCACTGTGTTTGGCCAAAACCTGCAAACCATGTTAAATCTATGTTGTGTTCCTTTCAGAAGAGATATCTAATATTAACTTGTGTTATACAAAATCTAAAACATAGGCTTTCAATATTTTTTTTAACAGTATATAACAGAATTGGCAAATGCCCTGTCTTACTGTCATTCGAAGAGAGTTATTCATAGAGACATTAAGCCAGAGAACTTACTTCTTGGATCAGCTGGAGAGCTTAAAATTGCAGATTTTGGGTGGTCAGTACATGCTCCATCTTCCAGGTATGTAACTTTAGAGGTGGAAGTTGTTTGGTTTACCAAAGCCCTGGGAGCTAATCATGAGCCAAATATAAAATATTTTAGTGTAGATTTTGTGCTATAAGAGGGGTAGGTAGCTAACCCAGAAGTACCTTGGAGTAATTTAGGCTTAATAATAAACTAGGGTTTGCAAGAAAATTTTATTCTGTGGTGATTTGGGGCTATTAACAGTGTTCTAGGCCTAGGGTTAAAGATGCTTAATGTCCTTAGAGGCTAATGAGGGGATGAATGAGTCAACAGATAGGACAAGTATATGACAGAGGTGACGTGCCCATGTGTTGAGGGGGAGGAACTCTTCACCTCTGCTGCTTCCTGGATGAGGAGATGGGGAGATGTTCCAGAGGACAGCACCGACAAAGGTCTAGTGCTCAGACTGCAGCTCATATCAGGGAACTTGAAACACTAAATTAGTTTGGTGGAGCTTTGAGGGCAGTGGTGAGAGATTCTCTTTGGTCTGCCTCTGTCAATAGTAGGGATAGTCCTTTCTTGTCCCCTGTCACAGCTGAAGCAGAGATGTCAATCTCAAAACAATTCAAATCTTAAAGAGCTTTCCACATGAACTACAATATCTTTACTGTTTTAAATTTGAGTTTAAATAAGCTTTGAAACTTCACGTGAAGTGGGGCATTTTAAAACATACATCTACCGATCAAGGTTTGTCAACTTTGGAGGACTCAAATTATAGCCAGATGACTTAAAAATCAAGCTAGTTTAAAAAAAAAGTATAGCCTAAAACAGATTATATGTGAGGGAGAAATCCTTTGCTTTTGTTACAGAGCACTTCTAACTGTTCCCAGCAATGCATTGAATCTGCTATTGCAGTCTTTTTTTTTTTTTAAATACTGGTTGTCATTAGTGGGAGCTGTTATCTGGTAAGACAAACCAGAATAAAGAATTATAGGCTTCATGGAATTGCAGAGTTAAACTATTTTAACCGGTTGAATTGTGATAGAAAAGATGGCTTCTTGCTTTTTGAAAAGATTACTTACATAACCGATAGTCACTTCACTCCGAATCCCAGATGTTAATCATCATCATTTCCTGGTTATTGCCCCAGTTTGAGAACCCCCGATTCAGTCCGTTGGTGGTGATGGAGGGGTTAGATGACCAGAGTGGTAGCTTCTTAATCCTACATCACAATTCAGTGGTGACTGTGTGCTCAGTGGGTGCCAGGCCTGGCTGAACACAGCACCAGGGCTATGACAGCGTAAGCATCTATGGTGAAGACCAGCTGGTGACAAAGCAATACGAAACCACACGTACTGTTCTGGCTTGGTGTCTGCTGTCCCCAGCTTTTTTCCAACCTTCATTACAAAAACCTAAACCAACAGAAATGCGGAAGTGGTAGTTGATGGCCTACCTGTCTATCCAGTGCCTGTGTTCAGCAGTTTTTCCCATTTAGTCAGATTGCATCTACTTTTTTGGTGAACACTTGAAAATACGTTGCAAACATCATGATGCTTCAACCGTAAGCACTATAATAGCATGCATTTCCTAAATAAGGATATTCTCCTATATACTTAGAACCATGATCACTCCTAAGAAAATTAACAGCATTGTCAGTATCTAATATTTAGTCCACGTTCAAATTTCTCCTATTGTCTATGACATCTTAGAGCTGGTTTGTAAAATCAGAACTCAACCAAGGCCCATGCTTTGTATTGGATTGTCTCTGTGGTCTTAAGCCAGACCAGTCTCCCACTTTAAAGAGGACTTTTCTGATTGTGTTGCCACTTAACTTGGACCTTTATTCCCCGTATTTGCTGAAAACTGGAATGGAGGTCTCAGGACCTGAAGAGATTCAAGTTAAAAATTTTTTTTTTTTTTTGAGACGGAGTCTCGCTGTGTCGCCCAGGCTGGAGTGCAGTGGCGCGATCTTGGCTCACTGCAAGCTCTGCCTCCCGGGTTCACACCATTCTCCTACCTCAGCCTCCTAAGTAGCTGGGACTATAGGCGCATGCCACCACGTCCAGCTAATTTTTTGTATTTTTAGTAGATACGGGGTTTCACCATGTTAGCCAGGATGGTCTCTATCTCCTGACCTCGTGACCCCCCACCTCGGCCTCCCAAAGTGCTGGGATTACAGGCGTGAGCCACCGCGCCCGGCCAAGTTAAATATTTTTGGCAAGAGTACTTCATAGGCCACCCTCAAAATTTCAGCCTCTCTCATACCAAGGATCTATCACAAGGCAGCATGTATCTACATCTCCACCCCAGTGCTGTTACAACGGGACAGTTTCTAGTGTCTTGTCATTGCGACCAGGCTCTTAAGATTCTTAGCATATCTGTAATATCCTCATGCAGATGTAGAACTCCAAATCGTATTTGCAGAGAACTCTGCATGGCAACTTTTATATGGTAGTGATACTTTCAATTTCTTACATTCTAGATCATTCAGGGAGGTTCTGGAGTTGGACAGATTTGGGGTTAAGCTTGGTGGCTAGCTGTGTGACCGTACACACCTCCCTTCATCTGTGTCCTATGGGAATTTATAATAGTAGCTACTTCGTAGGGCATAGGATCTGGCCCAGGGGAAGTCTTCAGTGTTAGTGGAATCTTCAATGATTTTAGCAGCTGTCGTGATCATAAAACCAGACGCACATCAACCTGAGCCTCCCTCTTTTTAGGAGGACCACTCTCTGTGGCACCCTGGACTACCTGCCCCCTGAAATGATTGAAGGTCGGATGCATGATGAGAAGGTGGATCTCTGGAGCCTTGGAGTTCTTTGCTATGAGTTTTTAGTTGGGAAGCCTCCTTTTGAGGCAAACACATACCAAGAGACCTATAGAAGAATATCCCGGGTAAGATGCAACTGAAAAGGACCCAGCGCGTCTGCTGGAATTCTTTCCTGATCAGCCTGAACTTCAGGCCAAGATCTGAATATCTGTACTGTTTGATCTCTCTAACCTGTGTGTTGTGATATTTTATCATTTGTTGTACTCCAGGTTGAATTCACATTCCCTGATTTTGTAACAGAGGGAGCCAGGGACCTCATTTCAAGACTGTTGAAGCATAATCCCAGCCAGAGGCCAATGCTCAGAGAAGTACTTGAACACCCCTGGATCACAGCAAATTCATCAAAACCATCAAATTGCCAAAACAAAGAGTCAACGAGCAAACAGTCTTAGGAATCATGCAGGGGGAGAAATCCTTGAGCCAGGGCTGCTGTATAACTTACCAGGAACATGCTACTGAAGTTTATTTTACCATTGTCTGCTGCCCTCAATCTAGAACGCTACAAGAAATACTTGTTTTGCTGAGCAGGTGTGCCTTAACCTCCCTATTCAGAAAGCTCCACATCAATAAACATGACACTCTGCAGTGAAAGTAGCCACGAGAATTGTGCTACTTACACTGATTCATAATCTGGAGGCAAAGTTCGACTGCAGCCGCCCCGTCAGCCTGTGCCAGGCATGGTGTCCCCACAGGAGGCAAATCCAGAGTCTGGCTGTGGGGAAAGTGACCACTTTGCCTGACCCGATCAGTTAAGGAGCTGTGCAATAACCTTCTAAGTCCCTGAGTGAGTGTGTAACTTATTGGGTTGGCCATGCCTGGTAAAGCTGTTGGAATGAGTATGTGATTCTTTTTAAGTATGAAAATAAAGATATTTGTACAGACGTGTATTTTTTCTCTGGTGGCATTCCCTTAGGAATGCTCTGTGTCTGTCCAGCACCCTGGTAGGCCTGATTGGGTTTCTAGTCCTCCTTAACCACTTATCTCCCATATGAGAGTGTGTAAAATAGGAACATGTGCTCTACCTCCATTTAGAGACTTGCCTGGGATACAGAAGAGGCCGTGTGTCTCAGAGCTGTTAAGGGCTTATTTTTTTTTAAACCATTGGAGTCATGGCATGTGTGTAAACTTTAAATATGCAAATAAATAAGTATCTATGTCTGCGTGGAGTACTGTGTAATTCTTTCCACCATCTGTTCATTGTTGGCCTGGAAATGAGCAGGGGCAGAGAGGAGCAGGTCTCGCCCTCTTCTAGTCCTGCCTCTTCTGGTATCTCCTGTTGGGCGTACTCCTAATACTTCGTTATATATAGTGTTTATATATTTGCCGTCTGTCCATCGACTAAAGATACAGTGAAAGTGACCGTGATGAAGGAAAAGTGCTGAATTTAGAGCTAGTAGAGAAATCTGCTTGCACAGCCAATGCTCAGTGCAAGAAACTGGACAGCAGGTATATCAGGATATATCGTAACAAAGTGGCCAACATAGAGAAACTTAAAAACACGACTGAGTAAAATTGCAGTTGCCAGCCCTCTTGGGACAAAGGAGCTTCTGGTTCTCACAGTCTTGAGCTGAACTGACTTTGACATTCCCAAATAGTTCTTGTGCCACCCTCCCAAGCTATAGTTACTACCACGTGACTAACTTCCCCAGTGTTACCAGTGAGACTTGGGATGTTTCCGCAGACAATCCCATACAAGCAAAGAAAAGCTCATTGGAGTAGCACATTAATACACTGGTCACAGTGCCACTTCATCAACAACCATGGCTTACCAGAAGGAATATTAAAAAGTTCATAAAGATGTTTCACAGAATTTAAGCTGCTCAGTTTGTCAGATAAATTAGAGAAACAATGGCTTTCATTTTTAAAATAGATCAGTTTTATTCTGCTAGTTCCATAAAAACAATGTAAACACAAGTGTTCTGTACATCTTGCTGGTGAATTCACATAATGCTTAGTTCCCTGATCTTTGACCTCCTTGTCCTCAGTTATTTTCTGTTTGGACCACCGGCCACAGGAGTGGAGTGGGGTTGGGGCTTAGGAGAGAGCAATGTGGCTTTTTGGTATGACTTGTTTTATTGCTTGCCCTCTCAGCACACTCCTGTTACTCCTAACACAAAGTTTGAGATTTAAGCCCTTAAACCTGTAGGTTTCATCATCAGCTTTTTCATTTTTTTTTTTTGCATAGGTATTACTAGGGACGTGAATGGGAAACTAGTATAGAAAGTGGTGAGCCGAAGCCAACAAATTGCTTTAAACACAAGATGAAAATGCTCTGTTCTGTCCACACAAAGAATCACCTAATACTGGTGTGAGGCATCTCACTTAGCTGTGGAGAAGTCCTTGGAATTAGATCTCAGACAGTTCCAGCTTTAAGACAGTAAAACCTTTTGGCAATGGGCTAATCGCCTTAAAGGAAAGAAGAGTTCTACTTGAAAGACCTTGCAGGTGGAGAAACTGTCCTACAAAGATTCTTGGAAATGTTAGTGGAGATAACTGACATGGGTAGGTGTGGGCCAACCAGGAACTGTCAACAGCCTGATCTCAGCAAAACCAGGACAGCCAGTTAATAGTTCCTTCAGTTCTCTGATGGTCACAAATGTAATTTTATTTAGCCTTGTGGAAGTTCTGCAACAAATGTAATTTTAAAGGAATTGGGAGCCAGAAAGAGAAATGCAACTCCTTCAACTATGTGACAGGGCAGACTGGTTAATCTGGGTTCCCGGAATGTGGAGCAAGTGCTCTGCATCAGAGAACGGCCCAGGGGGAACGTGCATGATGCCGAACCCCACAGGACAGAATTACTTCAATCGCCTGCTCCTGACTACTGTAAGGAGGAAGTCTCAGTGTCTCAGTTTGGATCTACGCTTGGATTTCTTTCTTTCTTTTGGAGACAGAGTCTCCCTCTGTCACCCAGGCTGGAGTGCAGTGGTGTGATCTTGGCTCACTGCAACCTCCACCTCCTGGGTTCAAACAATTCTGCCTCAGCCTCCCCAGTAGCTGGGACTACAGGCGTGTGCCACCATGCCCGACTAACTTTTGTATTTATAGTAGAGACGGGGTTTCACCATGTTGGTCAGGCTGGTCTCGAACTCCTGGCCTCAAGTGACCCGCCTGCCTCCACCTCCCAAAGTGCTGGGATTACAGGCGTAAACCACTGCCTCTATGCTTGAATTTCTACTCTTAGCTAATCTCTCTAACATACATGCCCTTCATTGGGTAAAGCTGGCTCAGTAGACTAATTACACCTGCCGTGTAATACAAGATCCTCCCTGGCTTGTATTATCTCATAGTTGCCTTCCATTTGTGACAAGTGCCACGAATATTCCTTTTTAGGAAGTGATACAAAATGTTTTTTTTTTCTTGAACAGGATTTTTAACTCAATGAGACAGTGTAAACATCATGACAATTCTGGAATGTCTGAAGTTTGAGATAAAGATTGTCTAAGGAAAGCTACGATTGTCTTAGCTGTTTATGTGTGGTATCCAAATTCCTCTGGAACATGGGCATCAGGAACCAAGCGATGCCCCTGCTACTGGGCAGAGTTTTCATATTTTACCTAAACAGAGACAAATGACGCTGACCTACTTTAATGAAATTTCAGAAAAACCATCTGGAATCAGCCCCATCATGTCCAGATTGGAAGGTGTTTGGGGATCAATGAAACATTCCAGAAATACTCTTCTTCCCCCAAAAACAAATGTAATGAATGTCAAAGTATTGATGCTAATTTAGATTGTGATTACATATTAAGTTTTGCTTCATTAATCGTAGCACTGGCAGCTGTTTTGCAGAACACTGCATATTAAACTGTAGGCAGCTGACAACAAATATCAGCGGAAGGGGGTATTTAAAAGCCAGTTAAATTAATCATTGCTTTTTAGGAAACTGAGCCAAGATTAACCCCCTGGAGCTTTTACAGACAGACCCTCGCCAAAATCTCCCACAAGGAACATTTGTAGGCTATTTTGTTTTGAGATGTTAACCCATCTGTGATGTCTTGCTGACACTTTAGATTATATATACAAGCCCTATAATGAATAGCATTCACAAAATTTATGAGGCAAAAATTTAAAATTGTTCAAAAGCCTAATTTTTGCTGGCAACGTTTATCCATGAGAACATAGCAATTAGCCCCTTGCCTCTCCAAAAGAAACCCTACAACCCTAAAACCAATCCAAATTGTGTAATTTAGAAGAAATAGGTTTTCAGTGTGTACGACTGAAGAGTTCATTAAGGTTTTGCAGCTGGAGGTTTAAAAAATCCCACTTTTCGAAAATATCTGACAATCAAGGGCACAGAGACTAGCGTCATGCTGATTCTCACTGGCGCAAACAGCTTGTGGATTGCATAGGCCACCACAAAGGTACTTGTGCCTGCTGCCATTTTTGACTGTACCAGGGACTCTGTAAATCCGAGTTTCAGCAGGACTGCAGACATGTCCACACCACTAGGGGGGAAGAAGCAAAGAAAACAATTGTTACAGCAAAGGATTAAATGAAGAAATTGGTTTGATTATAAGATTTACAGTATTTTTAAAAATGTAATGAAGTAGCTGAATGAATAAAAGTCTTAGTGTCCAGGTGCAGTGGCTCAGGCCTGTAATCCTAGCACTTTGGGAGGCCAAGATGGGAGGATCACTTGAGCTCAGGAGTTCAAGACCAGTCTGGGCAACATAGCAAGACCCCTGTCTCAACAACAACAAAAAACATAAAATCGGCCTGGCGCAGTGGCTCATGCCTGTAATCCCAGCACTTTGGGTGGCCGGGGGGCGTGGATCATGAGATCAAAAGATTGAGACCATCCTGGCCAATATGGTGAAACCCTGGCTCTACTAAAAAGATAAAAATCAGCTGGGCTTGGTGGTGTGCGACTGTAGTTCCAGCTACTTGGGAGGCTGAGGCAGGAGAATCACTTGACCCCAGGAGGCGGAGCTTGCAGTGAGCTAAGATAGATAGCGCCACTGCATTCCAGCCTGGCAACAGAGCGAGACTCCGTCTCAGAAAACAACAACAACAACAACAACAACAAAAACCCCATAAAATCAGCTGG
Source organism: Papio anubis (assembly GCF_008728515.1). Taxonomy (NCBI): domain Eukaryota; kingdom Metazoa; phylum Chordata; class Mammalia; order Primates; family Cercopithecidae; genus Papio; species Papio anubis. The sequence continues at coordinate 83,558,239 of NC_044991.1, read as the reverse complement.
GTGCAGTGGTGCATGCCTGTAGTCTCAGCTACTTGGGAGGCTGAGGTGGGAGGATCACTTGAGTCCAGGGAGGTCGAGACTGCAGTAAGCTGTGATCGTGCCACTGCACTCCAGCCTGGGCAGCAGAGTGAGACCCTGTCTTTAAAAAAAAGTCTTAGCAAACACGTTCTTATTCACCTAGAATCTTACATGACGGTAAAAACAAATATTAATTACTGTCAAAAATCTTACCTTGACACAACCATGTAAAATATGCCCAAGGAGATTAATGAGATTCCAATGTGCAGCGACACGCCGACAGTGCCATACTCTTGAAAAATCTTTTTCAGTTGCTGTGACTTGCTTTGCTTTTTCTCCTCTGTGCAACTGACACTGCTGCCTGTTGTCTCTGTGGCCTGGCTGGGATCCTGTGTACAAATCAGAGAAGAGGGGATGCTTTAGGGCAGGCATGGGCAGTCAATACTGGGTTTTATACGAGCATGCAATGTTATACTCTTTCCTGCTGGATGAAAGATCAGTTACCCCTTTCCTTTTTTTTTTTTGAGATGGAGTCTTGCTCTGTCGTCCAGGCTGGAGTGCAGTGGTGCAACTGAGGCTCACTGCAACCTCTGCCTCCCTGGTTCAAGGGATTCTTTTGCCTCAGCTTCCCAAGTAGCTGGGATTACAGGCGCACACCACCACACCCAGCTAATTTTTTGTATTTTTAGTAGAGATGGGGTTTCACGGTGTTAGCCAGGTTGGTCTCGATCTCCTGACCTCGTCATGATCCACCCACCTCAGCCTCCCAAAGTGCTGGGATTACAGGCGTGGATCAGTTACCCCTTTCTTACTCAGTGAGCCGAGTTTGAGCCAACTTAGTCACCAAGTGCAATGCAAGCCTGGAACTAGGTATGGCTGGCAGAATGATGGCTCCAAAGATGTCCCAATCCCAGGATCTGTGAATATGTCACCTTACATGGCAGAAGGACTTTGCAGATGTGATTAAGGGTCTTCAGATAGGGAGATGATCCCGGATTACCTGGGCTACATTATTACCAATGTCATCACAAGGGTCCTTATAAGAGAAAAGAGGGAGGCAGGAAACTCAGTGTCGGGGAGGGGGTTGTGAGGACAGAAGCAGAGTGAGAGATCCGAAGATCCGCTGCTACTGGCTTATGGAGGCAAGGGGCACGAGCCAAGGAATGCAAGCGGCTTGAAGCTAGAAAAGGCAGCACATGGATTCGAGCCTCCAGAAGGACCCAGCTCTGCTGAGACCTTGACTTTAGTGCATTAAGACCCATTGTGGACTTCTGGCCTCCAGAACTGTAAGATAATAAATGTGGATTGTTTTAAGCCACCAGGTGTGTGCTCATCTGTCACAGCAGCAATAGTAACTAAAACACCAGGGCTCACAAGCTTGGGGACAATGATCCTTTATCAAGCATTTTCTCTGAGCCAGGCGGTCCTCCGACACTTTCTCCTTCCATCCTCACGCCAACCTTCAAAGGTAGATACTACTGCTTTTCCCACTTTACAAAGGAGCAACACAGGCTTGGTGAGGTGAGGTCACCGGCCTGAAGTCACCAAGATTAGAGCCCAGCCCTCCAAGTCCACAGCCTGCACATGTGACAACCATGTTATATGCCACCAAAAAAGGACAGTGTGCACAAAATTAATGCAGCAAAAGTGATGGCAGATGTACTCCTACGATCAAGATTTACACCTGACATCTGAAACACACAAAGTGGGGGTGATTCTTGCACAGTACTCTACCAGGACTTGTACAGAAATCACGGATTGCATGGGACATCTGTTAACAGTTACTGAGCACCCACCAAGCCTGGAACAAAAATCCCAACACCACCCGGATGAGGGGAGGGAAAAAACCGCTTCTCAGTAAGAGAGCACTTTAATCAAAAGACTTCTCTAAGGACAGTCCTGAGGCTGGTACCGGCAGGTGACGAGCACCTGGCTGTAAGTCAGCTCTTGTTATGGGCTCTGCAGCTGGCCCACTTTTACCCTGTTATTTTTAGAGGCATAAGATGTTTTAGAACATTGGAGGAAAACCCTCAGTGTCCTGATGACAGGTCCTTTCTGCTGAGCCAGGAGCTGAGCTTACACTTCAAAGGTGTCATTTCATAAATCCCTCACTGCCTCATGACCCGGGAAACTTTGTCGCTCCTGTTTTGGCAGATGGATGACTGAGGCTCAGAAGGGAGGGATGGCTAACTGGCAGCATGGACTGGTGACTGGGCTGGTGACCACCAGGCCTCAGCCTCTGTGGTACTCAGCAGGCTCCCCTTTCCTGTCCTGCCAGAATGACCATTCTCAAAGGAAGGCACTTTTCCAGAACGTCCAGGCTCTGGAGGGGAGGAGGGAAGATGTCATCAGCCCCTTTCATTGGCCAGCTTATGTGACCTCCCGTTTCCTTGAAGGCTTCTGACTAGCCCTGCCACCCCCGGCCAGGATGGCTGTGGAGAGCATCCGTTCTCCCTGATAAACAAGCCCTCACCCTCCTCCAGCTGCCGAGGGAGGCTGCAGAGGGGGGAGCAGCCAGGCGGTGGGGACTGATAGGAGGCCACCTACAGCCCCTCGCAGGGCCAAACACCCATGCCCTTGACACCTGGCCCCACTCTGTCCATTCAGTGGACCGAGTGCAGCTGTCTCTGAGAGGGCCCTTTTCTTTGTGGTCTTTATTTTGGCAAAAGGCCTTTTGGCCAAAAAATAAAAATAAAAAGGCAGCCAGGATTCCAACTATAGAATGAGCAGCATCTACTGCAAGACTGTGGTAGGGGCAAGACATTCGGACACAGGGACAATCTTGGGTTAGCTGGCACCATGGCTGGCTTCTGACATTCTAGAGAACACCTGGTTACTGGACAATTTTCTTCCTTTTGTTTTGGTAAAAACACCCGTCTGTAAGCACTGTGAACCATGCATTTTCTTCCTAATCTTTGGGGAGAGTAAAGAAGCTAAAATAAAAGAATTTATGAGGGTGTGACTTGCAGGCAATGGAAAATTTTTAGACAATCATTTCTTCATGAAACACTGCCTTAAGTACCCGGGATGTGTTAGGCACTGTACTGAATGCACAGGACGGCGTGACACATCTTCTGTCTGGACTCAACGTGCATGCACATGTGTGTGAGTGTGTGTGCGAGTGTGTGTGTGAGATGCCCCTTCTGCCTCTCCTCAACATTTTTTAAAGTACAAAAACCTGTAATAGAGAAGGGGTAGGAAAGTTTAAAGAATGAGCCAAGGACCTTGCCAAGTCGATCACAGTGTTTGGAGTGTCACCTGTTTTCTTTCACTTGATAAATCATATTAATAATAAACACCATATTGTGTATATTTTGTACTAGGCACTGTTCTGAGTACTTTGAAACTAGTGGCTGGGCGCGGTGGCTCATGCTTGTAATCCTAACACTTTGGGAAGCTGAGGTGTAGGAGGACTGCTTGAGGCCAGGAGTTCAAGACCAACCTGGCCAACATATCTTTTATTTTATTATTTTATATTTTTGAGACAGATTCTTGCTCTGTTGCCCAGGCTGGAGTGGAGTGATACGACCTTGGCTTACTGCAACCTCAGGCTCCCAGGTTCAAGCGATTCTCCTGCCTCAGCCTCCCGAGTAGCTGGGACTACAGGCACGTGCCACCATGCCTGGCTAGTATTTGTATTTTTAGTAGAGACGGGGTTTCACTATGTTAGCCAGGCTGATCTCGAGCTCCTGAACCCAGGTGATCCACCCGCCTTGGCCTCCCAAAGTGCTGGGATTACAGGAGTGAGCCACCGTGCCCGCCTTGTCTCTAATTTTAAAAAAAGGAAATATTAATGCATATAATCCTCACAACAACCTTTACTACTGTCAATTCCACTTAACAGAAGAGGATCTGAGAAGCCCAGAGAGGTTGAGTAATTTACCAAGGATCACACAGGGATTACTGTCAGAGCTGGGATCCAGACTCACTGAGTCTGGGTCCAAGGCCTTTGCTCTGAACAACCATGCTATGTTACTTCTTGTGGATTCATGAGTGTCCCCTCTGTGCCTGGCACTGTTCTAAGTGTAGGGGACAGAGCAATGGAAAAAACCCCATCCTCGATGAGCTTATGGTCTTATGGGAAGGCAGGGACAATAAACAGAAAAGTAAAATACCAGGGCTGCTACTTGTGACAAGCGCCATAGAGAAACACCAGTCACGGGGGAGACAGGGAGTAGGAGGAACGTCGCAAGTTTAAATAAGGCCATCGGGGAAAGTGTCCCTGAAAAGGTGGCACTGAACCAGAACTGATGGAGACAAAAGGACACTGGGGCTCTGGGAGAGGAAGTCGTCTGCCTGAGTTCCCCCTACCTCCCTGGAAGGGGTAAGTGGCACAGGCAGGCGCGGCTGCTAGGCGGTTTACAGGACATGGAATCACGTTAAGACAAAAAGGCGGGTCTCTTCTGTGGCTTTCCCTACCCCTTTTACACAGACCCCCTGCCAAGGCAGAGGTGGGTGGGCCTCTTTGGCTCTTAATTAAACACCTGGCAAACCTGGAGATCCCAGCTGGGCAGCACACGCCTACCTCCCAATGACGGTGGCCAGAACAGCCCACAGGGGAGGTGCTGGGCTCTGGCCAAGCTCAGACCCTCCCTGCACGGCTCCCAGGCCCTGCTGGGGACGCATTTTCTGAGGCAGATGAGTTATCTTTTGTCCTAATCTCCTTTGAGTTCTGATCCCACTTGGATTCTGCGGATTTTACCATGCTGCTGAAGAAATGAGGACAGCTCACGGGGGCCTTGTGACCGTATATATTTACTGCAATGATAACCATTTCTAACCTTAATTTAGGACACACCAGATGCCAGGTATGAACATATCTCATTTTACATTCACATTCTATGAAGTCTGAATTATTAACATCCCATTTTACATACGAGGGGACTGAGACAGAGAGAAGGGAATTTGATCAAGGTCACACAAATGAGTAGAGAGAGGAATCCAGGGAGTCTGCGGCCAACTCTTCGCCACTGTATACACACAAGCCGCTCCAGTGCCAGGGCCCGAGCTGGAGACAAGGTCAATGTGGCTGACAGACAAGCAGGACAAGAGGCCATTCCAGATGAGTGCAGAGAAGACCCACAGCCATGGGGTGGAAGGAGGCCCAGTGGAGGCATCGGAGGCCTCACAGGTGGTTAGAGAGGGCTTCCTGGAGGCAGGAACAGCTGGGCTGGGCCCTGAAGAATCACCAGGAGGTGGCACGGTGTGTGCAGAAGGTGCCCCTCTGGAGAGGATCCCCAAGACCTGTGTACCACCTGTCGGACTGGAGAAGGCAAGGAAGGAAGCCGATGTGGGCAGGAGGCCTGGTGAAAGCCTGGGTCCAATCCCCATCCGCTCCTCACTGAAAAGCTAGGGAATGCTCAGGAGATGCTCGCTGGGCCGGCGGCACTACGCTGAGGCCCGCACCAGCTCATGGAGTTGTCTTCCAAACTCTTGCTGGGAAGGCGCTATTTTTGGCCCTCTAAAAGGTCAGAAAACAAGCTCAAAAGCCTTCAGGGCTCGGTCTGAGGTCACCTGGTGGTCAGTGGAAGGCCCTGTCTGCACCCAGGCAAACAAAGAGGCTCCAGACTGCGAGGCCGGGCGCGCTCCGGGCTAGACGCCGGCTCCGCGCGTATGGGTTTGCCATTCCTGGACCGCCAGACTTCATTATTTACTACTATTTTTATTGAAAAAGACCCACTTGGAAGAAAGTGATAGATTTCTTGAAAGGAAAGCTGGTATGACTGCTCTGAATGAAAATCAGTTTTCACTTAGCACCCATGGAAGGTGACAGAAATGAAACATAACAGCACCGTGGGTTCCTTGGCCGCGGCTTCCCTGGGGACGCCTGCTCTTCCAGTTAGATCAAAAGGGAGGAGCTGCGAGCGTCGGGAGGTGTTCAAAACACAGCGAGACGCAGCCAGACCCAGCCAGAAGGCCTGGACAACAACCCCGCGGGCAACGTGAGGAAGTTCAGACCAAGTCCAGGCCCATCTGCAACTCAGTCGGCTGCGCCCCAGCCTGGCTGAGGCTCTGCAGACCCGGGGCTCGGCCGCAGACTGAGCGACCTTGCGTAGAGCGCCATACCTTCCCGAGCCTCAGTTTCTCTGGATGTCAACTAGGAGGAATGCTTCCTTGGCTTGTAGGGATTTGGGGTTTCGGGGACCCTGGAAGGGCTCGGTCTCGGGCAGCTACAAGTGCAAAGGCGTCCTTGGCGGAGGCGGCCGGCCCCGGGTGCGGCCCTGCGGACTTCTGGGGACCTGGACATCCCCCGGGATCAGGGTCGGGGTGGGGTGCTTACCTGGCGGCCGCGGCAGTCCCCGCGCGCCGTGCGGAGCAGCCGGGCGTCTGGCCTGGGCGGGAGCAGAGCCAGGGCCAGGGGCGGCGGGGCGCAGGGGGCGGTGGAGCCCAGGAGCCAGGTGGCGCGAGGCCGGACCCGGGCGCCCACCCTGCCTGCGGGGCCCAGCAACGCCAGCAACCCGGCCATGGCGCGCAGCTAGGCGCGGCACGGGAGCCGCTGACTGGGGGCGGGTGGGCGGAGCTGACCCGGCGAGGGCCCTCCCCGGCCCCGCCCGCCCGCCAGGGGCGCCGCGGCGCGCGCGGTGGGCGGGGCTGGAGAGGCGTGTGCACATTCCCTTGGCTCACCCACTAGCTCCCCTCCTCGGGACAGGGAGTCCAGGGCTGGTGGGCGGGGCTGAAGGAGCGCGCCCCACCTCCCCTCCGCTCACCAGGCCCGCCCCTTTGGGGGCGGGTGCAGGTCTTCGCAGGGTCTTGGGCTTTGTAACTGCGGAGTGTAGTTGGCGGGTTTCCTTATTCTGCGGGCACAAAGGTGGGCATAGGGCCGTGGCTTATGAGCTTTCCTCCCTGCAGAAATGCGTGAAACCTGAAAAAGATTATAGATATGTTTACGTGTTAGCTCCAAAGAACAAAATAAATATGAGAATTGACATTAGTACATGTTTAATGAAAAGTCCTCTAAATGACCCTCATAGATTGTTGGCGTGAATGTAAAACGAAAGATGGTGTGGCAGTTTCTTAAAAAGTTAGACATACACTAAACATATAACCCAGCAACTCCACTCCTCGGTAGCTTCTCAAGAGAAACAAGGGCTCGACACTCAAAGACTAAAATGTGAAGACACCAACGTTTGTAGAGAGCTTATAAATATTAGTCAATAATTAGGAATGTCCATAAACTGGGACACACTGTGGCACAAGCCTTCAATGGAACGCTTTGCAGCAATGAAAAGGAACGGACTACTGATACATGCATAACATAAATGAATCTCAAAGCTCTTATGCCAACTGAAAAACTCTAGGCACAAAAGTCACGCATTGGAGGATTCCACCTACACGAAGTGCCCAGAATAGGCAAAATCACAGAGACCTAAAAGATCCGTGGTGGCCTAGGGCTGGGAGTGGGAAATGAGATTGACTGCCAAGGAGCGGGAGGAACGTCTTGCGGTTCAGGGAAGGATCCTAAACCCAGATTGTGGGGATGGTGGCAGCTGTGCAACTAAAACTCGTGGGTCAGTACACTTAAAATGGATGAATTTTATGCTATGTAAATTATACTTCAATAAAGATGTTCCGGCTGGGCGGAGTGGCTCATATAATCCAAGCACCTTGGGAGGCTGAGGTGGGAGGATCACTTGAGCTCAGGAGTTCAAGACCAGCCTGAGCAACATAGTGAAACCCCGTCACTACAAAAATAAAAATAAATTAGCCGGGTGTGGTGGCACGCACCTGTAGTCCCAACTACTCGGGAGGCTGACGCAGAATTGCTTGAGCCCAGGAGGTCCAGGTTTCAGGGAGTCACGATTATGCTACTGCACTCCAGCCTGGGCAACAGAGCGAGACCCTGGCTCTCTAGAAAAAGAAATAGATTTTACAAAAGGTGTAACATTATGTTAGTCAACTGCAATTCAACTCAACCAAGTTCTTACACAGGCAAAGAAATGATATGAAACATATGTGCATTTAAAAATGTTTATTACATAAGATGGAGTTATAGCTGTGAAAATAACAGGGTCTGTTGGAGGGAGGTCCCAAAGTGCCCCTGGATGGGAGTGCTTCTGTTTAAGTGCCTGCAAGAAGTTGGAGAAGAGTGCTTACAGGTGCAGATTGTCTGTCAGGTTGGCCCTATCAGTCCAGCTGTGTGATTTGGAACTAGTGACTCAACCTCTCTGAGCCTTGGTCTTTTCATGTGTAAAATGAAGATGATAATAGTTTTCCCCCATGGGATTGTTGAGATAATTCTTTGACACAGTTCTTGGAAAGGACTTCGCTCAGTGCCTGATGCACAGAGAGGGCACACACGTTAGCTGTGATGTTGTAGAAACAGCTTGCCTGAAGCCCCTCTGTCAGCCGGTGACAGTGCCGCCTCCAGATGGCATCTGATCTCAAGTTCCTCACTGTTCCCATCATTTTCTTTTTCTTTTTAGACAGAGTCTTGCTCTGTTGCCCAGGCTGAAGTGCAGTCTTGGCTCACTGCAAGCTCCGCCTCCCGGGTTCACGCCAGTCTCCTGCCTCAGCCTCCCGAGTAACTGGGACTACAGGCACCCGCCACCACACCTGGCTAATTTTTTGTATTTTTAGTAGAGACGGTGTTTTACCATGTTAGCCAGGATGGTCTCGATCTCCTGACCTCATGATCCGCCTGCCTCAGCCTCCCAAAGTGCCCACGATTTTCTTGTCACCAGGCCTTCTTCATTCATTTAAGTTACCTGCCTGGGTTTAAAGGGCAGTTGAGTTTGTAATTCATGCTCTACGCTTATTAGAGAAGAGAAAAAGATAATTTTGTTTTTCCCTTTAAATTTGACGGTAAATATAATACTGTAATTATAGACTTTAGGTTATTTTTTTCTTCTAAACGTGAAGAAACTTTCCCTCTTAACAAAATGTATTGGAGCTGCTGTCTGCCTGAACTTGTGACGGTTTTGTTTTTTTTTCTTATGGTGTCAGCTCTCTTTGTCTCTTTGGAGCAGCAGCTCATGCAGGAGCTATATTTATTTTAATTTCTTCATTTTCATGAATAGATAATGTATTCTCATGGTTCAGATTTTTAAAGGTACAAAAAGTCTACACAATGACAAGTTTCCTTCCTATCCCAGTGACCGGTTCTCCCCATTTTTTTCTCTCTAGAGGCAAACACTGTTACCAGTTGCTTGTGCATATCCTTCTAGAGAATTTTACACGTGTGCAGGCAAATTCCCACAAATGGTTTTCATCGCTATTTTTACCCAAGTGGGGCATAGTATACACAGTGTTCTTCACCTGGACTTTTTCGCTTCCAATATATTTTAGAGTTTTCCGAATCTGTACACAAAAATCTTCCATATTCTTAAAAAAATCTGCTTAGCATTCCAGTGTATTCCAGGGTGCTGTAATGCATTTCACCAATCCCTTGTGGGTGGACAATTAGGGTATTTAGGGTATTTTCCAGTTCTTGTGATCATAAACCATGCTGGGATGAACCAGTGGGTACTTCTATCATTTGCCTTGTCTGAGTATACCTATGTAATACATTCCTCAAAGTGAAATTGCTTAGTGAGAAGATATGTGTATTTGTAAATTTAAAGAAATGGCAAAATTTCACTCCATAAAGGTTGCAGAGTACAGCAAATGAGAGGGTTTTTTTTTTTGTTTTGTTTTGTTTTGTTTTGTTTTGTTTGTTTGTTTTGAGACGGAATCTTGCTCTGTTTACCGGGGCTGGAGTGCAGTGGTGTGATCTCAGCTCACTGCAGCCTCTGCCTCCCAAGCTCAAATGATCCTCCTGCCTCAGCCTTCTGAGTAGCTGGGACCTCAGGAGTGTACCACCATGCCTGGCTAATTTTTGTAATTTTAGTAGAGACGGAGTTTCACCTTGTTGGCCAAGCTGGTCTCAAACTCCTGGCCTCAGGTGATCCACCCGCCTGGGCCTAACAAAGTTCTGGACTTACAGGCATGAGCCACTGCGCCTAGCCAAGAGTGTCTATTTATCCTGACTCTAAATGGTGTCTTTAGCAGAGAAATGTAGGACCAACTTTTATGTTCTTAACTTGAGAATCTGACATTAAAGGCAGCCATGTAAGGCCAGGCGCAGTGGCTCACGCCTATAATCCCGGCTCTTTGGAAGGCCGAGGCAGGCCGATCACCTGAGGTCAGGAGTTCAAGACCAGCCTGGCCAACATGGTGAAACTTGGTCTCTACTGAAAATACAAAAAAAAAAAATTAACCAGGCGTGGTGGTGCATGCCTGTAATCCCAGCTACTCGGGAGGCTGAGGCAGGAGGACAGCTTGAATCTGAGAGGCGGAGGTTGTGGTGAGCTGAGATTTCGCCACTGCACTCCAGCCTGGGCAACAAGAGCAAAACTCTATCTTAAGAAAAAAAAAAAAAAAAGGTCTTCATCCTCGTCATCTTTGCACTGAGTTGGCTGAGGAGGAAAGGGAAGAGGAGGGGTTGTTCTTGCTGTCTCGGGGTGACAGCGCCTATAGTGACAGCTACTCCGGAGGCTGACATGGAAGGATTGCTTGAGCCCAGGAGAAGAGGTTGCAGTGAACTATGATCACACCCCTGCACTCCAGCCTGGGTGACAGTGAGACCCTGTCTCAAAATAAAATAAAATAGTACAATAAAAAATAATAATTAAAAAAGCAGGCAAGAAGTGCCTTTTAAGGTATTACAATATGAAGCTGTTTTCTTCTTTTCGTAATCTCTCTCCCTTGAGTTGTCATGGTGATTTTTACTGCCTATTTAACAGTGTCCTTCTATTTTTTTTTTTTTTTTTTTTTTGAGATGGAGTCTTGTTTTGTTGTCCAGGCTGGAGTGCAGTGGCACGATCATGGCTCACTGCAACCTCAGCCACCCTGGCTCAAGCAATCCTCCTGCTTCAGCCTCCTGAATAGCTGAAACTACAGGCGCATGCCACCATATCCTGCTAATTTTTTTTAGTTTTTATACAGATGGGTGTTATGTTGCCCAGGCTGGTCTCAGGAACATTTTTATTCCAATTCTCCTTCTCTCTTTGTCGGGTTCTACAGTAACCGTTCCAGATGAGCTCTGCCCTCAGGTCCTCCCTCCTTCCCTGGTGCCTTCCCTCTCAGCGCGAACCCTCACTCCCTTCTCCTCTGGAGAAGCCAGAGACTGACCAAGGGAATCCACCGTTCACTCCCATACTTCCCTCCAGCCACCCCTCCCCTCCTTCCAAGACACACCCAACCACCTGTGCCCACATGTCACTTCTTGCCTCCTCTCTGTTAATTTCCAATCTGCATTCTTTATTCCAAACCCCGACTGTCCTAGCAGTGGGTAATACAGTAAAAGGAAGGCCTTACTGTATCAAGATTTGGTGGTTAACATCCTGGCCTTGGTGTGAGGTACACTTGTCTTAGAACCTGGCTCTTCTCCGAACTTCAGCTAAATGACTCGAACTACCTAAGTCTCTGCTTCCTCACTTGTGAGAAGTACAAATAATAATACTTATCTCAAAGGGTTGCCAGAGGTTAAATGAGATCTCATATCTAAGTGCTTTTAGCACTGGGCCTGACACAGGGCACAGGACTCAAGCCATGGAAATATGGCTAGCGTTGTTTTGATATCTTTGTTTGGCCAGCCGTTTCTGTCGATGGAGAGTGCACTTCCCTCCCTACCATATTAGAGTGAGGCTGGCAAACCCCAGCTCCCACCTGGCCTCTAGTCATGGGGATGAGCACATGACCAAGAACGCACCAGAGCACCCCATGTCCTAAAGTATCCCATGGATAAAAATGGGGTCGTGCTGTACACATGTGTCCTAACATAACGTTTTCATTGTATATTTATTTATTTATTTACTTATTTATTTTTGAGACCGAGTCTCACTCTATCGCCCAGGCTGGAGTGCAATGGCATGATCTCGGCTCACTGCAACATCTGCCTCCCATGTTCAAGCAATTCTCCTGCCTCAGCCTCCTAAGTAGCTGGGATTACAGGCACCCGCCACCACATCCGGCTAATTTTTGTATTTTTAGTAGAGATGAGGTTTCTCCATGTTGGCCAGGCTGGTCTCCAACTACTGACCTCAAGTGATCCGTCCATCTTCGCCTCCCAAAGTGCTGAGATTACAGGCGTGAGCCACTGTGTCCAGCCTCAGGTTTTACTTTAAAGATCACGAATGTGTTTCCTGTCAAAACAATAATTATAGGACATGATTTTAAAATCCGTAGACATTTTGTCATATGGATGCACCATGATTAATCTAATCTCTGGTGATGGATATATAGGTGACTTCCTCTGTTTTTTTTTGTTTTTGTTTTTGTTTTTTTGCTACTGTAAGTTGAAATTAACTGTCAAATCTACCAGACTTTGTCCAGTCTCCATTTTTCATGACATTTTATAATAACAAATCCTGTTAGTAATCCTCTTCTTGAAATATTCCTGTTCATGTATTTATTCATTCATTCACCACATACTTGCTGTGTACTGATCATGTGTGTGGTTTGTGTCCATCACGCAATACCTGCTCATTCTTCTCCCTCTGTGGTTAACTGGCAGGGTCTTTGGAGCAAATAGGTCAGAATTGCCTTCCAGAGGGCATAACTACTGGCTGAGTGGCCATATGGAAATGATGTAAACTCCTTGAACCTCAGCTTTCTTTCTCTGTAAATATACAAATAATGACAAGTGCCTCAGTGACTTCCTGCAAGGATTAAAAGCAATCCTATGTGTGCAGGACAGGCAGGATATCAGTACTTGCAAGGCTCTCCTCCCTGTCCTACTTCATCCTTCTCCACACAAATGGCCTTGTAAGCCACACAGAAGGGAGGAGGGCAGAGGAGGATACCTGGAGTCCAGGCCCATGCAGACCACTTCTCAGTTGGCCACTGTGGAAGCACCAGCAATAGGTCTCTTGTAGAAGGGAAGATGTGCATTAATTCCTTTGTTCAGCAACTATTTTAAAAAATTTTTTTCACCTCCTTGTGGTCAGTGTGCAATTCAGCAACTATTCACTGAGCATCTGCAATGTGCTAGGCACAAAAGAAGACAGAGCAGAAACATAGGCCAGGGGTCCTCGTCCTCCACACGACAAACAAAAAGAATGCTTGAGCTTCTCCATTCCCAGGACAGAGGACTCACCCTGCCCCTTAAGCTGGTGTGGAGAACATCGCCTGTGATAACTACCACCGCCCACTTTAGGACAACCCCTTTCTCCTCCCGGCCCATCCTTGTTTGCACTTGGACTGATTTGGATGTTTTCCTTCATTGCTTTGGGAGAGTTGTGCCTAAGAACATTGGCCGCAGGGACAGACCTGAATTGGATTCTGCCTTAGCCACTAACTCACTGTGGCACCTTAGTAGATCCCTTTGCCTCTCTCAGCTTCGTAGTCCCTTCTCTGCAATAGCGATGGTCATAGCACACACCTCCCAGTGCTGTTGTGCGGCTCGCGTTGGGTGACATCTTTAGTGTGCATAGGCTAATGCTTGGCACTCGGTAGGAACTCGGAAAACGTGACTTAGTTAGACAAATTCTGATTCCTCTTGGCCAGGTTCTTGCCTGGTTGAGTTTTTCCCTTTTTGTTTCCTTGCTTTAGGGCTAAGGGCATTTTATGGCTTGGGGTTAAGAGCTGAGACTTTGGGGTCAAGGCCATCTGAGAGTGTGTAGCCTCCAATAACGATGTGACTAGGAAGTCACTCAACATCTTGGGGCCTCTGTTTTCTCCTCTGTAAACTGGGGATATTAATAGTACCCACCTCATGGGGTGGTTGTGAGAAGTAAGCGAGTTAATGCACCTAAGGTGCTTGGTACAGGGCCTGGCGCCCACACTGCCTTCTGGAAACTAACCATAGAATGTGCTATAACCATTTTTGGTTTGCTTCGTTCACTCATACTGAGAAGAGCGTGGAAGGCTTTGGGGTGGGTGCGGGGGCGCAGTGCACAGGAACTGAGCTGTCCAATTTGATGAGCCCGCTCAGGGAGAGATGCTACTTATAAAAACACCACTATGGTCAGGGTGCAGTGGCTCATGCCTGTTATCCCGGCACTTTGGAGACTGAGGTGGGCGGATTGCTTGAGCTCGGGAGTTTGAAACCAGCCTGGGCAACATGACACAACCCCGTCTCTACCAAATATACAAAAAATTAGTCTGGCGTGGTGGCAGGTGCCTATAATCCCCAGCTACTAGTTACTTGGGAGGCTGAGGTGGGAGCATCACTTGAGCCTGAGAGGCAGAGGCTGCAATGAGCTGGGATGGTGCCACTGGCCACTTCACTCTAGCCAGGGTGACAGAGGATGCTCCATCTCAAAACCAAACAAACAAACAAACAAAACCCAAAAGCCCAACCCACCACTGTGAAAATTGGTAGCTTATTGGAGGATTGAGGTGCTAATATGGTATTCTGACAATCTTCTCTGCAGTGCTTTTGAGATAAGGGATCAATTCTCAGTACTTAGAAAGGATCTGGGTAACTGGGAGTGTGAGTTCTGAAGGTATTCTTTCTTTTGTACGATATCTGCAGAGGCTGCTAATGACAATGTCTGAAGTAGTTACTAATAACGATCTAAAGCGTACTGACTCATGTCTGAGAGGCATGGCGATTAACAGGAAATAAAGTCCATATCTGTAAAGCAAACCAGTTCCTGTTCTATTAGCAATTGTAGAGCTTTTAAAAGCTCAATTGATTTTTTTATTATAATACGTGAAGCTTGCTCATTGTTAAAGAGAAAATTCAAACAACACTGGGAGTCGGTTTGTTTATTTATCCCATAAACATGTTTTGAGCGCTATCTCAATGCCAGGCACGATGCTGGGGACGGCTGTGAACAAGAAGGACAAAGAGCCTGTGGATCTTATGCTCTACTAGGGAAGAGATGTTGAGGAAATATAACGAAACATAAAAATCCCCTGCCAAGGCAGGAAGCCCTTCGGCGAAAGTAGAAGAGAAAGAACACAGTGTTATCAGTGAATAAATATTAAGCCAGAATGCAATGCACGTCACTGGCAATCTGCTCAAAGGCTGCAAAGATAGCAAGAAATCTCACCCTTTCATGTAGCCAAGCAGATACGATCCATTATATCCGTGTTCCCGAGATCAACAAAGCCTCAAGTAAGGGGATTTGACAGCACATTTGCCACACATAACTTATCTTACAATCACTTGGTAATTGGGGTGGCCGATTTGTGTTTGCTAATTGTCATTATTCAAAGGAATAATACACTTCTTATACCTCTGTGACAAGGACGTAGTTATAACTTGCAGCTAGTCACCTAAATTTAATTCTAGACTGGAAGAGAGGAGGATGACCTTCCTTGATGTTTACATTTCAAAGTGAAGGCTCTTAGACCCGTAAGAGAAGCATTCCTGGGTTGTAAAACCGGCAGGAGACTTATCTAGCCTTTAAAGCGATTTACATCTCAAAAGTCCAGAGGAAGAATGGATCATTACATGTTTTCTCAAGGAAATGCTCTATGAGAAAGAGGGGGTCTTTTTCTCTTTTTACATCAGAGAAAATTATTTTATTTTTCCTTTGCAATTTGTATTCACCTTTACAGAGACAGGCATTAAACAAATAAGTATGTGCTATAATGAGGAAGCTGAGCAAAGGCCCAGAGTGTGACAGGAGATGCTCCGAAGGGCAGTCAGGGGTCTCACTGAAGAGCGAACACCACTTGCCCAGAGCCTGGAGAGAGGGACCAGGGGAGGCCCCAGCAGTGGCCAGTCAGCTGCTTGCGGTGTGAGTTTCCAGCCGTGTTGCTACATATGAATGATTATACCTGGTTGTTGCTGTGTTTGATTTTCCCCCAAAATGGGATTAAAACATGTTGATCTGTATTCGCTTATTCACCCACTGTCCTATCGGGATATCTGTCCATGCTGGTAAAGGCAGAGGGGCTTAATCTTTCTTTCTTTCTTTTTTTTTTGTTTGTTTTGAGATGGAGTCTCCCTCTGTCGCCCAGGCTGCAGTGCAGGGGCGCGATCTCGGCCCACTGCAACCTCCGCCTCCTGGGTTTAAGGGATTCTGCTGCCTCAGCCTCCCAAGTAGCTGAGATAACTGGCACGCACCACCATGGCTGGCTATATATGTGTGTGTGTGTGTGTGTGTGTGTGTATATACACATATATATACACATATGTGTGTGTGTATATATATACACAAGAGAATTAATGGGTACATGATGGGGTTATTGGGGGGATTAAATGCATTCACACATGTAAGGAATATATGTATTGTATTTTCAGTAGAAACGGGGTTTCACCATGTTGGCCAGGCTGGTCTCAAACTCCTGACCTCAAGTGGTCCACCTGCCTCAGGGGGATTACAGGCATTAGCCACCTCACCTGGCAGCTTAATCTTTCTTTACATGGCTGCCCTGCATTGTGCTAGAAATGGTTCATCCCTTTCCTTAGTGGATGAACGTTTAGGCACTGTTGCCTGGAGGGTGACGGCATGAACACTGGAGTGAAGCTCGGACTGAAACTCAAGTTGCACCACCTGCTTGCTGTGTGACACTGGGCTGGTTACTTAACCTGTGCCTCAATTTCCTTATGTGTGTGAATGCATTTAATCCCCCCCATAACCCCATCATGTACCCAGCACCCCACATCCAAGATGGGTATAGTAATACTGGGAACATGATGGGATTATTGGGAGGGTTAAATGCATTCACACTTGTGAAGTGCTTAGGATAGTGCCTGGCTCAGAGCAGACCTGTATTGGTGTTGGCTATTACTATTATAAAATATATTAAGAATTATTGATTGTTAGCACGTGTGATTCTCCTATAAGGGCTTGTAGCTCTCGTATCATTAATTCTCTCACCAAGTACTTACAGAGTCTATGATCTGCCCGTTACCATGCCAGGCACTAGGTGATGGGGTGGATAGCTTGGCCTCTCCTCTTATGGAGCTTAGAGTCGGGTGTGGATGATGTACAACAAACGAACAAACAGTCAAGTGAGGAAAAAATCATGAATTGTGGTGACGTCGGGTGATCAGAAAGGCCTCATCCAGAAGGAAGCACTTGCTGTGTGGAGCGGGAGAAGGAGCACACAGGGTCTGCGGTGGGAAGGGGCTGCCAAGCATGGGGATGGCATGGGCGCATTTCCAAAGGAACAAGAGAACTTGGCGTGTTGGGAGGTGGGGGAAGCACTCTGGGAAGGCCAGCGTGGCAACGATGCAAGGAGCATGAGACAGCTTGGAAAGCCTGCCAGAAGCCTGATCTGCAGTGCCTCGTGGCCATGTGGATTTCAGCCTAGCTGCAGTGGGTAACTGTTGAGGGGTTTTAGTCAGGGGAATGACACAATCCAGTGATGCTTGCTGGGTAGAAAATGAGTTGGAGGAAGCAACACAGGAAACGGGAGACCCATTGAGAGGGTTGTGCAGAATTCTGGGTGAGAGAGGATGTGACTCAGGCACTGGAGGGGACAATGTTGATGGCCTGGAGGTGGGACGAGGAAAGGAGGACCCACGGAGGCCCTGGAGACTTCACGTCCAAGCACCTAGCTGGATGGTCAGGCATTTAAGGGAATTGCTGCCATGTGGAAGTAAATTAAGACTGTCCCTTTGAACAAGTTGTATTCCAGAGTTGGTGTGAGACTTCAGTGGACGTGTCGGGAGGCAGCTAACGGGTGAGAACTCAGGGCTCCAATCTTCTCTAAAACCACATCCAAGTCAGCTCCTCAACACTGTGGGCCAAAGCTCAGACCTTAAAATACAGGGACATTGTAAGGTGATGTTGATTCTCAGATGACCAGGGAGTAGGGTATATCTGTGTGTGTGTGTGTGTGTGTGTATGTCCTGTCTCCCATTTATCCTCCAGCAATTTGGAAGCATTGCTCAGCAACCTCCCTCAGTCAGCCTCACGAGGTTGCAAAGGGCAACACCTCGGAAAGCACCAGGTTTGATCACAAGCGTTGTGACCCAGGTCAGTGTTGGGCAGAGAGATGGCTTGGAGCTCTGGATTCCAGCTCGCCCCTGCCCCCTAAAAAAAAAACTTACTGGTTTCTGGGTGTGGCAAGTGAGTGATCTGAACTTGTCAGCTCCACTCAGCTTCTCCATGTTCTCTCTGTAAGATGGGGACAAATACCCAGGGCCACCCTGCCAGCATGGCAATAAGGAATGTCATAGAAGGGTGTTGGTGGGGGTGGTGGGACAGGTGGAGAAGAAACAAAGCCACTTGATTAGTTTAATTTCTCCTTTTTAATAGATAACCAACAAAAACAGCAGGAAGTGGGGAGAGATTTGGTCTGCCAATATCTGTACAAGAAGAAAACCTGGCATTTGAGTTCTGGTCCTGCTGCTTGCTTGCTAGTGGACCTTGGATTAATTACTTAATATCTCTGAGTTTATTTTCTTATCAGTGAAATCGGGATAACAATGTTTTTGACTTTATGGGAATGCTTGACATTTAAAAACGTTCCAGCTGGGTGCAGTGGCTCACACCTGTAAACCTAGCACTTTGGGAGGCAGGCGGATCACTTGAGGTCAGGAGTTTGAGACCAGCCTGGCTAACGTGGTGAAACTCCGTCTCTACTACAAATACAAAAATTAGCCAGGAGTGGTGGCGCATGCCTGTAATCCCACCTATTCGGGAGGCTGAGGCAGGAGGACTGCTTGAACCCAGGAGCCGGAAGTTGCAGTGAGCCGAGATTGCGCCACTGCACTCCAGCCTGGGTGACAGAGCAAGATTCGGTCTCAAAAAACAAAACAAACAAACAACGTTCCATACACGGAAGAGTCTTAGTGCTTGGGAGATAGTAAGTGCATAGCCCATGTATCTGCTGTCATTTACTATGATGACAGTGAAGACTACCATTTGTTATTATTGTTATTACATTACTATTATGCAGAGGAGTTTCAGGCCTAATAATAAGAGCTGCTAATCAGGCCTAGTAATAAGAGCTGCACTTTCTATGCCAGGCTCTGAGCGCTTGATGCAGATGGTCACACCCCTATGGTGTTGGAATGATCACCATTTCGATTTTGCAGATGAAGGAATTGAGGCTTGGGGAAGTTAAGGGAGGATGGGGGCAAGGGGGGATTCCTGGGATTCTACCCGACGTGGGAGGCTTCCTGAGCCAAGGCTGGCCTGGGAGCTGAGTTTCTTGCAGACCCATGCCATTCAAACGGTTCCCATCCGCATTTCGAGCACGCTCCGAGGCTGAGTTGCGCGCTCGTGCAGGAAGGCAATCTGGATCTGATGGTTGCAGGGGACCGCAGAGCTCGGCTTCGAAGCAGGCATTAGAGGATCAGGGCTCCTCCGGCGTCCCGCTTGGAGGTGAGCGCGGGTCCTGGCGGGGCGAGGAGCGGGTCCCGGCATCGGATGACTTTGCACCAGGCGGCCTCGCCCACGAGGTGGCGCCGCAGGCTCTGCCAAGGCTCCGACCGCGCACGGGGAGGCGCAGCCCAAGACTTCGAAGTTTCGCGGAGTCCCAGCTTGTACAGGCAACTCCTCGAGACAACCTCGGGTAACTGATCCTCTGGACCCTTCGCAAGCCACAGATTTGCCTCTTTTTTGGAAGCTTGTCATAAATTCATCGGGCTTGGGCGCTGCAGAGCTAAACAGGGAACTAACATTACTCTTCTATTTTCTTTTTTTCTTATTTTTTTGATTACATCAAAATGAGTCCCCGTTTGTGCACTACGTACGACTTGACACAATATCTTCAAAGAGAAATATGGCAACATAGCAGGTAGTTTAACAGATGGGGAAACTGAGAGATTATGAGTGGAGTGGAACCAACAGACAACCCAAGGCTCTCTGGCTCGCAAGCTGCCTTTTTCTAAATCTTCAGATTATTGAATAACCTCTCCGTACTCCTGCAGATTTTTGCACCAGCTATTGGCTGGGGAAGGAAATAGGGGAAGTAGAGGGAGAGATGTTCTGAGAAGTGAAAAGTGATTTCTGGGTACGGCACAACAGTTGTGTTCATGGCTGGGAGTGGCTTTGGGATACGTTGAGGAGGGAGCTTATTCTGGGATCAGGAATGACAGGCACTCCCTTGCCCACAGGCCCAGATGGTCGTATGAATGAGTGAAGCAGTGAGGACAAGGCTTGTGCAGGAGCAACACACCCTTCTAAGGAGGGCAGCTGCTTCTGGGCTCTAGCGCATGAATACCACTGGCCAGGTGGCCTGACCCACATCCACTGATTTCTTAAGATAACTGTGTGGTAGATTGCAAAAATGGCCACAAATTCTTTCCCTCCCATCCAGGGTGGAGTCTCTTTCTCCATCCCTTGAGTCTGGGCTGGCCTAAGACTTGTTCTGGCCAATAGAATACAGCAGAAATGATGGCATGTGCGTTTGAGCCCAGCCCTCAAAATGTCTTGCACCCTTCTGCTTTTGTCTTTAGAAACTGTGACGTCATGTGAACAAGCCCAGGCTAGTCCGCTGTAAGATGAGACCAAGTAGAGCATCTCAGCCGAGGACATCCTTGACCAGCTAGTCTCATCTGATCTGGCAGCTGACTACAAACGCGCGGACAAGCACAGCTGAGATCAGCCAGGCTGGCCCTGACCAGCAGAACCATCTGGCTGAACCCAGCCCAAATTGCTGAACCACAAAATCAAGAGAGAGTAAATGGTTGGTCGTTAACACGGAAAATGCTAACTGATCCAAGCTGAATATCTGGGTTTTAAGAAGGTAGAATCTCCTGATTTTTAAATGTTGGCAATGAGTTTAAAAAGAAAATCTGCAGGTCAAACCAAATATTTCTGAATTCTACATGGGTCCCTGGCAATCACCAGTTTGCACACAATGCTCTAAAACAGGGGTGTCCAATCTTTTGGCTTCCCTGGGCCACATTGGAAGAAGAATTGTCTTGGGCTACACATTAAATACACTAACACTAACAACAGCTGATGAGTTAAAAATATCACACAAAAAACTCACAGTTTAAGAAAGTTTACGAATTTCTGTTGGGACACATTCAAAGCCCATGCAACCCTCGGGCCTTGGGTTGGAGAAGCTTGCTATAAAGTCTACAGAATAGGAATGAATCTTGCTTGGCTACTTGCAACAAATTTGGCATATATAAGTCTTAGTAAATGAATAAATACTAGTAGAATGTGAGTGCATGGAATGATTTCTTGTGAATTCTGCCAAAGTGCATCAGTGTATTTAGGCTTTCCTCTTGGGGTATGTAACCGTGGGTGGCATCCTTTATTCAAGATGATCTCTGGTCCTGTTTAAAAATAGAATCTTAGCCGGGTGCGGTAGCTCACGCCTGTAATCCCAGCACTGTGGGAGGCTGAGGCAGGTGGATCACTTGAGGTCAGAAGTTTGAGACCAGCCTGGCCAACATAGAGAAACCCCGTCTCTACTAAAAATACAAAAATGAGTTGGGCATGGTGGTGGGCACTTGTAATTCCAGTTACTAGGAGGTTGAGGCAGGAGAATTGCTCGAACCCATGAGGTGGAGGTTGCAGTGAAAGGAGATTGCACCGCTGCACTCCAGCCCAGGCAACAGAGCAAGATTCTGTCTCAAAAGAAAAAAAAAAATAAAGAATCTTTATGCTTTAGTAACTGCAAAGTTTGCTGAGGTCACCCACTGCAGTAGGCCTGGGCACAGCAGAGCTTTAGCTTCTGAACATTGATGTGATTTAATAACTTCAGCTGGTGAATAATCAATGGTCATTGAAAAGAGCTGGGAAATGATTATTTTGAACCAGTGTCCCTTAGAAGTGCTAAGCAAGATAGCAAAAGAAACTAGACTCTTCTTTCACGCCAGTTTTTTAAGATTTCTAAGTTATTTTCTCCTCACTGAAGCTGTTAAAAACAATCTTGGTCCTAAATACTTGACATAATTAAACAGATGTGATTCTCTTAGATTTGCAAAATTAGAAAAAATAAAATAAAAAGCCTAAAAAAGTAGGAGTGACCACTAATACTTTCAGGTGAATTTTTCTCTGGGTTATTCACTAGTGTGTCTTTTATAAGACAGAGAATGGATTGTAATTGTGCATACTTTACACAATGGAGCTCAGCTTGCCGTCCTCTAACTTCAGACTTGGAGAATGCTTGGCTCATTTGTGCTCATAAATGCATTCAATGTCATTCCTGTCTCACAAGCTGTGATCACTTGAGCTAATGGATTGAGGGAGAGAAGACCTCAGGCTTTGGAGCATGTTTTCTCCAGTTGTGAAGTGGGGATTACCTATACCAGGATGGCTTGGATGGGGGCAGGGAAAGGGCTTCTTTAAAAAGCAAATTCCTAGGTCCAGACTAAAGTCACTGATCCAGAACCCCTGGGGCTGGAGCCCTGGGAACTATGGTTTAACCACTCATTAGGTGACTGTCTGCAGTGTACCAGACCAGCGAGGAAGTAGGCAGCGTGGTCCAAGGGTGAGCTCTGGACAGGCCTCTCCTCTGTTAAATGTCTAACTTAAAGGTGTCAGTTTGATGCTGACCTGTGGCCTAGAATGTGCAGAGTTGGCTTTTCCTTTTGCCTGTAGGATCACAGAGCATTTAGCAGGCAGTTAAAACCATGTCTTAGCATAGGCTGAAAGGACCATCTCTAGTTGACAGTGACCCATCTCTTTTCTTTCTTTCTTTCGTTTTTGAGATAGGATCTCATTCTGTTGCCCATCCTGGAGTGCAATCACAGCTCACTGCACTCGACCTCCCAGGCTCAAGCAGTCCTCTTGAGTAGCTGCGACTACATGTGTGTACCACCATGCCCAGCTAATTTTTTTTTTTTTTTCATAGAGATGAGGTCTTGCCATGTTGCCCAGGCTGATCTTGAACTCCTGAGCCCAAGTGATCCACCCACCTGGGCCTTTTCAAGTTCTGGAATTATAGGCATGAGCCACCATGTCTGGCCAAGAGAAACCCATCTCTTCATCTGGTTTAGGATATTGCCATTTGGAACTATCCATGCACTATGAAATACAGCCCTTCCACAAGGTGGCTGACTCCACAGTAATAAAACTGCCTTTGCAAAAATTGTAACAGTGAGAAAATTATGAGAGTGAAAGAGATCTGATCTAACCAAGTCTATCTTGTCCTTCAGCTCCAAACTGCCCTCGGTCATTCCTGGGTGTGGGCCAAGCTAACTTTGGGAGAAATTTAGCTTATAGTTTAAATGATAATGGTCCTTCCCAAAACAAAACTGCCTTTATAAAACCATTAAAAGGCCACAAAGTTAGGATTTTGAAAGGGGCTTAAATTCTGCTATGATGTCAGTGTAGCTAAATGACAACCAGCCATTGTTCCAGAGTTCACAAGATTTATAACTTCCCCAATTACTCCTATAATAACGGCACTATTGTAGAACCTAAGATTGGCCTTTTAAGATGTCTTTCCAGGGCCAGGCGCAGTGGCTTACGCCTGTAATCCCAGCACTTTGGGAGGCCAAAGAGGGTGGATCACCTGAGGTCAAGAGTTCGAGACCATCCTGGCCAACATGGCGAAACCCCGTCTCTACTAAAAATACAAAAATTAGGTGGGTGTGGTGGTGGGCACCTGTAATCCCAGCTACAGGGGAGGCTGAGGCAGGAGAATTGCTTGACCTGGGAGGTGGAGGATGCAGTGAGCCAAGATTGTACCACTGCATTCCAGCCTGGGCAAGAAGAGTGAGACTTCATCTTAAAACAAAAACAAAAACAAAAAACGTCTTTTCAGACTTTTGCATTTCTGACAACCAGATGATTTCTGTGATTCCACAACCGTTCAACAGCACCCATTCTCTAGCCCCATGGCCACCAAACTATCTTTAAAAAAACCCTGGCGTTTAAATTTCGGGGGAGGCTG
Source organism: Papio anubis (assembly GCF_008728515.1). Classification (NCBI taxonomy): domain Eukaryota; kingdom Metazoa; phylum Chordata; class Mammalia; order Primates; family Cercopithecidae; genus Papio; species Papio anubis. Next base: position 83,534,533 of record NC_044991.1, on the reverse strand, counting down.
ATTTGAGCAATAATTAAACCCTGGTCTCCTATTTAGCCAACTCTACATGTATTAAACTCTTTCTCTCTTGCAATTCCCATCTTGATAACTTGGCTGTATCTGAGCAGTAGGCAAGATGAACATGTCAGGTGCTTTCAGTAAACTGCCACAGTTATTGATTTCTGTGTAACAAATTACCTTACCTTACCATGACTTAAAATAATCCTAAATATTTATTATATTTATATATTTCTGTGGGTCAGGAATTCAGAAACAGCTTAACTGGGCGGTTCTGGTTCCAGATTTTTCGTGAGGTTGCAGTCAACCTGTGGACTAGGGCTACAATTGCCAGAAGCTTTGACTGGGGCTGGATGACTCACTTCCAAAATGGCTTCATTTACATGGTGGGCCAGCTTGCTTGATCCCAGGAGGTGGAAGCTGCAGTGAGCTGTGATCATGCCACTGCACTCCAGCCTGGACAACAGAACAAGACCCTGTCTCAAAAAAAACCAATACTGTTTAGAAACATAAAAGCAAAGGACTTTTTTAAAACAAAAGTTGTGAAGTAGGTGGAGAAGTGGAGAGAAGGGAATGAGAGTTAGAAGGTACCTTACCAAGGCTGAGGGTCCAGAGATCTTGTGGAAAGTTGATAGAACAAGAAATAGAAGGTGGAGAGTATCATCTCGAGTTCTAAGGTAATCACAGAGGAAGATGTGGGGTGAGATGGGAACCATCTGAGGGGAAGGGGATGGGAGAAAATATGGGAAGGATGGGGGAAGAGGATGAAGGCTCTGCAAGAATGAGGCCAACTCCAAAAGGATTTGAAGAATAGCAATGATCTTATTTTATTTTATTTTATTTTTTTGAGAAGGAGTCTCCCTCTGTTGCCCAGGCTGGAGTGCAGTGGCACAATCTTTGCTCACTGCAACCTCGGCCTCCTGGGTTCAAATGATTCTCCTGCCTCAACCTACTGAGTAGCTAGGACTACAGGTGCGTGGCACCTCGCCTGGCTAATTTTTGTGTTTTTAGCAGAGACAGGGTTTCACCATGTTGGCCACTCTGGTCTCGAACTCCTGACCTCAAGTGATCCACCTGTCTTGGCCTCCCAAAGTGCTGGGATTACAGACGTGAGCCATCACCTGTAACAGCCCGGCTTGAAGAATAGCAACTTTAAAGTAGTTTATTGTTTTTGCAATTTATTTTAATTTTTTAAACAAACACTGTCTTAGCATTTAACCAGGAATGCCCTAAGAGCTCTCCAAAAAAAAGTTTAAAGTTCTAAGTCACATACCATAAAATTTACCCTTTAAAAGTATATGGTTTAGTGATTTTAGTATATAGAAACTTGTACAACCATCACTGTTATCTATTTTCAGAACATTTTTATCACTCTAAAAGAATCTTATACTCATTAATAGTAATTCCCCAGGTTGTAAAATATTTACGTACTTAACATTCATGACAACTTTTTAAGGTCGGGACAATAATGATCTATCTCTTCCTGAGGAGGAACTGGCCTCTGGGTTTGTAGGATGTGGAATTTGGGTTTGAAACCAGGTCATCTGACTCCAGAGCCCATGACTCTATAAAAAACATAGCCCACTACGTTTTTTTTCCCCTATGATAAGAATTCATTTAGGCAAAACAAGTAAAGGCATGCCACAGGAGGAGGAGATTCAAAATGGTCAAAGGCAGCGTTAGTCAGCAAACAAGAAAATAAGCGTATACAATTTAACCACTATGGGCTGGGCACAGTGACTCGTGCCTGTAATCCTAGCACTTTGGGAGGCCGAGGCAGGTGGATTGCCTGAACTCAGGAGTTTGAGACCAGCCTGGGCAACACAGTGAAACGCTGTCTCTACTAAAATACAAAAAATTAGCCAGGCGTGGCAGCATGTGCCTGTACTCCCAGCTACTTGGGAGGCTGAGGCAGGAGAATTGCTTGAACCCGGGGGTCAGAGATTGCAGTGAACCAAGACTGCACCAAAGCACTCCAGCCTGGGTGACAGAGTGAGACTCCATCTCAAAAAAAAACACCAAAAAACAAAAACCAAAAAAGCAAAAAACAGAAAACAAAAACTCTTCTTCCTGTACTGTGTTAGTCCACTTCGCATTGGTATAAGAGAATACCTGAAACTAGGTAATTTACAAGGAAAAGAGGTTTATTTGGCTCACAGTTCTGCAGGTTTTACAAGCATGGCACCAGCAGTGCTTCTAGTTAGGGCCTCAGGAAGCTTCCACTCATGGCAGAAGGTGAGGGGGGAACAGGCGTGTCACATGGCACGGTAGGGAGCAAGAGAGAAAGGAGGAGGAGCCAGGCTCCTTTAAACAAGCAGCTCTTGCATGAACTAACAGAGTAAGAACTCACTCATCACCAAGGGTATGACACCAAGCCATTCATGAGGGGTTCCCCCCATGACCCAGACACCTCCCACCAGGCCCCACCTCCAACACTGGGGATCACATTTTCAACATGAGATTTGGAGGGGATGAATACCCAAACTACATCATCTAGTCTTCCCCATCTCTATAAACACCACCTTCAACTACCTGATTTCCCAGGTCAAAGACAGGAGTTCTTTTGATTCTTTCCTTCTCCTGTCCCTAACATCCAACACACTGCACGTCTTGTTGACACTGCCTCCAAGTATCTTTCATCTGTTCTTCCCATCAGCGCTGCTACTACCTTAATCCAAACCATCACCACCTTGCATCTGGGTTTCGCAAAAGCTTCTCACCTGGTCTTTCTGCTTCCATTCTCGTCCCTATCCACCCCAGCCCCCTGTGTGTTCTCTGACAGCAGCCAGAACAAACTTTGAAAAGGCAAAGGCCACTCATTCTGCTTAAAACTCATAAGTAAGCTATGGGAGGAGGGAAATTTTAGGATCACAGGCCCTGAGATGGAATCCACAGAATCCACTCCAGTCTGCTTAGATAGGAAAGGCATTTTGTAAAGGATGTTAGGAGGTGCCCAGAACCTTTGGGAGATGACAGATCTGAAGAAACAGGTGTAGGGCTAGGCTTCCAGGAGTTCTGAAGAACTACCTTGACAGAGAAAAACTGCTCATGGCCACACACAAGCTGCCAGGAAATTCATGTTTCTGCAGTGCCTCTCGCTGCCCTAGAAAGCCAGAGACACCTCTACCACCATCTGCACTAGCAAAGTGGTTGGGCCATGTGCAGCCTATTTCCTTACACTGCGGACTTCTGAATCAGAATCTCACATATGTTAACCTGCCCCACCAGCAACAGAAGCAGGGTAGGTGGGACTCCTGGATGCTACCATGGGAAGGCACGGCTTTCAGTGTAATTGCCTGATGGATCCCCCTCGCCCACTGCACAGGCAGAACTGTGCAAGACAGAAGGATTGCAGTAAAGAAAGAGTTTAATTAATGCAAGTTAGCCACGTGAAAGGACAGGGGTTTATTATTCAAATCAGTCTCTGAAAATTTAGAGACCAGGGTTTTAAAGGATAATTTGGTGGGCAGGGGACTAGGGAATGGGTGCAGCTGATTGGATGGGGATGAAATCACAAGGGTGTGGAAGGTGGTCCTTGTGCCCTGAGTCAGCCTCTAGGTAGGGACCACAGGACTAGTTGAGTCAGGAGTCACAGATCTGGGGCAAGGTCATTTGTTTGGAGAAATGCAGAAGTCTGAAAAACATCTCAAAACACACCAATCTTAGGTTCTACAATAGTGATATTATCTATAGGAGTGATTGGAGAAGTTACAAATCTTGTGACCTCTGGAACAATGGCTAGTTATCATTTATGCCTACATCTTTGCATAACATAATCTCATAATCCTATTCTTGTGGCCTTTAATTAGGGTTTTTTTTGTTTTTTTTTTTTTTTTGTTTTTTTTTTTACAAAGGCAGTTTCAGTCTTGAACAAGGTTGGGGGTAGTTTTGGGAAAGGCTATTGTCATCTTTGCTTTAAGATGAAACTATAGACTAAATTCCTCCCAAAGTTAGGTTGACCTATGCCCAGGAATGAACAGGGGCAGCTTAGAGGTTAGAATCAAGATGGAATCAGTTATGTCAGGTTTCTCTTACTGTCACAACTTTGCAAAGGCAGTTTCATTGATGCAACCTGAAATCACCTAAAGGTGAAAACTAAAATTTTGCCTTGCCACCATTACAAGTAAGTATGCAAATCATATCCCATGGCCAACAAGCAAACATTTTGCACCAGAAAACAAACGAACATACCAGGTCACCCTGTCTAGTTTTAGCACTCAAAATAAATGGAACTTTGAGGATTTTACATAGGTTATTGCCTCCCTAACAAGATATTTTTTATCATTGATTTTTGTAATACTGACATGGGAAGATATGTCACAACCTTTAGAGGTATAATAATCACCCAAGAAAGTTGCTATTTTTTATTTTACTACAAAGAAACTAATTGTAAACTTGAAAATCTTGATTATCTTGCGCCATTTTTTATTTTAAATACTTGCTGTGTTTTTACTTGATGAGCTGGAACTCCCAAATCTTAGATTCCTTTGCAACTTATTTGCAAGTTAACTTTTCTTTTCTGCTTTTGGTCTGAGCCTTGCTTTCACAGTAAGGAAAGTAGTCTCAAGATATTGGGCAGTCAAAGTAGACAGATATTCATTACATCCCTAACCCTGAGGCTCCTTCATTGCTTGCTTCTCCCTCATTGCCTCTCTGTTTTTACTTTGCAGCTTCTCTAATAAGTTTTTTTTTTTTTTTTCTTTTTTTTTTTGAGACGGAGTCTCACTCTGTCACCCAGGCTAGAGTGCAATGGTACAACCTCGGCTCACTGCAGCCTTCACCTCCCGAAATCAACCAATTCTCCTGCCCCAGCCTCCTGAGTATCTGGGATTACAGGTGCATGCCACCATGCCCAGCTAATTTTGTATTTTTAATAGAGGCGGGGTTTCAGCATGTTGGTCAGCTGGTCTTGAACTCCTGACCTTGTGACCCACCTGCCTCAGCCTCCCAAAGTGCTGGGATTACAGGCCTGAGCCACCATGCCTGGCTATAGGCTTTCATCTTTAAGGGAAAGTGGAGGTGTGATTCAGGCAGGAAATTGAAGAGTAAATGCAAAGAGATATGGACTATTCAAGCTTCGAGGTTTATTGCTTCTTCAATTATAACAAAAAGTTAATTCTGGCTTGGTTAAAATAGTATGAGCTGAAATCTTGCCTTTTGTGTCTTAATAACACAGAAGAAAGGTTCTTGGTTACTGTAGTTCAGTTGAAGTATATTTTCCTATTGAAAACAATCAGCATTTCATTAAGTATTCTCCCAGACTTCCCCAGCCCGAAGATACAACTGAGATAACATTAATACCAATATACAGATAACAAAACTCCCAGGTCCTACTGAAATGCAGGACATCAACCTTTGTAGCATATTAGGAATATGTCCTAGAAAATGTCCCTTATTTTGTCTTTCAGCTTTGACCTTCGGTTATTTCTCTCCTGAACACCCACCACAGCCTTACTGATTTCCTTATCTCCCTCCCTGTTACTCCTCACACAGTTCTTTCTCTAAACTCTTTGCCTTGTCATTTATTTCACTGATTAAAAGTCTTTAGTAGCTTCCCATTGCCTATGGCATAAAGCTCTAATATTTTAGTATAGCATTCATGGCACTCTGTGATGTGGCCTTGGTATACCTCTTCAACCTCCTCACTTATTATTCTCCTTTTGCATATTCTACACTGAGCCTTCAGAACTAATGCAATATGTCAAATATGCCATTCTCTGTTCTGCCTTTACATTTCTGCATATACTGTTTGCACTGCCTAAAATGCTCTTCATCTCTCATATACTTGGTAAATTTTTTTTTTTTTTTTTTTTTGAGAGAGAGTCTCGCTCTGTCACCCAGCCTGGAGTGCAGTGGCACGATCTTGGCTCACTGCAACCTCTGCCTCCTTGGTTCAAGGGATTCTTGTGCCTCAGCCTCCTGAGTAGCTGGGATTACAGTTGTATGCCATCATGCCTGGTTAATTTTTGTATTTTTAGTAGAGATGGGATTTCACAACGTTGGCCAGGCTGGTCTCAAACTCCTGACTTCAAGTGATCTGCCCGCCTCAGCCTACTAAAGTGCTGGGATTACAGGCATGAGCCACCATGCCTGGCTGACTTGGTAAACTCTCTCTGTACCTTCAAGACTCCTCTGATGTCTTATTCTGGCATAACATTTGAAGGCAGAGGCTGTGATGCTTCATGCCACATCTCCTCAACCCAGATGATTTCAGCACCTCTGTGACGGACAGTTCCCTGCAAAAGAAGGCATGCACTGCGCATGTCGGCTTTAGTCTTCCAGCGAATGCAAATAAAAACCAAACCCACTTTATACCCACTAGGGTGTCTATAATAAAAAAGATGAACAATGACAAGCGTTGGCAAGGATATAGAGAAATGGAAGCCCTCATGCATTGCTGGTGGGAATATAAAACGGTGCCGTCATTTTGGAAAACAGTTTGGGATTTCTTCAAAAGATTATAGACATAGAGCTATCATATGATCCAGAAATTCCACACCTAGATATATGCCCAAAAGAATTGAAGAAATATGTTCACACAACAACTTGTACACAAATTTTGCTAGTAGCGTTTTTCATAATAGTAAAAAAGTAGAAAAAACCCTATATGTCTATCAATTAATGAATGGATTAAAAATGTGCTATATCCATACAATTATTCAGCCAAAAAAGGACTGAAGTACAGACACACATTACAAGGCAGATAAACATTGAAAATATCATGGCAAGTGAAAATGACCAGACATAAATTGCATGATTCCATTTATATAAAAATTTAGAATAAGCAATGTTATTAAAGACTGAAAGCAGATTAATGGTTCACAGGAGTTGGGGGAAAAGGAAGATGGAGAGTCACTATGAATGAGCATGATTTTTCTTTTCCTTTCCTTTCCTTTCTTCTCTTTCTTTCTTTCCTTTCTTCCTTCCTTCCTTCCTTCCTTCCTTCCTGAGTCTCACTGTCACCCAGGCTAGAGTGCACTGGCATGATCTCGGCTCACTAAAACCTCCACCTCCCAGGTTCAAGCGATTCTCCCAGCTCAGCCTCCCGAGTAGCTGGGACTACAGGTCCACACCACCATGCCTGGCTAATTTTTGTATTTTTACCAGAGACAGGGCTTTACCAAGTTGGTCAGGCTGGTATTGAACTCCTGACCTCAAGTGATCCACCTGCTTCAGCCTCCCAAAGTGTGGGACTACAGACATAAGCCATCACGCCCAGCCTTGAGGTTTCTTTTTGTTGTGATGAGAATGTTCTAGAATTAGATAGTGCTGATGGTTGCACAACTTCGTGAATATTCTAAAAACAAATGAATCGTACATGTTAAAAGGGTGAATTTGATGCTAGATGAATCATATTTAATAAAAAAAAGAGGTACCTTTTCTTACCTTTTTTACTTTGACCCTTGCTTGTCAGCATGCTTCACTTTCCTGAATTGCTGAGGCTGTTATTCACATGAGTTTTCCAAAGGAGCTGGGCATGCCCCAGTGTTGGAGTGGGCACACCTGCAATAACTTCAACTACTCTGATATCTTAGCTTCTTTCTGCAGAGAACAGCCTTTGTCCCAGGTGGAGCTAAGATCTAAGACACAGAGATGTATTGTACCTGGATAGAGGAGAGGTGCCTGACATCATCTTAAAGGAAGTACCTATTTCACTTTGTTCCCACACTCTAAATGATACCTGGGGCTCCTGGGTCAAACAATAGAATTTTTCTCTGCAAACCCTTGGAGGGAGAAAGGGAGCTCGTACACAGTCCACTATGACTCTGGGCAATTAGGAGCAGGAAAATGATGTAAAACTCAAAATATGTACATTGCCAAATTGAAACCTCAGATAATGAGGGTACAATGGCTGTATGCTGTAGTGGTGAGTTCAGGCTTTGAGACCATGAAGACTTAGGTTCACGTTCTAGTTTTCCTATGTGATTTCACTTAACCTCAGTTTTGTTGTTAGGAAAAATGCTACTTACCTTGGAGGGTCTAGGAGGATTAGAGACAATGTATAAAGCCCACATATCACAAAGCTGGCCCTCAATTAATAGTAGTCAGGCTTAATATAAAATATAAAGTTACAATGACCTCGTGGATCTGATCTATTAAACCTTGGGCTGGAATTAATTTGGAATTTGGCAGAAAGCAAAGAAAGAAAATTTCATTTTCTAAAGAACTTTCTAATGAAAGGGAACTCCCTAACCTGTGAGACTGTGAGGCCGGGGAACTCAGTGCAGGGTAAATAGGCTTTTTGCAGAAAAACATGAAAATCCTCTTAACATTTAAATGGTACAAAGCAATACATTTTGTCTCTCAGACAACCAAAAAGCTAGATTCCACTTCTGTGTAGAAAAAAAATGTGAATGTTCTTCAGGGAAGGCTTGACCTTAATGCACTGGTATATCAGGGACCACATTTCTTACCCCCAAATCCAAACCAAGCACTTTGAAATGCAGATAGATTCAAAAACCCGGATTTAGTAGCCACAGTTCAAAAACAATGGCTAAACATGTACCTTATGCTGGACTTTGCTGTGAGGCTGAGTGCAAAGCCTGTGTGTAGCCTGAGTGCCCCTTTGAATGTCACTCAGGTGTGCCAGTGATAAACCTTGACTTTGCTCTGATTCCACTTAATTTCTAGTTTAAGACCTGTTGGTACCAATGTGGTAGAACATTGATCTCTTCTGATGTTGTGTCTATGTTTCTGGGGGCTTACACAGCACTGAGCAACTAAACTTTGCAGCTATCTGGCTCTGGGTGCCATTGTTCATTTGGGTGCCCTCTGAGACTCCCATTGCCCCTTGTTCTGGTTCCCAGGCACTGATGCACACAGGTGACTGTTGTGCTGTTCCTCATGTCTGGCTGCCAGGCTTCTTGAAATCTCTTCTAACCTCAATGCCACTCTTGAAGATTTGGTACTCAATGTGCTGTTTATGTGTCACTTTGGGTACCAAAATAGCCACACTTCTAGGTACCCCATGTGCCCAGATGGCCCAGGAACCAGTCCTTCCCTGTTCTCTGAGACTGTTCAGATATGAGCACCAGGCACCTGCCCCTAACATTTGTGTGGCCATTTGAATAAGACATTTGTCTAGAGTATAAATGGAGATCCATATTCTGTACCTCTATATGTTTAATAGTCATGCATCAATTTGACAGAGTGCTAAATAGAACCCATCTGGGCCTTCACTTTGACAAACACACCTCCATAATGACCTAGTAGGTAAAGTTTAAATTTAGAGTTCTTGGACTCCTCAGAGTTTCACCCCGGACCTTGGCAGCATATGAGGAGGGCTGGCCCCTACCCTTGGCTCACCCCGTTTATCATCTTCTTCTTTTTGAGATGGAGTCTTGCTCTGTCACCCAGGCTGGAGTGCAGTGGCGCGATCTCAGCTCACTGCAAGCTCCACCTCCTGGGTTCACACCGTTCTCCTGCCTCAGACTCCCGACTAGCTGGGACTACAGGCACCTGCCACCATGCCCAGTTATTTTTATGTATTTTTAGTAGAGATGGGGTTTCGCTGTGTTAGCCAGGATGGTCTCGATCTCCTGATCTTGTGATCCACCCACGTCGGTCTCCCAAAGTGCTGGGATTACAGGCGTGATCCACTGTGCCCAGCCACACCCTGCTTATCTTCCTGCTCTGTTCTGCATCATGGACAAGCTTGGACATGCACATGTAAATACATGGATCAGCAGGCACACTCAAGCTTCATCCATACCCCGTACAAATAGCCACCCCTTTGTCACCCTATACATTAGCATGTATCAAACCCAGGAAAGAGATCCATTCAGTCTTTGGAAGTGGGTGTGGGTCATTTGGCAGGTAATTCTGGACCCAAGTAACTAGAAAGGGGTTCTTGAAGAGGGCTCTGGGTCCTGGGATGGTACATCCTCTTGGTTGCATGGACACCTCTAGTGGAAAGGGGAATATGGGGAGGGTGGAGGAAGATGAGAGCCAGGCTTTCTAAAGCTCTGGGATTGTGGCAGAGGTTTCTTTTGCCCAAGTCTTGCCTAAATGGAGGACACATAGCTTCCAGCCTTAATTTTTGGTTGCCACAACTTGGGAGTTGGATGCTACTGAACACCCTATAATGCACAAGACAGCTCCCACAACAGAGAATTAATCTGGGCCAAAATGTTAATTGTGCGATAGTTCCAAGGTTGGGAACAGGTTCCCTGTCTTAGGAAAATTACAGAGATGACATATCTTGCAAATGCACATTATCGCAAATACCTTTGTGCCCTGTAATTTTCACACCCACAGCCATGTACACATCTCAACAGTTTTTTCACAGAACTTTGGAATTGGAGGTGAAGTCATCACCAGTGATGTGGTTATAAAGAGGGCCTTCAATGTGTTGAGAATGGTCTTTCAAATCCCTCCACTGCCCACACATACCTACTACTTGCTTCCTTGGGTTCTTTCATCTTGCTGCAAAATTATAGGGACAATTTAGGGAGCGGTCAAGCCCGTTCCTTAGCCATTGCTTAGAAGACCCATTCAAAAGGGCTTAACTGAGAAGAATGAATGAAGAACCTATGCACAATGCTATGGGCTGGGTTGAGGGAGCCAAAATAGGATGTCCCTCCCAGGGACTCTTTATAGGAAACTTTCAAAATGCTTCACTCGGGGGTAGAGGAAGAAATGGAGAACTGTCTCCATGAGCAGGGCCTGCTTGGCAGATACTGTATCTGTAGGGCTGTGGCCACTGTCAGACCAGAGCCTAGGAAGGTGGCGAAGGGGAGTGATGGAATGAATGGTGTCCCCTCAAATTTGTATGTTGAAGTCCTAGCCCTTTGTCCTTCAGAATGTGACTGTATTTAGAGACAGGGTCTTTAACAAAGTGAGGGAATTAAAAGAAGGCTGTTAGAGTGGACTCTAATCCAATCTGCCTAGTATCCTTATAAGAAGCAAAAGAGGCACTGTAGACAGAGGGTGACCCTGTGAAGGGGCAGCAAGAGACATCCACCTGCAAGCCAAGGAGAGGGGTCGCAGAGGAAACCAACCATGCCAGTACCTTAATACTGAACTTCCAGCCTCTTGAATCATGATAAAACACACCTCTGTTGTTGAAGTCCCATGGTCCAGGTGCTCTTAATACTGAACTTCCAGCCTCTTGAATCACGAGAAAATACACTTCTGTTGTTGAAGTCCTGTGGTCCATGGTGCTTTGAGCAGACCAATGTGTGGGGAAGAAATGCCCTGGCCACTCTTTCCTCCTGCTGCTGCCTCCCGTTGGCCACTCCCAGCTGGAAAGCAGGGTTAAAGGGAGCTTGGGCAAGACAGTCCTTAGAGGTCAGCTCCTAGGGTACAGAGCAGGGTGGAGAAGGTGGGAAGGGGATGCGAGCAGGAGTGCGAGTAGACAGCCAGTAGCTCGAGATGCAGGGAGGGTCACTTGCAAGCCCATGGAGCAACCAAACACCAAAGGAGAAACCTCAGTTCCCAGAGCAGGGAGCTCCAGGTTATTCTGGTGCATGCGCTGATGTTTTGGAACAGTGGCAGGTTGAGCACGGGATTCTAGACATTCCATTTCTCTGAAAAAGGCTCCTTTTATTTCTTCTTTTTACTGAGTATCTGTGTAACATTTTGTCCAAAGAAAATGTCCTGTGCCTTAGAAATATATTTTTAAAATGACCTTCTAGAGGACTCTCTAACCCCTGCATGCTTCTTTGTCTGTAAGGAATAGGTCACATTCAAGCAAAATGCTCCATGAACACCAACCTGAACTTTCCTTTCACAATCTGGAATTGAACATTCTCTTGTGATTGACCTTTCCTCTGATATTCTGCCACGGAGCAGGCTGAGGAACCCCATGGAGCAGATGTGACATTTAAGATCAAAACACCCTTGTTCCTCCTTGTGTTTGAAATAGGGGAGGAAGGGTGAATGTGAGAGGTTGTTTTGAACTCAATGCCCTCACTGACTTCTGTGCTGTTCCTTGTAGTTCATTAGGAAGGTGGACTCGGTTTTGCTAAACACGTGTATTTAAAGAGAAAATTCAGAGAAGAATCTCTCTTGGGGGAATGAGATTCTAAGTGTGCAGGGACTTGCTTCACTGTGCCGTTTAGAAAATTCTTTGATGCCTGTAGGCTCTCTTCACTGCTTGTTCCTCGTTAATATCACACACATACAAAGTAAGAGAAACCGTGATCTTTATTTTTCTTTAATTCAGTAATATTTTTGATGAAAGAAGCAGCATTCTTTCCTCTCCAGCCTTTTGTAACCACAAAAGTGGTGTGGCTTACTCCTTCTGTTCCAGCAACTTCCATTTTAAATGTTAAATACCATGGTTTAGATTGGAATTAGTTTTGCATCCCAAGGTGAGAGAAGACAGAGAGTCCCCATTTCAGATCAAATCCAGGTGTTACTACAGCCCTACGCTTGGAAAAATGTACTTGGCAAGTTTTGCAGAAATCAACATAGCTTGAGCTTTCAAAGCCTTTTCCCAGCCCCAGTGGTGCCTGGAGCCAGAATCACCTTGTGGTAAGCTACAGAGTCCTCCTGCCTCCTTCTCATTTCTCCTGAAACAGAGTTGATCAATTTCATACAGGAAAGGAAGGCAAGCAGAGCATCCTGGTGTGCACTTCCTTGTTCCAGCAAAAGTCTCTGAGGCTCTCAGACCATGTTTTAACATGGATTAGGCACTGCTGTGTAGGACTCGGTGGCTCTCACTGTGTGAGTGTGGAGAGGAAGAGAAGCTGATTTTGCCCCACAGTAGACATTTTGGAAGTCTGGAGACCCATGTGGTTGGTACAACTTGCAGGGGTCGTTGTACTGGCATCTGGAGAATAGAAGCCAGGGATGCTGTTAATACCCCACAATGCACAGGACATTCCCCACTGTAGGGGATGATTGGCCCCAGATGTCGATAGTGCCCAGGTTGAGACACCCTAATAGGACTGCCAGTGTGGCAAGCATGCTCTTGCAATTTGGAATTCCACTCGAGGGGAGATCCTTGCTATGCCCTTACCTACAATTTCCTAGTATTTTAGTTTAAATATTTAGTTCTTTCAAATGCCCATTGTGTACTGGGCACTATTCTTAGTGCTGAAGACACAGTAGTGAACAAGACAAGGTCCCCATCCACACGGAGTCCATGGTGTGCAGGGGAGCACTTTTTGTCTAGTGGGGACTCCCTCTTGTAAGCTGCCTCAGGTTCCTATCAGCCAGATGTCCCTGACCCTCTTCTTCTCAACCTGGACTGGGCATGGACTAGATGCTGTGAAGACTGAGAATGTTTGATTTCCCAAGAAGCCTTTTTCATATATATATATATATAATTAATTATTTATTTTTCCATAAGTTATTGGGGTACAGGTGGTATTTGGTTACATGAGTAAGTTCTTTAGTGGTGATTTGTGAGATTTTGTCGCACCTTTCACCCGAGCAGTATATATACACTGCATCATACTTGTGATCTTTTATCCCTTGCCCCCCCAACTCTTCCTCACAAGTTCCCAAAGTCCATTGTATCATTTTTATGCCATTGCATCCTCATGGCTTAGCTCCCACATATCAGTGAAAACATACGATGTTTGGTTTTCCATTCTTGAGTTACTTCAGTTAGAATAATGGTCTCCAATCTCATCCAGGTCACTGCAAATGCTGTTAATTCATTCCTTTTTATGGATGCATAATATTCTAGTGTGTGTGTGTGTGTATGTATGTATGTGTGTGTGTGTGTATATATATATTCCACAGTTTCTTTATCCACTCGTTGATTGATGAGCATTTGGTTGGTTCCACGATTTTGCTATTGTGAATCATGCCGCTATAAAAATGCGTGTGCAAGTATCTTTTTCGAATAATGACTTCTTTTCCTCTGGGTAGATACCCAGTAGTGGGATTGCTGGATCAAATGGTAGTTCTACTTTTAGTTCTTTAAGGAATCTCCACACTGTTTTTCATAGTGGCTGTAATAGTTTACATTCCCACCAGCAGGGTAGAAGTGTTTCCTGTACACCGCATCCACGCCAACATCTACTGCTTTTGGATTTTTTGATTATGGTCATTCTTGCAGGAGTAAGGTGGCATTGCATTGTGGTTTTGATTTGCATTTCTCTGATCATTAGAGATGTGGAGTATTTTTTCATATGTTTCTTGGCCATTTATATCTTTTTTTGAGAGTTGTCTATTCATGTCCTTAGCGAACTCTTTGATGGGATTTTTTTTTTCTTATTGATTTGTTTGAGTTTGTTTTAGATTCAGGATATTAGTGCTTTGTCAGATGTACAGATTCTGAAGATTTTCTTCTGCTCTGTGGGTTGTCTGTTTACTTTGCTGACTGCTCCTTTTGCTGTGCAAAAGCTCTTTAGTTTAATTAGGTCCCAGCTATTTATCTTCGTTTCTTGCATTTGCTTTTGGGTTCTTGGTCATGAAATCCCTGCCTAAGCCAATGTCTAGAAGGGTTTTTCCAATATTGTCTTCTAGAATGTTTATAGTTTCAGGTCTTAAGTTTAAGTCCTTAATCCACCCTGAGTTGATTTTTGTATACAGTGAAGAGGAGGGTACAGTTTCATTCTCCTGCATGTGGTTTGCCAGTTATCTCAGCACCATTTGTCGAAAAGAGTGTCCTTTCCTCACTTTATGTTTTTGTTTGCTTTGTTGAAGATCAGTTAGCTGTAAGTACTTGGGTTTATTTCTGGGTTCTCTATTCTGTTCCATTGGTCTATGTGCCTATTTTTATACCAGTATCACACTGTTTTGTTGACTATGGCCTTATCATATAGTTTGAAATCAGGTAGTGTGATGCCTCCAGCTTGGTTCTTTTTGCTTAGTCTGGCTTTGGCTATGTGGGCTCTTTTTTGGTTCCATATGAATTTTAGAAATGTTTTTTCTAATTCTGTGAAGAATCACAATGGTATTTTGATGGGGATTGCACTGAATTTGTAGATTGCTTTTGGCAGTGTGTTCATTTTCACAATGTTACTCTACCCATCATGAACATGAGATGTGTTTCCATTTGTTTGTGTTGTCTATGATTTCTTTCAGCAGTGTTTTGTAGTTTTCCTTGTAGAGGTCTTTCAACTTGTTGGTTAGGTATATTTCTAAGTATTTTATTTTATTTTATTTTGCAGCTATTGTAGAAAAGGTTGAGTTCTTGATTTGATTCTCTGCTTTTGGTATTAGGGTGGTGCTGGTTTCATAAAGTGGATTACGGAAGGTTCCTTCTTTCTCCATCTTGTGGAATAGTGTCAAAAGGATTGGTACCAATTCTTTGAATGTCTGGTAGAATTCTGTTCTGAATCATCTGGTCCCGGACTTTTTTTTATTGGTAATTTTTAAATTACCATTTCAATCTCGCTGCTTGTTACGTGTCTGTTCAGGGTATCTAACTTTTCCTGATTTAAGCTAGGAGTGTTGTATTTTTCCAGGAATTTATCCATCTCTTCTAGGTTTTCTAGTTTATGTGCATAAAGGTGTTCATAGTAGCCTTGAATGATCTTTTGAGTTTCAATGGTTTTGAGTTTCAATTTCCAGGTTTATTCCACTGTGGTTAGAGAGAGTGCTTGGTATAATTTCAATTATCTTAACTTTATTGAGGCTCGTTTTATGGCCTATCATATAGTCTATCTTGGAGAAAGTTCCATATACCGTTGAATACAATGTATATTCTGAGTTGTTGGATGAAATGGTCTGTATATATTTGTTAAGTCTATTTGCTCCAAGGTATAGTTTAAATCCATTGTTTCTTTGTTGACTTTCTGTCTTGATGACCTGTCAGTGGAGTGTTGAAGTCCCCCACTATTATTGCATTGCTGTCTATCTCATTTCTTAGGTCTATTAGCAATTGTTTTATAAATTTGGGAGCTCCAGCGTTAGGTGCGTATATGCTTAGGATTGTGATAGGAGAAGGCCTTTCACCATTATATAATGTCCCTCTTTGTCTCTTTTAACTGCTGTTGCTTTAAAATTTGTTTTGTCTCTTGCTTTTGGTGTCCATTTGCATGAAATGCCTGTTTCCTCTCCTTTATTTTAAATTTATGTGAGTCCTTTTGTGATAAGTGAGTCTCCTGAAGGCAGCTGATAGTTGGTTGGTGAGTTCTTATTTATTCTGTGGTTTTGTATCTTTTTTTTTTTTTTTTTTTTTGAGATGGAGTCTCATTCTGCCGCCCAGGCTGGAGTGCAGTGGTGCGATCTCCATTTACTACAAGCCCCGCCTCCTGGGTTCACACCATTCTCTTGCCTCAGCCTCCTGAGTAGCTGGGAGTGCAGGCACACACCACCACGCCCGAATAATTTTTTGCATTTTTAGTAGAGATGGGGTTTCACTGTGTTAGCCAGGATGATCTCGATCTCCTGACTGTGATCTGCCCACCTCAGCCTCCCAAAGTGCTGGGATTACAGGCGTGAGCCACCATGCCAGGCTGGTTCTGTATCTTTCAGTGGAACATTTAGGCCATTTACATTCAATATTAGTATTGAAGTGTGCGGTAACATTGCATTCATCGTGCTTTTTGTTGCCTGTGTACTGTGGGTTTTTTTTGTTTTTTTTTGTTTTAGCTTTTTAAGATATATTTTTGTTTTATAAACATATATGTTTAACATATATTTTGTTTATATTTGTGTGATTTATGCTTTAAAGAGGTTCTCTTTTGATGTGTTTCCATGATTTGTTTCAAGATTTAGAGCTTCTTTTAGCAGTTCTTGTAGTGGTGGCTTGGTAATGGCAAATTCTCTCAGCATTTGTTTGTCTGAAAACGACTATATCTTTCCTTCGTATATGATGCTTAGTTTTGGAGGATACAAAATTCTAGGCTGATAATTGTTTTGTTTGAGAAGGCTGAAGATAGGGCCCCAATCCCTTCTAGCTTGTAGGGTTTCTGCTGAGAAATCTGCTGTTAATCTGATAGGTTTTCCTTTATAGGTTACCTGATGCTTCTGTCTCACAGCTCTTAAGGTTCTTTTCTTTGTCTTAACTTTGGATAACCTGATGACGATGTGCCTAGGTGAAGATCCTTTTGTGATGAATTTTCCAGGTGTTCTTTGTGCTTCTTGTATTTGGATGTCCAGGTCTCTAGGAAGGCTGGAGAAGTTTTCCTCGATTATTCCTCAGAATATGCTTCCCAGGCTTTTAGAATTCTCTTCTTTCTCAGGAACACCGATTATTCTTAAGTTTGGTAGTTTCACATAATCCCAGACTTCTTGGAGACTTTGTTCATATTTTCTTATTCTTTTTCCTTTGTTTTTGTTGGATTGGATTAATTCAAAGACCTTGTCTTTGAGCTCTGAATTTCTTTCTTCTACTTGTTCAATTCTATCACTGAGACTTTCCAGAGCATTTCACATGTATAAAAAGTGTATCCAAAGTTTCCTGAATTTTTGATGTTCTTTATTTAAGCATCTATCTTCTTGCATATTTCTCCCTTCACTTCTTGTATCATTTTTTGGATTTCCTTGCATTGGGCTTTACCTTTCTCTGGTCCTTCCCTGATTAGCTTAATAACTAACCTCCTGAATTCTTTTTAAGGTAAGTCAGGGATTTCTTCTTGGTTTGGATCCATTGCTGGTGAACTAGTGTGACTTTTTGGGGGTGTCAAAGAGCCTTGTTTTGTCATATTACCGTGATTGGTTTTCTGGTTCTTCTCATTTGGGTAGGCTCTGCCGGAGGGAAGGTCTAGGGCTGAAGGCTGTTGTTCAGATTCTTTTGTCCTGTGGAGTGTTCCCTTGATGTAGTGCTCTCCCCCTTTTCCTATGGATGTGGCTTCCTATGAGCCAAACTGCAGTGATTATTGTCTCTCTTCTGGGTCTAGTCACCCAGTGAGTCTACTCTGCTCCAGGCTGGTATTGGGGGTTGTCTGCACAGAGTCCTGTGATGTGAACCGTCTGTGGGTCTCTCAGCTGTGGATACTGGGCCTGTTCCAGTGGAGGTGGCAGTGGGGTGCAATGGACTCCATGAGGGTTCTTAGCTTTGGTGGTTTCATGCTCTGCTTTTGTGATGGTTGGCCTCCTGCCAGGAGGTGGTGCTTTACAGAAAGCATCAGCTGTAGTAAAATAGAGAGGGACTGGCAGTGGGCGGGACCCTAGAACGCCCAAGATTATATGCTCTCTGTCTTCCACTACCAGGGTGTACAGGGAAGGACCATCAGGTGGGGGTGGGGTTAGGCGTATCTGAGCTCAGACTCTCCTTGAGTGGGTCTTGCTGTGGCTGCTGTTGCGGGTGGGGGTGAGATTCCCAGGTCACTGGAGTTGGGTACCCAGGAGGATTATGGCTGCCTCAGATGAGTCATGCAGATTGTCAGGGAAGCGGGAGAAAGTTAGCAGTTACAGGCCTCACCCAGCTCCCACGCAAACCAAAGGACCGGTCTCACTCCCGCCGTGCCCATCCCTCCGCCCCCAACAGCCCTGAGTCTGTTTCCAGGTGGAGGGCCTGATGGGCTTGAAAACTTTCCCCAGGCTACCCAAGTCCCAGCTGCAAAAGAGAAGGGCTTGGTTCTTCCCCCACCTGTGGTGTCCGCACACCGGATTTGCATCCTCCCCGAAGTTCTGGCCAGGAGGCTTCTCGCCCTGTTCAAATTGTTACAAAGTTCAGCTGGAGAAGTCCTTCTCCCTGGGGATTTTTACCTGCTGCTCCTCTGATCACCCTCCCGATGGATCCTCATGGTGCCAGGCAGGAATGACCTGCTAGGGGATGCAACAACCTCCCAGGGCCTTTCTGCCGCTTCCTCTACCCCTGTATTTTGCCCGGCTCTCTAAATTGACTCAGCTCCAGGTAAAGTCAGAAACTTCTGCTGCAAACAGATCTTCAGCTTATCCAGTGGGGACGTGTGTTCGGAAGAGGAGGGTTTCCCTTTCCCGCTTCCACGGTTGGAGCACTCACAGTGTTCGGGGTGTCTCCTGGGTCCTGCAGGAGCAGTCTCCTTCCTTCAGAGGGTCTGTGGGTACTCTCAGAATTGCTGGTTTGTTCTTGCAGTCAACCTGGAGCTAAAATTCACAGTGTAAGCCTCTGTAAGCTGCTGTCCGGAGCTGCAGTCTAGTCCTGTCTCCCATCCGCCATGATCTGTTTTTCTTATTATGTATTTTTAATGTAATTTTGGAGTAAGTGTACAATTTGATGCTTCAATACATATATAGTTGTGTAACGACCAAATGAAGGTACTTAGTGTGACCATCACCCCACGCACTTATTTCTTTGTGGCAAGGACATTTGAAAACCTCTCTTATAACTGTTTTGTAATATACTGTACCTTGCCGTTAACCCACTGTGCAAAAAGGACTAGAACTTATCCCTCCTATGTAATTACAGCTTTGTACCTGTTGACCAACCTCTCTCCTCCTTACTTCTCCCCTCCCCTCCCAAGTCTCTGGTAACTACTGGTCTATTCTCTTTATTCTATGATAGCAACTTGTTTTTGTTTGCTTACTTGTTTAGATTCCACGTATGAGTGAGATCGTGTGGTTTCTGTCTTCCTGTGTCTGGCTTATTTCACTTAACATAGTGTTCTCCAGGTCCGTTCATGTCACAAATGACAGAATTTCATTCTTTCTTTATGGCTGAATGGTACTCCATTGTGTATGCGTGCCGTATTTTCTTTTTCCTTTCCTTTTTTTTTTTTTTTTTTTTTTGCCTGATGGATTCGCACTCTGTCACGAGGCTGGAGTGCAGTGGTGTGATCTCAGCTCACTGCAACCTCCAACTTCCTGGTTCTAAGGGATTCTCCTGCCTCAGCCTCCCTAGTAGCTGGGATTATAGGCATGCACCATCACGCCCAGCTAAATTTTGTATTTTTAGGAGAGACGGGGTTTCACCATGTTGGCCAGGGTGGTCTCAATCTCCTACCCTCATGATCTGCCTGCCTCAGCCTCCCAAAGTGCTGGGATTACATTTTAAAAAAAATCTATTCATCCATTGTTGGATGCTTGGATTGATTCCACATCTTGGCTGTTGTGAAAAGTGATGCAGTAGACATGGGAGTGCAGATACCTCTTCCATGTACTGATTTCCTTTCCACTGGGTATATACCTAGTGGTGGAATTGCTGGATCATATGGTAATTCTAGTTTTAATGTCTCGAGGAACCTCCATACAGTTTTCCATAGTGGCTGTACTAATTTACACTGCCACCAACGATGTGTCAATGTTCCCCTTTCTTCACATCCTTGCCAATGCTTGTTTTCTCTTATCTTTTTGACTATAGTCATTCTAACTGGAGTGAGGTGGTGTCTCATTATGGTTTTGATTTGTGTGTCTCTGTTGGTTAGTGATGTTGAACATTTTCCCAGATACCTGACATCTGAATGTCTTCTTTCGAGAAAGGTCTATTAAGGTCTTTTCACTTACGTAAAAATAGGGTTATTTGTGTTTTTGCTGTTAACTTCCCTATATATTCTTGATGTTAACCTCTTGTTAGATGTATAGTTTGAAAATATTTTCTCCCATTCTGTGGGTTGTCTCTTCACTCTGTTAATTGCTTCCTTTGCTCTGCAAAAGCTTTTTAGTTATAGGTAGTCCTGTTTGTCTATTCTTGTTGTTGTTGCCTGTGAAGAGGCCTTCTCTTGAAGATTGGAGGCGTTGGAGAGTAGTGGGAGAAACCTGGTGTTTTGGAGTCAGGTGAAAGTGAGTTCCAATCTTGACTCTTCTCTTTACGCAGCTGTGTAGTCTCTAAATCTCTCTGACTCTCACTTCTTCATCTGTAAAATGAAGCTACTAAATCTTTTTACCTTGGTGGGAGATGACCAAGACGTGAGTGGAGCTAGTCTGGGATTCAGAAAGCATAACTCTGTAATCTCACCTTGCTGGTCAGCAGCAGTCATTTATCCATTTTCTTTTTATTATTTATTTATTTATTGAGACAGGGTCTTGCTCTGTTGCCCAGGCTGAAGTGCAATGGTGCTGTCATGACTCACTGCAGCCTCAACCTCCTGAGCTCAAGTGATCCACCTACCTCAGTTTCCCAAGTAGCTGGGACTACAGGCACGTGCCACTACACCTGGCTAATTTTTTGATTTTCTGCAGAGACAGGGTCTGTCTTTGTTGCCCAGGCTAGTCTTAAACTTCTGGGCTCAAGGCATCCTCCTGCCTTGGCCTCTGAAAGTGCTGGGATTACAGGCACGAGCCACTGGGTCTGACCCATCCATTTTTTTATTGGGTGCTTTCTTAGGCCTGACACTCTGATAGGAGCTGGGAAAGTAGATATTGAAGAAGGTAGATGTGATCCTGTCCACCACTGGTGTTTACATTTTAGTGATGGGGACAGAGGTGAATAAAGAAAGAAGAAAATACACAGTCTGTGTGTCAATTCTCCTGAGTCCTACGAAGGAAAGAAACAAAGCGCAGGGACGGTGTATGAGAAAGAGGGATGGAGTTTGTAATTTTCCTTGTGCTATCGGCCCAGCTGTGTGGCTCCATGGTTTCAATTTTCAGCCTGGTTGTGGTGGCTGCCTTCCTGCCTATGTCTCATTACTGTTGAGCTCAGTAATTTAAGGGAGGCTGTCTTCCTCCCAGGCGCATCCCATTGATTGGCAGTCCCTCCTCCTCTGCAAACTGGGAACTCATAGATTCACAGAACCATCTGAAAATCTCTCCTGCAGCTCAAGGGCACGTGTGTTAGTTTTCTATTGCCGTGTAACAAATTACCACAAGCTTAGTGGCTTAAAACAACCCTCACTTATTAGTTCATAGTTTTATAGTTCAGAAATCTGGCCCAGTGTGACTGGGTCCTAAATACACAGGCTGAATGCAAAGTGTTAGCCTGGATTTCTCTTTGTCCAGAGGCTCTGGGCCACAATCTTCTTCTAAGCTCAGTTTTTTTTTTTTTTTTTGTTTTAGTTTTAATCAGCTTCTTTGAGTTATAATTCACTTACCATCCACCCATTTAAAGTATATACAATTCAGTGGCTTTTATTATGTTCACAGAGTTGTGCAACAATCACCTCAATCAATTTTAGAACATTTTTATCCTTTTAAAAATAAACCATGCACTCTTTAGCTGTCATGCCCCAGGCCCGGCATCTCCCTGCAGCTCCAGACCACCATTAATCTGCTTTCTGTCTCCACAGATTTGCCTATCCTGGTATCATACAGTATGTGATGCTTGGTGATGGGCTTCTTTTATTTAGCATGATATTTTCAAGGCACATTCATTTTGTAGAATGTGTCAGTACTTCATTTATTTCTTAAAAATTATTTTAAAAAATTGAGATAAAATTCATATAATAGAAAAATAACTATTAACTATTTCAAAGTGTTCAATTTTGTGACATTTACTTTCAGAATATTTTGCAACCATCCCATTGCCTTTATCTAGTTCCAAGATATTTTCATCTGTACAAAAAGAAACCCCATCCTCAGGAGGCAGTCATTACCCATTTTTTTTCCTTCCCCCAGTTCCTGACAACCACTAATCTGCTTTATGTTTCTATGGATTTATCTGTTCTGGATGGAATCATACAATATATTACTGTTTATGTCTAGTTAATTTTTTTCCACTTAGTGTAATGTTATTGAGGTTCATCCATGTTGTAGCATATATCAGTATTTTATCCTTTTTTGTGGCTGAATAATATTCCATTGTATGGATATGTCGCATTTTGTTTATCCATTCATTAGCTGATGGACATTTGAATTATTTCCACCTTTTGGCTATTGTGAATAGTGCTGCTGTGAACATTTGTGTGTAATTATTTGAATATTTGTTTTCAATTCCTTAGGGTATATACCTAGGAGTAGAATTGCTAAGTCATATAATAATTCTATATTTAACTTTTTGAGGAACTGTCAAACTATTTTCTTCCAAAGTGACAGCACCATTTTACATTTCCACCACCAATGTGCATGAGTTCCGGTTTCTTTACATCTGTGTGATCACTTGTTTTCTATTTTTTAGGTTATAGCCATTCTAGTGGGTGTAAGAAGGCATCTCCTAAAAAAAAAAAAAAAAAAAGAAGGCATCTCCTAATGACTAATGATGTTGTGTCATAAGCAATTTTCATGTGCTTGTTAGCCATTTGTGTATCTTCTCTAGAGAAATAACAATTCAAGTCTTTTGCCCATTTTAAAAATTGGATTGGTTTTCTTTTTGTTGTTAAGTTGCAATAATTCTTCGTATATTCTGGATACTAGACTTTTATTAGATATATAACTTTTAAATATTTTCTCCCATTCTGTAAGTTGTCTTTTCACCTTCTTGAAAGTGTCATTTGATGAACAAAAGTTTTTAAGTTTGATGAGGTCCAATTTATCTATTTTTCATTGTTGTTTGTGCGTTTGTTATAATTTCTAAGAATTCATTGCCAAGTCTAAGGTCATGAAGATTTACCCCTATGCTTTGTTCTGAAAGTGTTATAGTTTTATCTTTTACATTTAGGTCTCTGACACATTTTGAGTTACTTTTTGTATATGTTGTGAGGTAGATGTTCAAATTCATTCTTTTGCATGTGGATATCCAGTTGTTCCAATTTTATTTCTTTTTAGTATAGAATGATATTTCACTGTATGAATGTACCACGATATATTTATGCATTCATCATCAGTTGATGGACCTCTGTATTGTTTCTACTTTTTGGCTATTATCAAAATCTGTAGACCTTCCACCCCATACCCCCAGTACTTTTCTGGAGCAGAACACAAGCGAGAGTTTAAGAGAACCTGACGTGCAGGCATTTGGACATTTTGGGGGCAAGGGGTCTGGTGCCTGCTCCTTGCGTAGAGGAGCCTGAAGGCAGGGAGCTGTCTAGAGCAGCTCCAAATGGTGGGAGAAAGAAAGAAAAGGTAGCAGAGGAAGCTCCCTGCACTTGCTAAGGTTGCTGGGACTGTAATGCCCATTTTCCCATGGGTCAAGAAGATGCTGTGGCAAGCAACTGGCTGTGAGCCACAGTAGGATGTCAGTTAGGACAAGGGACTCCAAAGAGTAACCTTAAGGCAAGAGTTAAGGGAGCCTACAAGGTGTAGACCAGAAAGTCATAAACTCTTTTAGGAAATGGTGCCATATCAGGGGGCCCTAATAAAAGTGAGAGGGAGCATTTTTAAAATAATTCCCTGACATGCTACCTGACAGAGCTGGCATTAGGATGTCCACCTCGACAGGTGTATTAGTCCGTTTTCACGCTCCTGATAAAGATATTCCAGAGACTGGGTAATTTATAAAGAAAAAGAGGTTTAATGAACTTACAGTTCCACGTGGCTGGGGAGGCCTCACAGTCACAGTGGAAGGTGAAAGGCATGTCTTACATGGTGGTAGGCAAGAGAGAATGAGAACCAAATGAAAGAAGTTTTCCCTTATAAAACCATCAAATCTCTTGAGACATATTCACTATACGAGGAGGAAATTGTCCCCATGATTCAATTATCTCCCACCGGGTCCCTCCCACAGCATGTGGGGATTGTGGGAGCTACAATTCAAGATGAGATTTGGGTGGGGACACAGCCAAACCATATCAATGGGACATTTGAGAGTCAGGAGGGAACTACGAATAGCATTTGCTAATAAAAAGCCAGTATATTTCCTTTGAACCCATTCTTCCCTCACCCAAGAGGATGTTTCTCAAGAGAGAGGGTGGAATAAGAAGAGTGGAAACCAACTTTGTCCTCCTCCTTCCTCTAAGGTGCAGGACCATTGCAATGATGGCCATGGTTTGGGGTCTGTTTCAGAGTCCAGCAGTTTTGTCTCAGGTGTTCAGAGGAGGAGATGCTGTCTTTCCCATGATGGGATTCAGGTCCGCAGTTGCTGGAAACCATTTTTCATGAGAATGTCAGTGTGAAGAATGGCAGAGCCAAGAGATGGGGGGAGACCATTCCTGGATGGTGTTTGCTTGACACCTGAATCAAAATGTGCCTGATGGATGATCTATCTCTGAACTTTTATTTTTTCCTAAGCCAGTTAGAGTTGAATCTTTAGTCCCTTGCAACTCATGGACAGAATCTTGTCTGATCCATCTGGGTTCAAATGCACTTTTCTCTCCATACACTTTGTTTAATAACATTTCTTGTTTGTTCTTAGATGTGCTTGGTGCCATGTATCCAATTCTGAAAGCATGAGTTGTTCTACTCAGAATGAAGGGAAAACAGAAGGGTTAGACCTGGTCTCAATTTGTGTTAATGAGCAACTGCTTTGGCAACATTGGAAATTGTGATTCGATAGCTCTTCCCTGGAACTAGTTGACATGAGAACGGATTCTGACCTTGACATTTTTTCTTTTCCCTGGAGATTTTGATCTTTCACACTTTTCTCTCTGTTCTGGATTGTTCATATGAAGTTCCTTTGGAACTGAAACAAACTTCAATTCTCATAAGATATTAACAGTGGGGTGTCTATCTGTTTAAAATCATGGGGTAGAGGAGTTATTGTCAAGAAAGAGTCCCTCTTAACAGATGAGCATTCTGAAGGCTAACCTGTGTGCCTGCCTTTGCTTTTTGGCTGGAGGTAAGTGTGAATGTGTGCTAGACTGTTATTTTTTATTTGAGAATAATTTGTGGAAAGAACATGGACTATTTAAGAGAAGTCAGGAAAGATTTAATTACAATGGATTTCTTTTACTAAAAAATGTAATAGTTTGAGTTCTGAGAAGTATGTGTTAGTATTATTAAAATACTTGGTATTTTTGTTGGTGGAAGTGTAAATTGGTAGAGCTCCTTTGGAGGGCAACTTGGAAGATCTATTAAGTGTAAAATGCACATGTCCTAGGGACCTGCAATCCCACTTCTGGGAGCTTTTGCTACAGATATACTCCTAAATGAGCATAAACAGTGACGTTCAAGGTTATTTATCATAACATTTTCTTTAATGGCAAGAGATGAAAAGATCCCTAAATATTAATCAATAAGAGCTAGTTAAGTGAGAAAAACCAACCTTCTGTGCAAAAATTAAGGGACACCCCTCCCTTTATCTCCGGGTGTCTACAGAAGGACCTGTTGGGGTGAATGCATCTGGTCATGAGAACTGAGATGCTAGAAGAAAGGAGTGTGCCATCCAATACCCTTTATCCTCTTTTATTTTGGTGTTTTTCTACCTTGTATCATCTGTTCAAAATAATAACAAATATCTAGGAAAAATTTAGTTATTTTCTTATTTTTAAATGTCTTTTAAAAAAAGAGACAGGATCTTGCTATGTTGGCTAGGTTGGTCTTGAACTCTCAGCCTAAAGCAATCCTCCTGTCTTGTCCTCTCAAAGTGCTAGGGTTACAGGCATGAGCCACTGCACCCAGTCAATGTAGTTATTTTCAACTTTGCCTCATGGCCCAGGTTTCCTGAGCAGGTTTACAGGTGAGCTTTAAAGAGGAGGGCCTATGAACCTCCAGGAACGATCTCTGCAGCCATGTATGCCTAGGTTCATTTCCAGGGGATGTGGTCTATCATTTCCATCAGGTTCTCAGAGTGGCCCAGGATCCACAGAAGGTTAAGAGCTGCTGCTTTAGAGGAGAATTATTTTTCATGCCAAGCAGGATGAATTTTTATAAGCTGGAAATCCTAGTTCTGACTTGTGACGGGGCCCTTGGCAAATCACTTCCATTTCACTGAGCTTTAATTCAAGCTAACTTAGCCCAGGAATTAATGCTGAGTGGGAAAGTGTCCTCAATATACTCTGTTGATGGCTTAGTTCAGACACTGTGTCCAGGGTGTCCTGGAGGGACTGAAGTTTAATTGCCAATGAACAGGAATATGGAGTGGAGGACCAGCTTTGGCATTAGATGAGAGTCCAGATCAAATCCTGGAGTTTGATACAAAAAGCAATACAAAATTTTAAAAAGATGATGCAGTTCTATATTTATTGTGCTGTGCCTGGTCTTAAGTGGAGCCAGTTAAACAAATTTCATATGTATTTTTCCATTGTTAAATCTCACACATTTTACCCTTTGGAAATTTCCTTCCATCCTGAAGAATGAATAGAAGCAGCCATATATATATATAAAAAATGTGTGTGTGTGTATATATGTGTATATATGTATGTATATATATGTGTGTGTGTATATGTATATATAGCCTTCTTATCCTTGAGATTTCACTACCTTTATGTTAAAAGTTGTGTATAATTGTTAAAATCTATGAATGAATGAAAAGTGGATGTAAATTAAAAAAAATACAAAAGAGTAGGCTGGTCGACTCATTGCCCCAGGAAAGGGCAATGCCATCCTTTTACTTGCCCAAGACAAACCCTTGGGGTCACCCTGACTCTTCTTTCTTTCACATCTCACCCTACCCAATCCTCCTGATTCTACCTTCAAGATATATTGCTATTGATCCCTTCTGACCCTGTGACTGTTCCTTGAATGTGACAGAGAGTATCCTGCCTCAGGACCTTTGCACTGGCAATTTTCTGCTGCCTGGAACACTCCCCAAATATCCCCATCTCTCACACCGCATCATCCTCAAATGCTAGAGCTAAAATGTCATCTCAGTGAAGTCTTCCCTCATATCTTGTTAAAATCATAATCCTGACTCTTGCTGGCTGCCTGGATGCCCCTTCTCTTACTTTACTTTTTCTATGAAATTCATTACCTTCTAACATGCTCTATAATTTGCCTGTTTATTATTTTTATAGCCTGGTTTCCCCAAGTAATTCTACTTGGGGAAAATCAAGGAAGGCAGGGTTTTTCTCCTGTAACCTCAGTGCCGAAAACAGTACTTAGCACATAGTTGATGCTCAGTAAATATTTGTTCAATGAATGAATGCCAGGCACCATGCTAAGTGTTTCGCATTCATTTATTCATTTAATCTTCACAGTGGCTCTTTGAGGCATGTGCTATTATTATTCCCATTTTATAGATGGAAAAACTGAGGCCCTGAAAGGGTAATTTGCCAAAGGTCATTAGTTACTAAGTTGTAGAGGTATGATTTGAAGCAAGCACTCTGGCTCCCATTCCGGATGAAGGTGCACATAATCCAGGTGTACCTAGGGCTTGTAACCATAGGTTGCTCACACTATACAGCCAGGGTTGCCACAGGCTGGTACAAATTCCTGGATATACCTGGCACAAAATTACCACAAGAAATGAAAATCCTCCAATATAAATAGTATTGATAGCAATGTTATTTGTTACATTTGAGTGTTGAGCTTTAGATCAGTATTTCAGTTTTCAAAAACTCATCTTTTGCTTTCAAGAGGGGAAGATCTAGTAAGTAAAACTTTCTTCAGGAACCCTTGTGGTGAAATACCACTCAGACCATTGTATGTCTCAGGCTGTAGATAAACCTAAAATTTTTACAACAGATTTTGACACAGGAATTAGGGCAAATATTGAACAAAATAATGAATCAATTTCTATAAACTTGGAACAGCAGGTTCTTTGCAGAAAAATCATTTCTATTTTGTAAGAACTGTTTCTCGATGGGCAGGGGATGTTACAAATTCACTTCTACAGTTATTTGAAAACATCAGTATTTATACTGATGTTTTCCATACTTTAGAGGTAAATTTATTATGTGAACTAATAATCCTATAATAAGCTAACATTTATTGAGCATTAATATGTGTCAGAGACTGTGCTTTATGTATCTTTTTATCTAATGATCAGAATAGTTCTCTGACAAGGTACCATTATTATCCTAATTTTACAGTTGAGATGTGCTAGATTTTCCCTGTGTGCCTCTTAATCCCATAATGCTCTTGGTCCTGGCAGGACGACCTATATGTGCTACGTCAATCATGGCCCTTAGTCCCCTGGTTTCCAGCTGGGTTTGTTCAATGGGAGCCATCAAGAGATTGAAGCTTGAGCCACAATATCATGTGATGGCAGACTGAGCTCCTCCCCTTAAGTAACGGCACCTGTCAGGTTGCACTGTCATCCGGTTTTGGGTCTCTCCAGGTTCTGGGCCCCACAACCACATGCCCCTTCAGGTCCAGGCTGGGGATGGCTTCCTGCTATTTCCAGCTCCTGGGGATTTCCCACTATCCCTGCTATTTCCCACTCCTTGTTGGTTTTCCTTAATTGTGGCCACACCTTTGTAAGTCGATCCTTTGTTAAATTCTTTTTAATTGTCTCTCGAGCATGCCATTTATTTCATGCCTGGATCCTAAGTGATAGACAAGATATAATAAAGGACTTTTTAAAAAAACAATTGCTTCTCTTAAATGCCTTGTCTATGTTTTGACTTTCATCATATTGTTTGATATTTATCATGTCCTGAGAATTTCTAGAAGCAGGAGCTAGGTTAATAATGAAGATCCCTCCCTTGGGTACTGAGGACATGGTGGTGTTTGATTTTGTACTTTACTTTTGAATTTGATTATCAACTATAGGATGACTTTTTATTTCTAAATTATGCCTCAAATCTTAAGTGAATAGAACATAATTTCTTTGCAAATGTCAGGCTGAACACGTAGCCTTTATTTTATTTTTTTCAGCCAGTTCGTCTGCAATTTTCTCCTGGACCACCCACAGTTCATCCTCGTACCCTCTAACTCCCATGACTTGGTAATAATTGGAAGGCTAGTACTGGGCTCAATCTTCCTTCAAGTCATTAAGCAGAATGAAAAAATGATACCTAAGCCAGATACTGTTCCAGTGCTTTTCAAATCTCAACACATTTACTCCTCATAACAATCCCAAGAAGTGGACATTATCATTGTCCTAATTTTAAAGGTGAGGAAACTGAGGAGCAGAAAGGCTAAGAATATTCCCCAGGGTCACAGGGCTGGTAGATAGGGAAGCCAGACCACCACCGAAATCTTTTTAGTTTCTTTACTGTATTACTACATTGAATTGCAGGATTTCTGTACTCAAATACAAATGGGAGCCTATTTTGTGCCAAGAGCTGTGCCTGGGAGACTGTAAGCCCTTTGAGGGCAGGCAGGCTCCGGGTCTCACTCATTCTTAACATCCTGTGCTGCCCTCAGTGCATAGTAGGACCAAAACAAATGCTTGTCAGACTCTTCACTGTTGGCCTTGGAGGACTTTTTCTCAACAGGTCAGGTTGCCTGGCCCAGCTACTTATATATGATTTTGAAAGCAAAATCGTTCCAGAAACCTGCCTGCCAAGCTCCTGGCATCTGCTCTCCCTCCTCAAGCCCATTTCCCATTATCCTGGTCAGTCTCACCAGGAAGCTATTGATTATTTTTCTTCCTGAACATATGAGGCGCTTGTGATTAGTAGACAAAATTAGAACCCTGCAAAGAGGGACATTATGACTCTATCTCCTGAGGGGGTAACCCAGCTTGAGTGAGAGACCACCTCCGAAGAGCTGGGCAGGTACAGCACACCCAACGACATGTTCCCTGACCCACGGAATGTCCAGAGTTCAAAACACAAATCATTATTCTTTCATAAGCTCAAATCCTCAATCCACCCACTACGTAATGCAGTGCAATTGCCTCAAGGCTATAAATTGTTGAAATTAATTGGTTAAGGTAATCCCCATAACCACTTATGAACCATGTTCTCGTTGAGGAAATAAAAGGCACACTGCATGCATAATTTAATAAAAGTGGCTCCCCTTCAGGTGTAGAAGCAGCTGTACGATCCAGCGAGGCTCTGGTTTAACTTTTGCATTTTGCTTAATGACTGTTGAATCCACTCAGTCTGGCGCTGGCCTCCCAATTATTATCAAGTCGTGGGCGTTAGGGGAAGGCGCAGGGGGAGCGGAAATGAACTGTGGGTGTTTCAAGGAAAAATTAGAGAAGAACTGGGAGGAAAAACTATCTGCCAAAGACACTTCTGCAGGCTGGTATTTGCAAAGAAATCATTTTCTGTTTGTTTCATCAAGTGTTTAATTTTTTAAAAGAAGACAGAGAAAGCGAAGGGAAACTGAACTATTCTCTCTCTACCAGAATTAGGGCTGGGCGTTTGGGCACATACTTCATCTCAGGGAGACTTCATCTAGCTGAGTGGATGGGAAAGATGTAAATGAAGAGGAATTGGAGGTGAATTTTGAGAGGCAGGGTTTGGGGCCCAGTGCTGGGAGGGCGGGATCATGGGCTGGTAGTGGCTTTCACAAGGGGAAGAAATGGTGCGGGCAAGGCAACTATCAGGGAAGCCTGGAGACAGGGGTCCCTAGCGACTTCTCTGTGCCACGGGTGATGGAGAATTGCTCAGAGCAGTGGGAGTAGGGAGGAGCCACCACATTTGCATTTTTGCAGCAGGGGTGGAGAGCTGACACTGCCCAAATTGCTTGAACAGAATAGAAACAGCGTTAGAAAATCCATGGACCAAAGTCAATCAGCAGCAACCTCCCAAACCCCACAGGCATCTTGCTGTCATTCTATCAGTGTTTATTTTTATTTTTATTTTTAAATTGTTTTCCTGGAAATGCTAGGTGCTTTGAAAAGACATTTGAGAAATAAAGGAAAGAAGGAAACAAAATACCCAAATTCTAAGACCTAAACACAAACATGCCCACATTTTGGCTTTTTTTCCCCCCAAATACAGTTTGTTTTTACACAGTCGGTATCATAGCACATGTGCAACATAGTGTCCTCATTTTTCACTTATATCAGGTTATAAGCATTTCCAACTTTTCACATATGCATTAGAACTATTACTTGTAGGGGAAGGATAGTATTCTATCCAGTGAATGGATGAGAATTGATTTCATGATTTCTTTCCTTGTTCTACGTAGATTAGTTGTTCCTCATTTTCTCTCCAAATATAGCAGCTCTTGTCAACATTGCCTTTGTGCATGTTCTCTGAAGTTGTTTTTCTTTGGATTTTGATTGCACTCATCAAATGGCAGAGTTGAAAGCCAGAAAAAATGAGCAAATAGCAAGTTATCTAAATACAAAAAAGAGCTTCTTGGGAAAGAAGTGGTCAGGCACTGACAAACAGTTGATCAGTTTTCCTTTTTTTTTTTTTGACACAGAGTGTTGCTCTGTTGCCCAGGCTGGAGTGCAGTGGCGTGATCTCTGCTCACTGCAACCTCTGCCTCAAAGCGATTCTTGTACCTCAGCCCGAGGAGCTGGGATTACAGGTGCGTGCCACCACACCCAGCTACTTTTTGTATTTTTAGTAGAGATGAGGTTTCACCATGTTGTCCAGGCCAGTCTTGAACTCCTGACCTCAGGTGATCCACCTGCCTCAGCCTTCCAAAGTGCTGGGATTACAGGTGTGAGCCACCACACCTGGCCTCAATTTTCCTTCTGTAAAACATATCCTGCAAAAATCAGCTTGTGTCAAGTGTCAAGCTGTGTAATGATAAAGGGTGATAGGAAAGAATAAATGTCAAAGACGGTTGAAAATTTTGGCATTTTATTTTACTGCACATCAATTTTCTCAGAGCCTGTAATGGGGGCAGTGTGCCCTTATACATGTTTTTAATTCATTTTAATTTTTTTATCTTTTAAATATAGTTTAACCTTGCAGAACAGGGTGAACTCATAGGCAGTATGCCCAGATTCAGCCTGACTTTTCAATAGCAGTGGTATCCAGAAGTTCTTTCTGTGATGACAGAACTGTTCTCTGCACTGTCCAATAAGGTAGCTACTACCCAAGAATAGCTGTTGAGCACTGAAGTGTGGCTATTGAGACCAAGGAACTGAATTTTAAATTTTAACTTAAATTTAAACAACCTCTTGTCTATCCTAGACAGGACAGGTCTGGAGGAAGATGTAAACTGACATCTGTCTCCAACGGATCTGTTCACAGAATCTTTCTTTTTCCCTGTGGCATTTCTGGGGAAAAGAGCATGTTTCCCAGGACACACCCTGGGGAAGCTGGTGCAGAATATTCCTCCTTGTAGGAAATTTGAGAATCAAATATCTCTAGGAAAAATAAGAGAAATCGAGAAGCAAAAATGAGCTCTTTCAGTGTAGGAACTTGGTTTGTTTTTTATTTTAGAATATATTTTGGAGACGTGGTCTCACTCTGTGGCCCAGGCTGGTGTGCAGTGGTGTGGCCATAGCTCAGGGCAGCCTTCAACTGCTGGGCTCAAGCAGCCCTCCCATCTCAGACTCCAAAGTAGTTGGTACTACAGGTGGGCACTGCTACACCCAGCTAATGGATCCTGGCTTCTTGTGTTCCAGGTGCTGAGCAGAGCTGACACACAGCAGATGCTCAGTGAAGATTCAAGAGATGAAATCATGGTCCCAAAGATAAGCAGAAGAATTCTGACCAGAACCCACGTCTCCTAAAGCCCCTATTCAGTTCTTCCCACTTGCTGCTGTTCAAGTATCACTTCTTTTTGGCCTTTCTCAAGATATTGCTCTTTGTGTCCCACTCAGTGAAATTTTTCCTATTTTCTGCGTTCTTATGGTGTTTTGTTGCCATAAGCTCTTCTCTGCTTTCATGTGCCTTTCTCTAGTTTTCCGAACAGCTCTTTAAATAAATCCTCTGTCCGTGTTTGCTTCTCTATCTTTCACAGCAATGGGCATGTTGGGTGGGTAGATAGAATGTCATACTCTTCTGCTTGATTTCCTTATGGGAGGTTTCCAAATTCAATCGACTGCCAGGAGAAGCAGGAATAGGTGACTTTCTTTCGTGAATGGTGCTTTGAGCTCTGCGGAGATGCCTGCTTTTATTTCTTTCTCTTCTATATTATTACAGCTGCCTTAGCTAAATCAAGTCTTCTTCCAGGTCACACATGGTCTAACCCTGGGTGCAATGACTCTTTGAGGAGGCAAGAGTTTAAAAACATTTGAAAGGCAGGGAGGGCATGGTAGCTCACACCTGTAATTCTAGCACTTTGGGAAGCTGAGGTGGGCAAATCCCTTAATCCCAGGAGTTCGAGACCTGCCTGGGCAACATGATGAAGCCTTGTCTCTACAAAAAAAAAAAAAAAAAAAAAAAAAAAAAGTCAGGCATGGTGGTGCATGCCTGTGATCCCAACAACTCAGGAGGTTGAGGTCGGAGGATCACTGGAGTCCATGGGATTGAGGCTGCAGTGAGCTGTGATTGTACCACTGCACTCCAGCTTGGGCAACAGAGCGAGACCATGTCTCAGAACAAAAAAAGTTGAGATCATTTACTGACACGGGAAATCTTTATCTTTTTTTCTGGATATAAGGCCATGGTTGCTCAAGTGCTTCAAGGAATGGTGGGTAGGAAAAGGTTGATAGTAAGTTCTTGAACACCTGGGAAATTCCAAGAGTATATGTTAAAGAATGCATTTAGCTGCAAAGAGAAGGTGGACTACAGAGGGTTGAACTAGTGGGTATTATTTTCTCCCATATGAAGTTCAGAGGTAGAAGTCCAGATCCAGTGCTGTCAGAGACCTGGAATTTTCCTCCCTTTCTGCTCCACCATTTCCAGAATCTTTGTTTTGTTATAACATTTGTCACCTCCTAATTGCAATGTGGCTGCTGTACCTCCAAGCATAAATTCCGTGTACCAGGTAGAAAGAAGAAAGATGAGTAAATGGGCTTTGTAACTTGGGTACTTCTAACTTAGTCTTTCTTTGTCAGAAAATCAAAAGGTTTTCTGGAGGTTGCCCTAGAAGATGTTTGCTTACATTTCTTTCACTGGAATTGGATTCCACAGTCATCTTTAGGCAAATGGGTGGGCAAAGGATATAAAATTATTATGGCACATTTAACCAATCATGATTCACCCTCTGGAGCTGGGATCAAGATATCTCTGTGGCTATCAGGGGAAAAAAAAGTCAGGGGTGGGGAGAATTTGTTAGTAGGGAAGCAATGAGAGGAGTGGATATTGGGAAGGAATCTTCCAATTATGATTGGATGGAAACTTCCATGATGATTATAACAGATATCTCTTGGGATACATTCTTCCCTTTTGTCCCTTAGGTGGATAGTTCTCAGGTGCATTCTGTAAGACTTCTAGAAAGGCCCCTGAGTGGAGCAACTGGTCACCCCAGCAGTGGACACCTCAGTTACATATTTTTGTATTGACTCTTTCTTTGTCACTGTTTGTTTCCTTTGTCCCTCCTTCTACTCCCTGATAATCTCACTCCTAAATAAACTACTCACGTATCAGCTTTCATCTCAGACTCTGATTCCAGAGGAGCACAGGCTGTGACACTAACCAACTGGACTTCAGGAAGGGAAGGAACTAGAAGGGAGATAGAGATGCTTGGTGACAGGACCTTGGGAACAGGAGGGTACGGATCTCTACTCTAGTATCAGGGTACCTGCTCCTATCACCTCTCCAGTTGCCTTGTTTGCTCTCTGTTTCAGAGATTGCCCACTGGAATACAGGAAGGTCCCATAAAGAGGTGAAGTAGGCTGGTACAGACATTAAAGAGTGGGTGGGGACTGTGGTGATCTGGAGAACACCTGCCCTCTCTAAAGGGGGCAGCCACTAGAAATTTGCCTCTTTTTCATTTTGTTATAAACATTTTCAAATTGAGATGCTATAATTATTATTTTACTATCTGATTTACCACATAAGTATTCATCTATCCTTGCATTTACCTACCATTTCATTTTATTTTTGGATGCATTTCCAAGTATGCTGCAGATATCAGTACACTTTGCACCTGCACACTTCAGCATTCTTGTCATTAACTAGAGCTCAATATTGATTTACAGTTCTGTCCTCCCTTTTTGGACTTAAAATATATATAGATGAAGTATACATATTTTAAATATACCATTTAATGAATTCTGACAAATACATGTATCTATGTAACCCAAATAGCTGTGAAGATGTAGAACATTATAACTACCCTAGAATTTCCTTCATTTGCCTTTCTAGTGTCTCCCCACCCCTACCCCACCAGGGATAATCACCATTGTCTTTTTCTCCCATATAGTTTTGTTTGGCCTGTTCCTGATCTTTGGGGGAAATCATCAGAAATTTGATTTTTTTTTTTTTTTTGGAAATGGAGTTTTGCTCTTGTTGCCCAGGCTGGAGTGCAATGACACGATCTCAGCTCACTGCAACCTCTGCCTCCCAGGTTCAAGCGCTTCTCCTGCCTCAGCCTCCCGAGTAGCTGGGATTACAGGCATATGCCACCATGCCCGGCTAATATTGTATTTTTAGCAGAGACGAGATTTCTCCATGTTGGTCAGGCTGGTCTCGAATTCCTGACCTCAGGTGATCTGCCCACCTCGGCTTCAAAGTGTTGGGATTACAGGCGTGAGCCACTGTGCCTGGCAGTAATTTGATTTTTTACATAAATTAATTTTAAATGTTGTTAACTAATGCAAATTATATAAAAAACATTGTGTGACCAAATAAATCACATCTACTGGCCTGATGAAATCAGCAGGTTGCCAATTTGTGCATTCACTACACTCTATTTATATAATGTGTACCCAATCCATTTCCATGCCAATGTAACTTTAAATTAGGGATGACCCATCCAGGCTATCCTGGTATACCATTTCTACACTAGTCTACGTTACTGCATTCCCAGCTATGCGCCCACAGTGAATTGTAATATTTCCCCCTATTTCCTAGTTCACATTCTTGAAGGTAGTCTTTGGTTAGTCCACTTCATTTCTTCATGCCAGACTGTGGTGTCCACTGCTAGGCAGCTCCTGGATTGGCTGCTCTTGTGAACAGTGTTTGCCAAAGGTCTAATCAACCGTGGCCATGGAGGTCATGTGATATAGAACATGGCTGCCTACGGGCTGCCCTTAATAAGGGATCTTCTGTTCAGGGCACAGCTGCTTAGGTCTGTTTGTGGCCTGCAGAGGCAAAGTGCTTGAGTTGTAGCAGCAATGATAGCGATCAGTCAGGTAGTGGAAAACTTCGTTTTAAGGGCTGTATAACACTCATCCTGTGGATGGATCACAACTAATTTAATTTTTACTATAGTTGGATGTCTAGTGTTTTTGAATTTTTAAATGATATACACCGATATGATGAGCTTTCTTGTGCAGAAATCTTTGTTGGCATGTCTGATTATTTCTCTAAGATTAATTTCCAGATACAGAGTTGCAGGAGCAAAGTGTATGCATGTAAATGCTTGACCAGTGGATAGTCCCATTAGCCACAGAGGGATTTAGAGCAGGCGTTAAGCTTAAAGCTCTGAAGTCTGCTGTGAAAATGAAATGAGATAGCAAATGTAAAACATGCATCACAGTATCTGGTATATAGTAGGTGCTTAGTGAACAATAACCGGTATTCCCATTTCCCTATGCCCTAGTCATAAGCAGACACTCGTATTTAAGAAAAGTTGCCAACCACCAAAAAGTGTTACTATTATTTTTCACTTGCATGTTTAAGGCTTTTTATTTGTAGATGAGCTTGTACAGTAGTCAGAGGCTTATTTGCCTATTCAAGTGATCAGGACCATTTTGGATATTTTCTTTTATTTATCCTCTTGTTCAAGAAAGAATAGGGAAGAAGAAGGAACACATCGTATTTTTGAGATACATGTGTGCAGTCTCTATTTTTAGCACTGTTATGGGATAGGCATTACTTTTCCATTTTATGGATGAGGCAGCTGAAGAACAGGGAGGATAAATAATTTGTCCAAAGTCATACTAGTAAGTTGGGGTCCGTCTGCCTTCAAAATCTGTTCTCAGTTCTGTATTGTGTTGTCTTTTGCCCTTGATCCTTTTGGAGGGAACGTGCGTATTAGTGAATTGGGTGTCTGCAGCCTTCTACTTGTTTGTTTTTTTCACTCTATGGTATAGCAGGTATAGCATTGTAGTAAGAGCCTTGTGTTTGCATCCAGGCTCCCACACTTACTGGCTGTGTAAGCTTGAAGGAGCCACTTCCTTTTTCTAAGCCTCAGCTTCCCGCTCTGTGTCCTGAGGATAAGAAGTACCTCCCAGCATGCTGAGTGAGATAACGTGTGCAAAGCACTTAGGTCAGTGCCTGGCATGTATTAATAATTCCATAACGGGATAATAGCGACAATAATAGGTGCACCCTTGTTGCTGAGTTGCCAAAATAATCGAATTTCTTTTACACTTGGAGTTATAGACTTTGGAATCTGGAAAAGTTACTGTTATACTGGTGGCTTCTGAGGGGTTTGTCATCTGTTTTGTGCAAGTGTGTGTGTGTTCCCAGCATTCTCCCATCCTTTTCTGTCAAGGCATCCTTTGCCTCTCCTTTGTGGCCCACCCAATCATTCTGTGTACTTCTGTGGGGCCACCCATCACCCTGCTCTCTCCTGGCTACAGAGGCTTGGCCAATCCTAGGATGCCATGCTTCTGATAACAGTAATTAGTCCAACGGATGGGCACTTGACCTAAATGTGTCCAATCAGAACATTTCCTGGAATAGACTTTTGGCATGGTTGAAAGGAGTTCTCTTCTTGTGGGAGCACCTAAACTGGTGCTGTAGTCCTGCCTCAGAATGAGCCTTTCGGCATGAGAAGAGGATGAGGCAAAGAGAATGACTGGCAATGTTGGCAGAGACAGTCTTATCATAAGTCCATGACTTTCCAGCAATCTTCCTGGATATAAGGGCCTTCATGTTCCTTTGTGACTTAAGCTAATTTAAATAGCATTTCCAAAAGGAAGCTGTACAAATCCACCACATTTCTCAGTCCTTAATTACAAGCTCTGGGCCGTATTTTGGCCAAGTCCACATGGTTCTTCTGGTGCAATTATACAAAAAATTTATTCTAAACATACATGTATATCTCTTTCGTTTTCCTGGCAACCACCAGGGATACTATTTAGGCACTAATACTCTTCTCCTCTGTTTCTCAAAACTGGTTATATCTTTCTGGCTTTGGTAGGTAAAGTGGATTACCCCAACACATCAAAAAGCAAGCACGTGACTTATTAAATAGCTATTGAGAGCAGTTTGTCTTGCAGTTGATGGAAACCTGCCATGGTACAGACGCAGCACCCTGAAACTTCCACCAAGAATTAGAGGCACTAGCAAGAATTCACGCTGGAGTTAATTGGGGTCTTCAGAGGTAGGAAAACACTTCCTGGAATAAAGGAATCTCCTCCTGGCACCTGCCTGATGAGCTGAGCTGGGATGCACTTGTTCAAAGGGGTGCGTGCCTTGGCAAGGGACCGTAGTGGATGGCAAAAGAGTTAGGGTCTGTTGGTCTGTAGATAGTATCTAATTTGGGATTAGGACTCACTGGCCATTTTTTTTTTCCAAGAAGGTTCCAGGAAGACTCATTTTTACCCTTTGAGAATTTTGATCCTTGACATTTTCCAGGTTGATGTTTGAGTTCCAGTTCTATTTTCTGTTTTCTTATTTATGGTACAATCCAAAAACTGTTGAACCAAAGGCATCTTGTTTATTCCACAAAAGTTTACTGCATACCTCTGTTATGCCAGGCCCTCTCCTAGGCCCTGGGGAAGCATGACCAAGGCAATGGCTTCCATCCTAGGGAAACACTTTTCAATGGCAAGGAGGGGTGTGCGCACCAATGGTGAGTAGGTTGTGGTTAGTAGGATGATGGGTTTTTGGCATCTGGTATTTGAGCTTTTGCTTTTGTGATTTCCTGCCATCTATGCTTCCTTTTCAGGTTATAAGCTGCTACTTTCC
Organism: Papio anubis; assembly: GCF_008728515.1. Taxonomy (NCBI): domain Eukaryota; kingdom Metazoa; phylum Chordata; class Mammalia; order Primates; family Cercopithecidae; genus Papio; species Papio anubis. The sequence goes on along the minus strand of NC_044991.1, from coordinate 83,495,306 downwards.
TTTGGGACCTCATATACTCCAACTTTCAGATCATGTGGCTTGGATGCGTCTGGCCCTCCTGTTTAGATGAAAGGGTTGGCATATGACTTAGGTGTGGCCAGTCAAAACATTTTGCCTCCTGATGCAGTAATTGTTCCAGGATGAGAACACAGTTTAAGCCAATGAGTGTCAGTATTGGGCCTACTACTGGGACCATCACAAAAGATAGGCATCTTCCTCTGGGGTGGGTAAGCTGGAAAGATGGAAGCTTGAAACTGCTGGCAGTACCCTTGCTTTGGCAGGGGAGAGGTGCCCGAGAGTGACACCAGCCCCAGAGGAAAAAGCAGAGCTAAGAGTGGGAAGAGGCTCCTGCTGAAATCATCTGTGTTCTTGTTTCCAGCTGTGCCTGAAGTCAGATCTACCCCCTGGACTTTCTCTTCAATTTAAGTCATTTTGAATAGTGTTTCTGCCTCTTGGAATCTAAAGGATCCACACGAATGTCATGGAGTTATATGTCAGGTGCTATGAGGCAATGAGAAGGAAGAAGAGTATGTACCACTGTCTTCCTGGAGGAAGTGACACAGGAGCTGGGTCTTGAAAGCCCAGGAGAACTTAGCTAGCTCAAGGGGTTCTGAGCAGAGTGAGCCACATAAGACATTACATAGGAGCATGACAGCTTGTGCTGTGTTTTGGAGATCAATGCAGTTCGTTGCTATTGGAGTGAGGTAGCGTGTAGTGGAACATTAGGTGGATGAATAAGTGTCACTAGCACCATCACTAAGCTGATGTGCAGTAAGTACTTTCTATTTATCCTTCAGGAATTGCTGTGCACTTTACCTGGATTTATCTCATGTAATCCTCTCACAGCCTCTTGAGGCACACACTATAGTTATCTCATTTTACTGATGAGGAAACAAGCTTGGGGAGGGGCTAAAATAATGTGTCCAAAGTCACTTAGCTAGGAGGTGGTAGATGCAGAGCTTATGAGAACCTAGGGGAGACCTCAGAGGTTCTTTGCTAAATTTTGATTTTATGTTCAAAAGATTTTTCATCCATCCTCCCATTTCTGTTCTAAGATTGGACCATCCTCACCTTTTGTTCATGTCAGCGTCCATTCATTCCAAAACGATGCGAGCACAATTAGTCCCAAACTTTGACTTGACAGCAAACACGTATATAGAATTTCTGAGGGAATGTCTGGAGTTTCTGTTTGGATTGTTCGCCTTGCTTGGGATGAGATAAAGCAGGTTGCAGTGCCTGCATTCTGAACATCCTGTGCTGACACAGTTAGGTTATTGCTGCTCCCTGAGAGCAGCTGTGCTGCCCACATGAGTGACGGCAGATCTGTGACACAACTCTTGGGCTCTGAGAAATTAGTGTGGTCTCTTCCTGGCTGATCCTCGTGACTTCACCCCGTATTTTGGTCTGAGCCCTTGATGGATTCAGTTCTGTTTCCAGTTCAGGAGCCTACGTATTTCCCCAGGATGCAGGGAAAAGGTGTCATTTTCCCTCCCTTCTGATAGTGGCCCCTGTGTGTGAAGCTCTGCCTCCCCTGGAGGGTGGTGTCATCAAAAGCTTAATGGTTAAAACACTTCATACTCAATAATCAATAATCCAACACATCAGAGGGTAAGTGGGCTTACAGATTAATGGGTAGTAGCTTAGAGAGGGTGGGTGTATTAGTCTGTTCTCATGTTGCTGATAAAGACATACCCAAGACTGGGTAATTTATAAAGGAAGGAGGTTTAATTGGCTCAGTTCCATGTGGCTGGGAAAGTCTCACAATCATGGCAGAAGAGCAAGGGACATCTTACATGGCAGCAAACAAGAGAGAATTTGTGCAGGGGAACTGGCCTTTATAAAACCATCAGCTCTTGTAAGACTTATTCACTATCATGTGAACAGCACAATTGAATCCGCCATGTTTCAATTATCTCCCACCAGGTCCCTCCCAAGATAGGTGGGAATTATGGAAGCTACAATTCAAGATGAGATTCGGATGGGGACACAGTGGCTTTTGTGAAGGAATTTTAGGCCATATTTGTCTTATCATGCAAGAAAAGGGGGATAGGTTCACTTGTTTTAGGGTTCATTGGTTTTTTCCAGGAAGGGATTTTTATTACCTTTCTTGAGCCTCTGTGACCTCAGAACAAGGCAAATAGGCTGCAAGGCAATACTTGAAAAATCAGAGTTAAAACTAGAAGGAAAGATGATCCTACTTGAGCCTTGTACAAATTCTGTAACGTAGATACAGTAGGTGTGGTCTTGTCTCTGTTTTACAGGTGAGAAAACTGTGACCCCCAGAGGCTTAGCAAGTGCCCATGGTGCACATGTAATAACCAGCAGGTGTGAGATTTCAATTCAGATCTTCATATATGGGTTCCAAGAGTGTGAATCAAGAGGCATTAGAGTCAGGGCTCAATTTGATTCCATATTTTGGAGAACAGGGACAGGACAAAGCATATGACTCTTTGCTTCAAGTCTAGTTGAAGAGACAATGCTTCTGGAAGGAAATTCAGCAAATACGTCAGTCAAATAGTTCCTGAATCCAGAGCATGTCCCAAGGAGGGGACTGGTAACTAAGTGAATGGCACAGGTTTTTACTTCCAAATCACCCCAAACTTATTGAGAAAAGCTATGCCTTAGTCAGGGGGCTATAACAAAATATTTAGGCTGAGTGGCTTAGAAATAACAGAAATTGATTTCTCCCTGTTCTGGAGTCTGGGAGTCTGAGATCAGGGAGTCAGCATGGTCAGGTTCTGATGAGGACCCTCTTCCAGGTTGCTGACCCCAGTCTTCTCATTGGAAGGAGGGCTAGAGAGCTCTCTGGAGTCCCTTTTGTAAGGATACTAATCTCATTCATGGGGGCTTTACTCTCACGACCTAATTATCTAGACCTACCTCCTAATACCATCACGTTGGAGATTAGGGTTTCAACATGGATTTTGGGGAACACAAACATTTAGTTCATAACACATGAATTCCCTTACACCTTTTTTTTTTTTTTAATTTTGAGACAAGGTCTGCGCTCTATCACCCAGGCTAGAGTACAGTGGTGCTATCTTGGCTCACTGCTACCTCTGCCTCCCAGGCTCAAGCCATCCTCCCACCTCAGCCTCTCGAGTATCTGGGAATATAGGTGTTATAAAACCACCCAGCTAGTTTTTATATTTTTTTGTAGAGATGAGGTTTCACCATATTACCCAGGTTGGTCTTGAACTCCTGAGTTCAAGTGATTTGCCTACCTCGGCCTCCGAAAGTGCTGGGATTATAGGCATGAGCCACCAAGCCTGGCCCCCCCTTTACCCATTTTGAGGTTGACATTCAAAACTTTTATTTGTAGGTTCAAATCCTTGCAAAAAATATTCTGGAATATTATAAATATTGACATTTTAAAATAAAAAGTTGCATGTTTAAAATATTGTATCCAATGAGTTCAAACCCATCATTATTTAAAAATGTATAAAAAGTTATTTAAAATTTTACATAGTCTCTGTTTTTCTTTGAAGTTACTATTTTAAAAATTTCCATACAGAGTCTTACTCTAATGAAATTGATATTTATGCTTCAAAGACTTTTACTGATTATTCTGTTATGATTCTCTACAAGCAAACATACACACACACAGAGACACACACACTCACACACACACACACACATTGGAGATGGTATATAGGTTTTCTGGCACCATAAGATTTTTAGTGCCTAAAGAAATTCTTCTAGATTGGATTTGAAATTCAACTGTTATTAATATAATTGAGCCACATAACACAAATTCATTAACAATGTGAGAATTTTTTTTTTTTTTTTGAGATGGAGTCTTGCTCTGTCACCCAGGTTGGTGCAATCTCTGCTCACTGCAGCCTCTGACTCCCAGGTTCAAGCGATTCTCTGCTTCAGCCTCCCGAGTAGCTGGGATTACAGGCACGTGCTACCACACCCAGCTAATTTTTATATTTTTAGCAGAGACTTGGTTTTGCCATGTTGGCCAGGCTGGTCTTGAACTCCTGGCCTCAAGTGATCCACCCGCCTCGGCCTCCCAAAGTGCTGGGATTACAAGAGTGAACCACCACACCTGGCCAAGAAATAATTATTAAGCATAAACGTAACGTTTTATTAGACTACATTGCTTAATAAGATGGATAGAGCTTCTTAAAAAAGTCTGTTCAAAAGGAGGAAATTACTTATTGTTCTAATGATACAGGGATCAGCATTAATTCTGTTCTTACTCTTCATTTTTATAGCTGTAAATGCTGAGAAACCTTGTTCACATGTGAATAAATCGATAGACATGAAAAGAATTTTGTTACAGGAAAGACACTCAATTATTTAAGCTCCTCCTGAGCCAGATGCCAAAAATCACATGGCAATTCACCATAAAATTTATTCTTAATGATCTGTGAGCTGACAGCTCAATTAGGTCTTGCCGTAATATTTTTGAAAGCAAAGAATTGGAAGCTATTGGAATTGTGGAAGGATTTATCCCCTAGACTGTAGGGTTATTCATTTTCTCAACACTTAACTCCAGTATTTAGAAGTATCCTTTTGTGTGATGCCTTTGGAGCTTTTGGACTTGGGGACGATATACCATAGTAAAATTCAGGGTAGGGAGAGGTAGGCTGTGTGTGTGCATGTGTGCGGGTGTACATGCCTGTGTGTGTAGAAGGAACAGGATAAATATGAAAAGGGAGAGAGGAAAAGTTGATGCAGGATTCTTAAGCACTCCTGGGCAGCAGGAATGTTCTCAGGTCAGTTTTAGAGTGAGCATGTTTGAGATTTGAGAACCTGGAAACTGACAATTTGAAAACTATTCCTTTGCTGGGTGTGGTGGCATGTGCCTGTAGTCCCAGCTAGCTATATCTGTAGTTCCAGGAGGCTGAGGTGGGAGGATCACCTGAGCCTGGGGAGGTTGAGACTACTGTGAGCCATGATTGTGCCACTGCCCTCCAGCCTGGGTGATGGAGTGAGACTGATAGGGTTTGGCTGTGTGTCCCCACTCAAATCTCATTTCAAATTGTAATCCCCGTGTGTGAAGGGAGGAACCTAGTGGGAGGTGATTGGGTCATGGGGGCAGTTTCCCCCATGCTGTTCTCTTGATAGTGAGCTCTCACAAGATCTGATGGTTTTATAAGTGTTTGACAGTTCCTCCTTCACATGTACACTGTCTCTCTCACCTGGCACCATGTAAGATGCCTGCTTCCACTTCCACCATGATTGTAAGTTTCCTGAGGCCTCCCCACCCATGTGGAACTGTGAGTCAGTTAAACCTCTTTCCTTTATAAATTACCCAGTCTCTGGTAAGTTCTTTATAGCAGTATGAGAATGGACTAATACAGAGACCGTGTCTCAAACAAAGACCCCAAACCAAACAAAAACAGCAAAACTATCCTCAAGGCTGACTCCAGAGTCTTCATGGTGTGCATACTCCAATTTGAAGCTTGCTGCTACAGGCTGAGTAGACCATAGTGGGTATGGGGAATGGGAAAAGGTTTGCCAGGCAGCTGGGTTTTGTGGATACCCAAGTACAAGAGGTCCAATTTGGACAGCAGGGAGGGGGAGAGACGTGAGCTTTAGAGTGAGAGCTCAATCAATTCAAATCCTGGCCTCATCCAGTGGGTGCAGAATCTTGGAAAGTTATTCACTTTAATAGGCTTCTGTTTCTCACTGAAAAGTGGGGGATAAAAATGATATTTGCAACTTTAGGCTCTTTGCAAGATCCCACAGAGACAATGAAAGACAAGGTTTCAGGCTAGCATAGTCTTCAGGGCAACAGTGGTCCCTGTGCCCAGCAATGTCCTCCCACTCTCATGGTGGGGACTACATTGGGGTGAGGAGTCTGTGGAGCCAAGGGGACATGCCTACCTTAGCCCATGCTCTCTCTTTTGTGCTGCCTTCCAGTACCAGGACCCTGGAAGGAATTCCCTCCAAGTCCCTATGTCTTCTCCCAGGGCTGCACGTGTCTCTTCCCTGATCCATTGTCCCAGAGTGCATCATCCATGGGTGCCCCCATCAGCCTGAAGAGTGGCTAAGGCCCGTCAGGGTGCAGGACTGAGTCAGGGGAAGGAAGAACAGGGGGTAAGGTTGGGGGTGTGGTCAGTGTTGGTGGGGGGCAGTGGCACCTTGTGAGCAGAAGTTTTAGGCTTGGGTGGAAGGAGGTGAGGGAAGTCTCACGGCCTGATGTGGGGCTCTTCACTGGTACATGGATCATGGGGGTGAAGGTGGGGGAAGAGATGAATCTTGGTGGGGAGTGAAAGACCTCCCCTCTCAAAATGAGGAAAAGAACATGGTTTCTGGGAGTTTCACAAGAAAGTAGAAGAGGCCAGATGTGACCTGGTGAGGGACGGTGGAATTCTTTGCAACCCCATCTTCCCATTCCCACTCCTGCCCAAGAGGAAATCATTGTCTTTGGCAGAATATGCAATTGATGTTGAATTTGTACTATCCACAGTTATTTGGATGAACTGTTGCTTCACACATGTGTTTTTGTTTTCGTTTTCCATTTTGTTGTTAGGTGGGTATGTTTGTCAAGGTCAGAGAATAGAACTAATTTTATTTAACGATTTCTTACCCTACTTCGTAACATTGAAGTATTGAGACTTATGTATGTGGACCTCAATTTGTACCCTTGCTCCAGGTCCTGCCAGTGTTAAGATCAGTACTGTTTCTGCTGCAATAAGTATTTTCTTAAACACACAAACAAAACAATAAAAAAATAAGAGGTGGGCAGGTTATATTAAAATATGTCATTCCCAGCCGGGCGCAGTGGCTCACACCTGTAATCCCAGCACTTTGGGAGGCCCAAGTGGGTGGATCATGAGGTCAGGAGATTGAGACCATCCTGGCTAACATGGTGAAACCCTGTCTCTACTAAAAATGCAAAAAATTAGCCAGGCGTGGCGGCGGGCGCCTGTAGTCCCAGCTACTTGGGAGGCTAAAGCAGGAGAATGGCATGAACCCGGGAGGTGGAGCTTGCAGTGAGCTGATATTGCGCCACTGGACTCCAGCCTGGGCGACTGAGCGAGACTCTGTCTCAAAAACAAAAACAAACAAACAAAAAAAGTCATTCCCAAATGGAGGATCTGCTTCTTCTGGGGGTCAAGCATCACTGTACTAGAAAGAAGAGGCCAGACTTGCCTAGTTCTTAACCTTGGCAGCTCATTGCAACCACCTAGAGAGCTTTCCAGATGACTGGTGACTGCGTCCCACCCCTAGAGGTCCTGATTCATTGATCTAGGGTGAGGCCAGGCATCCAGCTATCTAAAAGCTGCCAGGCGATTACAATGTATAATCAGGGCTGGAGGAACCCTCGATTGGGTTGAGATAAGCTGAGTGAAGGCTTACCTTTTTCAGGTGGGTTGTGTTATGCCTGGTGAGAAAAACAACTGGTTCTCTTCTAATCTGGACTTTTTGACCACTGTAACTGCCTTTCAAACAACTGCCTACTAGTTACATTGCCAGATGTTGTTGAATCTCTGTACCTCAGTTTGCCCATCGATACAATGGAAGATAATCATAATTTCTTACCTTTTGGGGTTGTCCTGGGGATTAATAAGATAATTTGTAAAATGTTTAGAACAGTTGTTAGCACTGAGCCGAAGCTACATGGCATTTCCTAAATAAGGGCTGATTTGTTCCTGATGCATTCAATCTGAGACATCCCTTTGTGGACCATCGGTCAGGGACAGATGCCCGGTATTCTTTAGCTAACTTTAGCAAAGGTACACAAAGTGGCTTGTTTCTGGACATTTGCCCACAAGGAAACAAACAGACCACACAGTTCCATCTGTACCAACTCAATGATGTTGGCTATAAAAGGAGCATTAGGGAGCAGAACAACATGTAATTAACCAGATAGGCAAGATTGTTGAGTTCAGCATCAGCTTTTATTTTTCTGTCTATTTTGGGTGGTGATGATGGAGTTGAAATATCTGGAATAATACAGAGAACGTCTGTGCTCATACAAGGAGTGCTTTTTCTCCCTAAGTCAGGGTCAGCTTCATGGGCATCTGACCTGCACAGTTGCTTAGGGGTCTATGTTCAAAGGGGCACTTGCTTTTGGTTTAATGCCCTGCTATGGCCATCTTGAAACTCTTAAAAGTTTTGTCATTGAACTTGTGTTTTGTAAGTGAATTCTGATGGCACAATGTTGTATGTGCAGAGGAGACACCTGCAGTGTGAGTATACATTGCAGTTCCTTACTGCTCATTTGCATATAGCTTTCATGATGCCCTATGAGTTCAGGATTCCAGTGGGCCCACCCCTCATGGAGTTCAGTGAGATTCAAAGGATACAAGACAGGCACCTTGCATTTTTGGCTGAAGGAACTGGGACACTGACAGCCTTGAGAGGTTATTGTTTTTTTTTATTTGAACCAGAACTTGCCTTGAAGGCAGTGTTGTTCTAAGAAACAAAAATGATATCCTTTTTTACTTCTCTGTACTAGCCAACCACTTATGCTGAAGATGAAACAGAAGGACAGGAAAGATAGGGCAACCCAGAGCCCCTTTTCCTTTAACTTTTTCCTTCCTCGTCAGTAAGTCAAATGTAGACAATGTTGGGAGGATGTGCAAGTATCAAGAAGTGAAATAAAGTTATTGGTTCAGTGTTTCTAATGTGCTGGCAAGAATGAAATACATATGCACGTATGAACTACAAAATACAAATTGGGTAATCTCAGTGACACTGCGCATGAGTTAAATGCTCTTATGTTTGCATTTGAACTGGCATTGTACAGCATAAACATTACGATTCATGCTAACAATTTATTTTTTCTTAGAACAATATTAATTAGCAAATAAAAGACACCAGAACAAATTCAGAGGCCATGGAAAAAAGGAAACAGCTTTCTCTTCTGTTACATTTAACAGCATTTACCCCCTACTTTTTGGACAAGGCACCCCACCTTTTCATTTCCCACCGGATCCTGAAAATTATGTAGCTGGCCCTGTCAGAATTATGCTAGAAGAGGTCATTTTCCACTGGTGTCTTTCTGCATTGACTTCAAAACTGTTAAGCTCCTCTTAAGCAGCTGTGCAAAACAGGTTTCTGAGTGAAGGCTTTTGGAAGTGCCTGTGGTGAACATTGTTTGGCGTCTCAGCATCTATTTCTTCACTTTTCAATATTCTTTTGGCAGTAAGCTCTCTACTCTCTGACTGCGTGCTTCAGTGGCAGGGCCACACCCACAGGTTAAAGGTGGAGTGACCTAGAGTTAGGTCAATCACTGCATCACAATATCTTGGTCTTACTGATTGGTTCAGGGATGGGCATGTGACCCAACCAGAACCAATGAAATGCTAGGAGTCTCAGGCTGGGAATCTTGGGAAAGAAACTAGGATTCATATATGAACCTGGAAGCAAGTTGGCTAAAGGTTGCTACCATCTTGCTGCCAGGCATAACCTGAGGAAGAAGCCAAGTTATTGAGATGGAGAGAAACCAAGTTTCTGTTAATATGATGAAGTCTGAATTATTTGCAAATTGAACATAAAGCCAGATCTATCCTTTTCAGTTAAACAAGCAATCAAATCTCTTTGTGTTTTAGCTGTTTTTTTTTTTTCTGTTATGTGTAACTCAGAGAATCCTAATAGATAAATGACATGTGCTAAATTATTGAGTTAAAATACTCTTTGATTTTTTTTTTTCCTTTTACAGAGGGTCTCACTCTACAGACTATCCTGGAGTACAGTGGCATGGTCACAGCTCACTGCAACCTCAACCTCCTGGGCTCAAGCAAGCCTCCTACCTCAGCCTCCCCAGTAGCTGGACTACAAGCATGCACCACCACACCTGGCTAATTTTCAAATTTTTTGTAGAGACAGGGTCTGGCTATGTGGCCCAGGCTCATCTCAAACTCCTTGCCTCAAGCAATTCTCCTGCCTCAGTCTCCCAAACTTTTGGGATTACAGATGTGAGCACCTGCCCCTCTTTGATTTCTTATAACTTCTACAAATAAGATAATAACTTACACAGATAAGACAACAATGGATAATAATGGATGGGATAATTTTTTGAGATGTTAAATTTAGAGTTTATTTCTTTTTCTTTTTCCCTTTCCATCTCCCATTCAGGTAGAGAGTAGCTTTAGTGTTTTTTTCTTTGGGGAAGATTTGTGGTAGGCAGGAAGCTGAACCTGCCTGAAAGTCACTTTTCTTCCTGGATTTTTTTTTTTTTTTTTTTTTTCCAAAGCCTAAGTAAGACAGGAGTCACAAACTGGGCCCCATTGGGCTTGTTGTGGCTTATGAGGCACTTTTAGTTGACTTATATAGTATTTTAAAAATTGGACAATTTCACTCACACATCTGGATTTCTGAGATCTCCAGGAAAATCAGACTACCTGGCAGCTCTCATCCTAGCATTCCTGTGTGATAACTCCAGAGGGGTGCAGAGTAGCAGCTTGCTTCTTGAAATGGGTCGTGTGTTCTCTAGTTTGCCACAATCTTACTACTTCCTTTTGCTTTATTCCCTGCAGATTTTATTCATTTACATACCTACTGGGGCCCTGAGCTCCCATGTGGCTACCTGCCTAAGCCCATGCAGAAGAATGGGGTTTGAGGAGGGAGGGAATGCTGATGGGAGAGATATTAAAAGAGATGAAAGGATTTCCCCAGATTTACAAAGAAATTCCATAGGCTGGAATTTGTTTCCTTCCTTAGAAGGAAGATCTTAGAGAGGAAGTATCTTCCTTCCTTGGAAGATCTTAGATGCCTCCCTGTGTTTACCCAGGGGAGGCATATCCTTAGCAGACGGCTATCAGCATCGCCAGAGAGTCCTGACCCTAAACTTGGGATGGAAAAATAAATAGAGTGAAGGAACCTGAAGACACTGGGAACTAAGAATGCTCTTCTCAGCTGCAGCTACTGTGGACAGATGACCAGTGTCCTGGGCAGCTTCCCAGTTGGTTCTGATAAGGTCCTAGCCCTTATTCATGGCCTTCAGGGTGCAAGTAATGGTGGTCAATGGTGGTGGTTTTGGTGAAACACCAAAACCATCAGGACTGAATTTCTTAGTCCAGCAGAATGAAGGCTCGGTGTCAAAATCAATTGATGGAAGATAAAGAGATACACTATTTTTGGATAGCTGAGTTTTTGGAGATGGAAAGCCACTTGAAATTTTAAAAATCCCCTTCTGGTTTGGAACTTAGCATAAGACAGACCTGTATTGAAATCTCCAGTTCTTGTATACAGTAACAAGCTATACAGCATGGGCTAGCTTTTCAGCCTTCTGTAACTCAGGTTCCTTATTTGTAAACTGGAATTTGAAGCCCCTTCTTGGCCTGTGGTAATTCTGGGGGTCGAATGACATAATAAAACTGAAAGTATTTAGCACTTTTTTTTTTTGTTTTTTTTTTTTTTTGTTTTTTTGAGATGGAATCTCTTTCAGTCACCCAAGTTGGAGTGCAGTGGTGCGATCTCGGCTCACTGCAACTTCCACCTCCCTGCCTCAGCCTCCCAAGCAACTGGGATGATAGGTGCATGCCACCATGTTTGGCTAATTTTTGTATTTTTAGTAGAGATGAGGTTTCACCATGTTGGCCAGGCTGGTCTTGAACTCCTGACCTCAGGTGATCTGCCCGTCTCGGCCCCCCTAAGTGCTGAGATTACAGCCATGAGCCACTGCGCCTGAACATAGGTACATATTTTTATGAAGTAATTATCTCATAGTTACATGTTTAGTTTGTACTTTTATACTTCGTATACAAGTTTTTCAGTATTGTTGCATAGTGGTCATAGTTATCGCAGTTAATATTTGCACACTACTTCTCTGAATTGATGTAATAATAATAATAGATTAAATCCCTCCTCTTAGTCTCAAGCAATGAGCTAGGCTCTTTAAATATATCGTTTGATTTAATCTTCTTTACAATAGTATTGGTTGGTGTTCATTGCATTTATTTTTGGAGTTACTACCTGTGATCGTGTGTTAGAGAGGTTATTCTGCTGGTATGTCTTCAGCCCTTCTCTGTCTCTGGCTCATTTCCATTTGGCAGGGAACAGTATCTAGCTAGACTTTCATAACACTGCTTATATTTATTATGTTTATTTTTGGACTTACTGTCCTCTTCTGACATAACCAGGTGGGCATTTCTACTACTTGCCCATATCTGGTTCTCCTTTACTTCTGGGCACACAGCCTGGAGTTCTGGGTTGCCATAGGACTGCTGCACTAATGAGTTTTGCCTGAACTGTGGTGTAGACTTTGGGTACTCACAAAATACACTTCTGATGTGTAATGTCACTGGGATTCAGGATTGCTTGCTTCTGCCACAAAAGCCCACATATCCTGACTAATGCGGCAAGCAGTGCGATTTTTGCATTGTTAGGTACAGATATCCATGTTCCATTTAAAAATATTTAAGTTCACAAAGGTATCCTCTTCCTAATTTTAAGTCTGCGTTAGGACAGTTGTATACCAGTATGATAGTCATCCTGGAGGTAATAAAATCATAACTGAAATTTGAGAAAACGGGTTTAATGTCTCACAGTAGAAGGTACAGAATGCTCAAGGAAGGCTTGCATTTAGGGTAGATGTGCATTGCTTTTAGTTCTTTTTTGCACATTTTCTTAGGTTAAATGTGGGTTTCTGGGAGGCAGCGAAAATAAATGATGATAGGGAGAAAAGTGGCTGAATCTGGTTAAAGGTTTAGGGAAGGAATGAAAGCTACAGTGAAGTTCTGATAGAATGAGATTTTATTGAAAATGCTGAAGAGAAGGATTAGATGGATAGGCATAGATATAGATACGATTCTTTTTGCTGGTGCTTACAGACAGGCATCCACTGGGCTTTTCTATAATTCGAGTAAAATTGTGCTTGAATGCAGAGGGAAAAACTGTTCTTCAAAACAGAGGCTCCCATGTGGCAGAGCGCAGGGAGGGTACCTGCGCCTGGTGGTGGGAACTGAACACCTGGTGTTCAGTTCATGGTGACATCTGTGAACTTGTGTGGTCAGAAAGCGAAGTGCCACTGGGATTCAGGATTGCTTGAAGGTGAAGATTTACCCAAAGATTCTGGATGCGGGCAATGTGGGAGAATATTAAACAAAATGGCCTGTTGGGGATTTTTTCAGTTCACCACACCGTCTCCATGCTTTGGGTGAATCATACCGACTTGTGCAATTTTTGGCCAAGTTGCCTTAGGTAATTTTTACATAATATTTATAAAACCTTCCTGTAATTGTGACTCATGGTCATGCTTCTACTCAGAATTTTGTTAAAGCTAAACATTTCAGGGAAAAAAAGAAGGCCTGAGTGATGTGGAACGCTTTCAGAGAACTCAATTAAGTAAGGCAGGATGGTCAAGGCTATCATTTGCTGCAAATGCCCTTAGTCACCAAAGCCAGAGTGACAGAGATGCTAATTACATTTCTTTTACATTTCCCCTTCATTTGTTTGGAATGAAAAAGCAATAATATATACATATTTGTCAAAAGTGTTCAAATGTTACACAAATATGTAAATAGTGCTAGTTTCTTACCTTCTTGTTCAGTCTGCCACTCTAAAACCCAGATGTGACTAATTGTTAACTCTTTTTTTATTATACATTGCCTCTAGGACTTTCTTTATGAACGTATACTCTTTAGCTAATTACAGTTAGTGGCTTTTTATTAATTTAAAAACAACATGGCCTGAAACATGCTACAAAATTTTTTTTAATTTACTATTATTGCCATACTTGGTTAGGTAGGGGTACATGCATACCATGCAGGCTTTGTCAGACATATGTAATTGTGCCGTTTAGTCTGCTGCAACCTACCAACTCACACACATCAGGACCCTCACACCCTCCCTCCCTCTCCCTCCCCAAGATAGGCCCCGGGTGTGATGCCCCTTCCTGAGTCCAAGCGATCTCTTGTTGATCTTAGTTCCCACCATGATGGAGAACACACATGCGTGTTTATTTTCTGCCTTGTGATGAAGTTTTGCTATGAATGATATGTTTCCAGCGGTATCCATGTCCCTACAAAGTGACGAACTCCTGTCCCTTTTCATGGCCATATATTCCTGGCTTGTATATGTGCCATTATTTTGAACTTAATCTGTCACCATGATGGATACATTTGGGAAGGATTCCGGTGCCTTGTTTATTAGAATAGTGTTGAACAAACATATGGTACGTGTCTTATACAGCATAATTTATAATCTCCTTGGCATCCCCTATAATGGGATGGTTGGAATATATGGCATCTGTCTCAGATCCCTGAGAACGCCATTGCTTTTCCGCTAATGGTTGAACGAAGTTTCATAATCCATCACAGTGTGCGGCTCCCTATTTCTCCACATCCTCTCCAGCACCTTGTTGTTTCCTGACTTTTAATGATCGCCATTCTAACTCAGTGGAGATGGTATCCACAGGTCTGATTCTACTCTCCTGATGCACAGTGATGATGGAGACATTTTTTCATATGTCTGCTTGGCTGTATGAATGTCCCCTTTGAGAAATGTTCACTGGTCCTCGCCCACCTTGGATGGCCGTTTGTTTTTCTCAAATTGTTGGAGTTCTTTGTGTGTGGCTCGACATTAGTCTCTTGTTTACCAGACAGCAGATCAAAAATTTTCCCCATTCTAGCTGCCTGTCACTCGATGGTAGTTTTGCTGCTTCAGTTGACGATCCCATTTAATTTGAGTTTTATTGGCCATTGTTTTTGGTGTTTTTAGGATATTTAGTGCCTTTGCTCCATGCTCTATGTCCTTGAATAAATACTACCTAGGTTTTCCTCTCAGGATTTTATGGTATTAGGGTCTAACATTGAAGTCTCAACCATCTCGAATTAATTTTCGTATATGAGTATGAAAGGATCCAGTTTCAGCTTTCTACTCAGAGGCCACTTTCCCAGCACCATTTATTAAATAGGGAATCCTTTCCATTTCTTGTTTTTCCTAGGTTTGTCAAAGATCAGATGGCTGGAGATGTGTGTATTATTTCTGAGGACTCTGTTCTGTTCCATTGGTCTGCACCTCTGTTTTGGTACCCACCATGCTGTTTTGCTACTGTAGCTCCTGTAGTATGTTTGAAGCTTCTGTGGCAGTGGATGCCTCCAGCTTTGTTCTTTGACTTAGGATTGTCTTGGAGATGCGGGCTCTTTTTTGGTTCCAGTGAACTTAGTGCTTCTTTTTCCAATTGTGAAGAAACTCATTGCAGCTTGATGGGGATGGTATTTGAACGGCACCGCCCTTGGGTAGTATGGTGGCTATTTTCAATGTATATATTGATTCTTCCTATCCATGAGCATGGTATGTTCTTCTCCATTTGTTTTAGGTCCTCTTTATTTCACTGGCAGTGGTTTGTAGCCTCCTCAAGAGGTCCTTACATCCCTTTGTGTTGGGATTCTAGGTATTTGATTCTCTTTGAAATAAATGTGAAACAAAGCTCATTCACATCAGTCAGGTTTGTCTTCATGCAAGCAGCAATGCTGCATTTTGCACATTAATTTTTGCACCTGAGACTTTGCTGAAGCTTTTGCTTATCAGGCCATGAGATTTTGGAAGGACACAAATGGGCTTTCTAAAATATGTACAAATCATGTCATCTGCTAGGGACAATTTGACTTCTTCTTTTCCTAACTGAATAATCGGATTTCTTTCTCTGGCCTAATTGCCCAGCCAGAACTTCCAACACCATGTTGAATAGGAGGGTAGAGAGAGGGCATCCCTGTCTTGGTGCCAGTTTTAAAGGGAATTTTTCCAGTTTTCACGCCCATTCAGTATGATGGTTGGCTGTGGGTTTGTCATAAATAGCTCTTATTATTTGAGGCACGCTCCATCATCAATCAATTTATTGAGCGCTTTTGGTATTGCTGAATTTTGTCAAAAGCCTCCTTCTGGCATCTATTGAGATAATCATGGTTCTTTTGTCTTTGGTTCTGCTTTATATGCTGGATTATGTTTATATTGATTTAAGTAATGTTGAACTCAGCCTTGTATCCTAGGGAGAAGCCCAAATTTTGGATCATGTAGATAAAGCTTTTGTGTTGTTGAACTGGGCTCTTGCCAGTATTTTATTGAGGATTTTGCACTCCATGTTCACTGTGATATTGGTCTAAAAAATTCCCTTTGTTGGGGTTCTCAGCCTTTGGGTACTGTGATGATGCTGGCCCCATAAAATGAGTTAGAGGATTCTCTTTTCTATATTGATTTGGGGAAACAAGCTCGGCAGCTTGGAAATGCAAGTACCAACTCCTCCTTATACCTCTCTAGAATCTGCAGCCGTGAATCCATCTGGTCCTGACTTTTTGCTGGTAGGCTATTAAATTGGCCAGCCTCAATTTTCGTGAGCCTACTATTACTTCTTCCATTTAGGGATTCAAACTTCTTCCTAGTTTAGTCTTGGAAGAGTGTAAGGTCCAGGAAATTATCCATTTCTTCTAGGTTTTCCAGTTTATCATGAGTTTATAGTATTCTTGATGGTAGTTTGTATTCTGTGGGTCAGTAGTGACATCATCCCCTTTATCATTTTTTACCATACATTTGATTCTCTTTCTTCTTTATGGGCCTTGCTAAAGTGGCCCTGTGTCAATTTTGTTGATCTTTCAAAAACCAACTCCTGATCTATTGATTTTCCTGGAGTGGTTTTTTTGTGTCTCTATCTCCCGCAGCCCGCCTGATCTTTAGTTATTTCTTTGCCTCTCCTGCTAGCTACTTTGAATGTGTTTGTTCTTGCTTCTCTGTGCCCTTTTAATCAAGCATGCTAGGAGTGTCAATTTGATCTTTTCCGCTTCTTGTGGCATTTAGTGCCATGTAAATTTCTACACACTGCTTTTAAATGTGTCCAGATTCTGGTGTTGTATCTTTGTTCTCATTGGTTTCAAAGCAACACTCTTATTTCGCCTCATTTCAAGTAACTCCAGCAGTCATTCAGGAGCAGGCTGTTCAGTTTTCCATGTAGCTGGAGCGTTTCTGGATTGGAGTTTCCTTTAGTCCTGAGTTCTGTGCTCTGATTGCACTAGGCCCGGGAGAGACAGTTTGTTAGTAATTTCTGTTCCTTTGTACATTTGTTGAGGGAGGCTATGACGCAATTATAATAGCCTCGGCGCATGATGTGGTGTTTGAGAAGAATGTGTATATTCTGTTGACGGGTGGGAGAGCCTGAGATGCCCATTAGGGTCTGCTTGCTTGGTGAGACAGTTCCAATTCCTGACATCCTTTGTTAACTTTCTTGGTCTCTGCTGGATCTGTCTAATGTTGACAGGAGGTTGGAAGTCTCCCACATACCATGGGAGTCTAAGTTCCCTTTGTAAGCTCCCAAGGACTGTCAAGAATCTGGGTGCTCCTGTATTGGGTATATATATTTTAGGATAGTTAGCTCTTCCCATGAATTGATCCCTTGGACCATTAAGTGTGTGTACTGTGGCCTTCTTGTTCTTTGATCTTTGATGGTTTAAAGTCTGTTTTATCAGAGACTAGGATTAAACTGTTTTTGTCTCCATTTGCTTGGTAAATCTTCTCTGGTCCCTTTATTTTGAGCCTATGTATGTCTCTGCGGTGAGATGGGTCTCCTGGAATACAGCAGACTGAGATGGGTCTTGACCCTCATCCAGCCTCTTGCTAGTCTGTGTCTTTTCATGGAGCACAGTCCATTTACATTTAAGGCTAAGATTGTTATGTGTGAACTTGGATTCCGCTAATATGATATTAACTCATGGCTGCCCGTTAGTTGATGCAGAAGTTTCTTCCTAGCCTCATGGTCTTTACATTTCATGCTCAAATGGCTGGTAACCGGGGTTGTTCCTTTCCATGCCTGAGCCTCTCAGGGTCTCTTGTAAGGTAGGCCTATGGTGACAAAATCTCTAAGCATTTGCTTATCTGTAGTTATACCTATTTCCTCCTTCACTTATGAAACTCTTAGTTTGGCTGGATATGAAATTTGGGTTTAAAATTCTTTCTTTAAGAATGTTGAATATTGGCCCCCACCTCTTCTGGCTTGAGAGCTTCTGCTTCAGAGACTGCTGTCAACCATGGGCTTCCTTTGTGGGTAACCCGACTCCTTCTCTCTGGCTGCCTTAAGATTTTTTCTCTTCATTTCAACTTTGGTGAATCTGGCACTATGTGTCTTGGAGTTGCTCTTCTCAGAGGAGTACCCTTTGGTATGCTCTCTGTAATTCTGGATTTGGAATGCTGGCCTCCGTCTCTACTAGGTTGGGAAGTTCTCCCCTATTATCCTTTCCAACTTGTTCCATTTTCCCCACTTCTAGGCACCCCAGATCGAGATCGGTCTATAATCCCATACTTTGTGGCTTTTGTTCATTTCTTTTTTCTTTTTTCTTTGGTTTCTCTCTTCTCGCCTATTTCATTCATTTGATCCTCAATCGCTGATACTCTTTTCTCTTCCAGTTGATCGAGTCGTTACTGGTTTGTGATTTGTCATTGATTTCTCGTGGTCATGGTTTTCATCTCTTTCATTCGCTTTATGACCTTTCTCTGCATTTAATTATTCATTGCTAATTCTTTTTCCACTTTTTTTCAAGATTTTAGTTTCTTTATGTTTGGTAATGACTCCTTAGTTCTAAGAAATTTGATGACTGGTTTCTTTCTCTATCTCACAAAGCTATTTTTCCACTAGCTCTTGATCCTTTCACAGCCACGCTGTTCTCAGCCTTTGTCGGGGAGATGTGCTCTTATTTTTTTGAATTTCCAGCTCTTCTGCCCTGCTTTTTCCCCAGCATCTTGTGGTTTTATCTGCCTCTGGTCTCTTGATGATGGTGATGTACTGATGGGTTTTGGGTAGGTGCTCCTACTTGATAGTTTTCCTTCTAACAGTCAGGGACTCCTCATAGCTGTAGGTCTGTTGGAATAAGGTTACCCAGACCTGTCTGCACGAAGATAGAATATTTCTGAACAGCTGCAGTGTACCTGTCTGATTCTTGCTTTGGAAGCTTCCTCTCTCAGGGTATATTCCACCTCTCTGTGAGGTGTGGGTGTCAGACTGGGTTCCTAGTGGGGGGATGTCTCCCAGTTAGGCTACCTCAGGGCTTCAGGTGGGGACCCCTGAGCAGGCAGTCTGTCCGTTTCAGATCCAGCCTCCGTTGAGATCCACCGTTTCCAGCTACTGCATAGAAATGTTTATACCTTTTGCAGTTTTTTCGCTGCTGCTTTGTTGTTGTTGTTGTTGTAGTTGTGCCCTTGTCCCCAGAGGTGAGTCTACAGACAAGTGACGCCGCAGTTTTCCACTTATTGAGCTCTTAGTAGCTTTATTTACCTACTTTGCTCTCATACAGTACTGGCGCGTGGCGCCTCTCCTCTAGCCCTTTCGCTGCTTTTTTCCTTTGCTGTAGATCACAGATCAGTCGCGCCACAAACGCAGGCCCCGCATCCCACCGGCAGCGTGACAGGATCTTCCTGAGGCCTGTTTGCTTAAAGCCTAATATTGGGGTGGAGCTACCCGATTTTCCAGGTGTTGTGTGTCTCCCGTTCATGCTGCTGGGATTCCTTCCCTCAGGCCTCCAGGTGAGGCGATGCCTCGCTCCTGTTTCCAGCTCTCGCCATCGGGCTGCAGCTGACCAGCACCGATCGGGTCCGCACTCCCAGTGAGATGAACCCAGCACTCAGCTGAAAATGCAGAAATCACTGTCTTCTGTGTCGCTGGCGCTGAGACTGAGCTGTTCCTATTCGGCCATCTTGTCTCAGCCTACAGAAATCTTTTAAAAATATATTCCCAACATTTTGCGTGTGTGTGTGTGTACATATATATATATATGTATATATGTGTGTTTGTGTATATATATGTATATGTATATACACACACACACACACATATGCACTTAAAAAAAAGTGGTATCATAAAATGACCCTATGGGCAGTAATACTTTTATCATGTTTTACAGATGAAGATGTTTGGGCTTAGGGTAGGAACGTTGAATAACCTGCCCAAGATCACACAGGTTACCAGTAACAGAGCTGAGATTTGAACTCAGGTTTGTCTGACTTCAAAGCCTGTGTCCTTGGTAACTATGTCATCCTGTTGCCCTTTCTATGTCAACAAACAGATTCATTCCATTTTTTAAATAATGCCAGACAATTATCTGGTATAAATGTGCCATTTAAAAAAATCTCACTTGCTGGCTTTTCAGATGAATTGAAAAGGTGAATGTTTGGTAGCTTCTGTTTCTGTATTTTGTTTGAAAAGTCATGATGTTCTAATGCCAAGGGTTCTTCATGGTTCAAGGTACCTCAACTGCTGCTGAAAAACAGAACCCTGTGTTCAGCTGTCCTTCAGGAAAGTAACACTGGCAGATTATATTGTGATATTTATACCGAGGAATGTGGTTTATGAGAACCTGACCCTGACACTCAGTTTTCTTTCCATTTTGTGTTTCTCCTTCCTTCCTTTCCTTTTTCTTCAGCACATTAACCCTACATCTGCTGAGTATAAAGGAAGTTTCTTTTAAAAATTTTTAATTTTCATGGACATATAATAATTGTACATATTTATGGGGTACAATATGAAATATATATATACATTCATATATATATATTTATGAAATATTTCACATATATATTTCATATATATATGAATCTTTGCTGCCTCAGCCTCCTGAGTAGCTGGGACTACAGGTGCGTACCACCACACCTTTTTTTTTTTTTTAAATTTTGTAGAGATGACATCTCACTTCTGGTGTCAAACTTCTGGGCTCAAGCAATCCTTCCACCTCAGCCTCTCAAAGTGCTGGGATTACAGGTGTGAGCCACTGCACTAGGTGGCTTATTTCATGTAACATAATGCTTCCCAGGCTCATCCATGTTGCCAAATGACAGGATTTCATTATTTTTATGGCAAATTGTACTCCATTTGTGTTCATATACAACATATTCTTCATCCATCTGCTGTTAGACACTTAGATTGATTTCATATCTTGGTTATTGTGAATAGAGCTGCAGTAAATATGGGAATGGAGATATCTTTTTGATATACTAATTTCATTTCCTTTGGATGTATATCTAGTAGTAAAATTGCTGGATCATGTGATAGTTCTATTTTTAGTTTTTTGAGGAATCTCCATACTGTTTTCCATAATGGCTATGCTAATTTACATTTCTACCAACAGTGTGTAAGTGTTCTCTTTTCTCCCCATCCTTGCCAACACATCTTTTCATTTGTCTTTTCGATGATAGTCATTCTAACTGGAGTGAAGTGATATCTCATCATTGTTTTGATTTGCATTTCCCTGATATTAGAGATGTTGGACATTTTTTAAAGATACCTGTTGACTAATTATATGTCTTATTTCTAATGTCTATTAAAGTCTTTTTCCCATTTTAAAATTAGGTATTTTTCCTATTGAGTTGAGATTTTTACATATCATGAGTATATTACAATATATCACGTGAGCCACCCATTCAGGAATATACCATGAATATATCACAAGAATGTCAGATGTATGGTTTGCAAATATTTCCTGTAGATTGTCTCTTTGTTGATTGTTTTCTTTGCTGTTCAGAAGCTTTTTAGTTTGATGTAATGCCATTTGCTCATTTTTGCTTTGATTGCCTGTGCTTTTGAGGTCTTATGCAGAAAACCCTTGTCCAGTTCAATGTCATGAAGCATTTCCCCTATGTTTTCTTCTGGTAATTTTATAGTTTTGATTTTCATGCTTAAGCCTTTAATCCATTTTGAGTTGATTTTTGTATTTGGTGAAAGATAAGTATCAGGTTTCATTCTTCTGTATGTGGATATCTAATTTTCCTGGCACCATTTATTGAATAGACTCTCCTTTTCCCAATGTGTTTTCTTGGCACCTTTGTCAAAAGTTAGTTGGCTTTAGACACATGGATTTATTTCTGGGTTCTCTATTCTGCTCTGATGGTCCATGTGCCTGTTTTTATGCCAATGCTATGCTGTTTTGGTTACTATGGCTTTGTAGTATATTTTGAAGTCAGGTAGTATAGTGCTTCTAACTGCCTCCAACTTTTTTTTTTCTTTTTTGGTCAAGAGTGCTTTGGCTATTCAAGGTCTTTTATAGTTCCATATAGAAAGTTATTTTTAATAACATGCTTATGACACCCTAAGGGCTTTAGTCACTGGGTGCTGAGTTGAATATGGGAGAGCCTGCAGCATTTCATCTCATCGCCTTCCACTTTGGTGTAATGGCAAATTTTATGTGTCAACTTGGCTGGGCCATGGTACTCAGGTATTAGGTCAAACACTACTCTAGATGTTTCTATGAAATTATTCTTCAGATGAGATTAACATTTAAGTAAGTAGACTTCTAGTAAAGCAGATTACCCTCCAATTTGTGGGTGAACCTCACCCAACCAGTTGAATGCCTTCATAGAAAAAGACAGAGGTCCACAGAAGGAGAGGGAGGCTGGCCTACTGAAGGCCTTTGGACTTGAACTGCAGCTCTTCCCTGGGTCTCCAGCCTGTTGGACTACTCCACAGATTTTAGATTTGCCAAGCCTCCACGATCGGGTGAGCCAATTCCTTAAAACATTATCTATCTGTCTGTCTGTCTGTCTGTCTGTCTGTCTGTCTATCTATCTATCTATCTATCTATCTATCTATATCTATTTCTCTCTCTCTTTCTCTCTCTCTCTCTCTCTATATATATATATATATCTACTTATACTTCCTGTGAGTTGTGTTTCTCTGGAGAACTAATAGGTAGGGTGACTGTAGAATTTATTTTCCACATTGGGACACTTTTAATCATTGCTGTAATACATTAATTTTAATCTGATCTTCTTATCCCTTGCCCCCTCCCACTTCTGAGTCTTCAGAGTTCATTACATCACTCTGCATGCCTTTGCATACTCATAACTTAAAAGTGAGAACGTATGGTTTTTGGTTTTCTATTCCTTCATAGCCTTTCTTTTAACGTTCTGGAATAATATAGCACCCCCCCAATCCTTTTTTATAAAATTGTTACTTTTTTGGTAGTTATTTTAAATTTCCTCATGGTTAGATTCAGGCTTTCCATTTCTATTTGAGATACTATATAGTAACGTTGTAACCCTCTCAGATTGTCCCATTTGTAGATACACTATGTCCACCTGCACCTCACTAGAGATGTTAATTTTTATCACCTAGGTGACCTCTCAGCTGAACAGAAACTGTTTTTCTTGTATTAAAGAAGCAATTTGTATAGAGACACTATAAGATCATTCATATATATTGTTTCTCATCAAAATTTTCCCCTAGACTTGGCATTCTTTAATGATTTTTGCCTGAATTAATCAATGATTTCTACAAATCTGCCACTTCCTGCCATTTGCCAGTTGGCAGTTAACATCTTCTGTAAATAAGAACCTCCCCGTGTTAGTTTGTTTTTGCATTGCTATAAAGAAACACCTGAGGGTGGGCAATGTATAAAGAAAAGAAGTTTAATTGGCTCGTGGTTCTGCAGTCTGTGCAGGAAGCGTGGTGCTGGCATTTGCTTCTGGTGAAGGCTTCAGGAAGCCTACAATCATGGTGGAAGGCAAAGGGGAGCTGGTGTATCACATGGTGAGAGGGAGCGAGAGAGAGAAGGGGGACGTCCCAGATTCTTTTAAACAACCAGATCTCACGTGAACTAACTGAGCGAGAACGTACGCATCGCCAACAATGGCTAAGCCATTCATGAGGGATCTGGCTTCGTGATCCAATACTTCCCACAGGTCCCATCTCCAACAGTGGTGATCACATTTCACCATGAGATTCAGAGTGGACACACATCCAAACCATATTACTCTCCTCTCCTTTTCATTTTTCTTGTATTTACTTATTTATCTTTCTATTTCTCAGCAGTACAGACTCATGGATTCCTGTCTTTCCCAATGGTTTTTAAAAATTCACTATTGTCCTTAATCATTTTGGTACTCAAGTTGCCCCAGATTTACCCAGTGGGAGCTGCTCCTTTTGACATGCCATCATTGTTTCAACCGCTTTCTTATTTTCTGTTATAACAAGAGGTTTCAGGTATATCTTGTACTTTCCCTGTTCCAGCCCTGAAATCAACCACTTCACCAAAGAGCCTGGTTTTTAGTGGGGAATGGTTTTTGAGACCAACATTTTGTTTTTGAGATCAGTTCTTAATTATTTCACTGCATTTTCTTCCTTCTCTTCAAAACGATGTATTTACTAGGCATTGTCAGTGTTGTTAGTTACACTAAAAATATTGAAGACTCTTATACATAAAGTATATTGCTTCTTGTCCTTAGAGAAGACTTGAAAAAAATTTTTTCTTTGAGATTTGGTCTCACTCTGTCTCCCAGGCTGGAGTGTAGTAGCACAGTCACAACTCACCGCAGCCTTGACCTCCCCAGGCTCAGGTGACCCTCCCACCTCAGCCTCCCAAGTAACTGGGACTACAGGCATGTGCCACCATGACTGACTAATTTAAAAAAATATATATATATTTTTGGTGGAGATGTGGTCTTTCATGTTGCCCAGGCTGGTCTGAAACTCCTGGCTGGCCTCAGTTGATCCTCCCACCTCAGCCTCCCAAGTAGCTGGGACTGCAGGCATCATGCCCGGCTAATCTAAAACTTTTTTTTTTTTTAATGTAGATATGTGGCCCAGGCTGGTCTCGAACTCCTGGCCTCAGTCAGTCCTCATACCTCAGCCTTCATACCCGCCTGATGAAAACAACTTGAGAGAAACATATTTATAACATCAAAACTTAAAGTTCTTTCATTCAAGTTGTTTTTAAACATTATTACATGTTGCATTCTTGCGAAGTGGCCTTTCAGTACAGGATATCAGCAGCTTTATACAAGTGTTCAGAAAGCAGACACATTTTACTGCATTGTAGTTTTATTCATGCTTTTGATGTTATGTATGTCTGCTCTCTCTGTATAGTGGACATCTTATACAAGGGTATGCTGCTCCACATCTCTTCCCAAGTCCACTTTCAATGGTGTCATGTTAGTAGCTTGAGATCAGCCTTGGTGAGAGCATTTGCACAAAAGAAATTGGCAAATGCTCTAAATCAGAGCTTATTTCTCTCTGGAGAGCTGGTGGTTAAACATTTACTAGGATACCACTGCCGTCAACCCAGTCACTTTCAATGATGTGAAATTAAATAATTCAAACTTAAAGCAGTTGAAACTTTAAACTATTTTGAGCCTTGAGAGGCATGTGGTGGCTATGTGGTCTGAGTCATATAGCATGCAGTTACAACTTCTGCTTTTTCCTATAAATGATTAGGAAAGGCCACAGAGATGACACCAAGGATAAGACCCCTTTAGATCATCACCCCTCCTCATGGAATGTTAAAGCAATCGTCCTTGGAATGTAGCAAGCGGTAACCAATCAAATCACTGTAACGTATATATTGATCTCCTGCAGACAGGGTTGCAGCCCCATTCACTGTCTATGTAAGTAAAACCCTTACTTCCCCACTTTGCAATGCTGACCCATTCTTTTGGAGCCTGTGTTTTCCAGGTGGCCATCCTTAAGCCTGTGCTTGTATAAACTCTGTAATAGTTTCTGAATCTCATTATTTAAAGAATATCAACTGATTTATTTCCATCATAATGTTATGGGATCTTTGGGGTGTTGCTCTTGTGGCTGGAAACCTCTGTGGTCAGTGGTGCCTTTGCCTTCATTCTTGTCCTGCATCCAGAAAGAATGAGGAATGCACACAAGTGGAGGGTGAGCAAGACTAAGAGAAGCTTTACTGAGCGTTAGAACGGCTCAGAGGAGACCCGCAGTGCGTAGCACATCTCTGCAGGCAGGTCATCCCGGTGAGTGTTCAGCTCTCAGCAGAGAGGGTAGCTCCTCTCTGCAGCTGGTCATCTTGATGTCTGCTCTGCTCTGGCTGAGTCCAGGGTTTCTATACCTTCAGAGACAGGAAGTGCTTGCTGATTGGATCATGGGCAGGAAAAAGCACCATGAGTTCCCCCTCCAGTGTGCAGGACTGGCATCCCGGTCCCCAGCCTCCAGTCTTTCTCTGGCCTGAAGGTGGGTCTTCACTGGAGACCCCTCTCCTTCTGCCCAGGAGCCTGTCCGCTTCCCCTTCTGTTCATGATGCTCAGGCTGTTTGTGCCAAGGGGCACCTGCAGGCCAGTGCTGAGCTGCTCTCAGCCCCTCCTCATCTTCCCTCCTGTACTCGTTGAGGCCCAAAGTCTGGAAGGGGCCGGGGTGGCAGGGGTCTGGTGTGTCAGTGCTGCCACAAGCATGCGTCCGCCTGGCTGTGCTGCAACAGTGCCCAGGCTTGACCCCAACTTTGCTCCCTTATCAGAGTGGGTGCTGGGAGCAAGGAGAGGCCAGGCAGGCCTGAACCAGCGGGGGACAGTGGGGCCTTCCTGGGCCCCTAGGAATACAGAGATGCCCGGGTCTGCAGCCAGGCTGAGGCAGCTGCATCTGCACTTCGGGAGCTCCTGCCCCACCAACGTGGAAGCAGTGGGGCTCCTGTTTGTCCCCAGCTCCCAACGGCTCCATGGATTGTGCAGCTCTGGTAAAAAAGAGGCCGCTGACAGCAGGGAGAAGTCAGGCAGCAGGAGCAGGCACTTTTGAGCTCCCCAGGACCCCAAGAGCACAGAAACATTCAGGTCTTGAGCCATGCCAGGGCAGCTGCAGCAACACTGGCCATGCCTCCCCACTGCAGTTGGTGTCTTGGCGGTGGCCACTCTAGATGGGCCACTGCTGCCATCAATCCCCCTCTGAAGAAGTACATCTCACTGCTGTTAGGATAGGGATGATGGTTGCTTTTAACTGCTTCATGCTGACAGGGGGCATTGTTTTGGGGAAAACAGCAGTCAGTTCTCTCTCAGAGGCCTATCTAAGGGTTCCCAGTAAAAAAGGAGCCATCATCTGAGGCTCCAGTTGCACAACCACTTGAAATTTAATTGCTTTTAGGTGAGAAGAAACAAATTTTACAAGGAGGTTAAATATGCGATGGGCTAGAGCTGTTTCACACTGGTGGAAGAAATTGAATCTTCTATGGGGACAGTTAAATTTTAAAAGAGAAATAACTGTTTAGGGGAGTAGATAATCCCTTGGGAAGGGTCCTTGATAAAGATGCCTATGGTGAGGAACAGTACAAAGGCGAGAATAGTTAAGCATAGGATATCCCTGGAGGGTTAATTATTAGCACTTATCTTTTTGCTAATCTTTGTGGTTTTTAGCTTAAAGTCCCTGATTTCTTCACTCCATACTTTAGGTACTCTCCTGGGTCAACAGAGGCCATTTCGTTGGTTTCCCAGGCCTTAACTCGAGTATAATGAATACAAGAATCTGTTCCAGTGACCTTTACTGCTGTAGGAGTAGAAAAAATACAGTGTAAGTTCCCTCTCATTCCAGGCCTAGAGAGGGAGAAAGGAAAAGAACCTTTACAAGTAGTGAGTCCCCTAGGTTGAATAGAGGGGTCCCCAGTTCACGGGGTTGGGCCTCTGATAGTTGTTTCAGTTCCTATTGGAAACGGGCCAAAGAGGTTATATGTTTAGTTAAATCAGAGGTTTCTTGGTCTAGCAAGAAATCATTGGTGAGAAAATGCCATTCATGCATCATTTCGAAGGGGCTTAAACCCAGCTTTGAAGGGGTGTTCCTAACAGGTCGTTGGGCTATGGGGAGAAGAGTAACCCAGGGGAGACGAGTCTCTTGAGCCAGTTTCCTGAGGTGCCTTTTCATAATATCATTTCTCTTCTCTACCTTTTCCAAGGATTGTGGTCTCCAAGCACAATGAAGATGAAATTTTATGTCTAGTGCCTTTGAGGCCCCTTGCATGACAGCCACCTTGAACCGAGGGGCTACTACCACTCTGGACATACTTAGGAAGTCCAAAGCAAGGCATCATTTTGTTAATGGGCACTTTTATCACCTCAGAGGCTTTCTCTGTTTGACATGGAAATGCTTCTACCAAGTTAGTGAAGGTATCTACCGATACTAGGAGGTACTGGATGCCCCTTGTCTTTGGCATACGGGTGAAATCCATCTGCCACTCTTCCCCTGGGTAACCTCCTATGCTTTGGGTTGCAGGGTGGAGAAGCCATTGATTGAGGGGATTATTTTTAAGGCAAGTCTCACGAGCATTAACGACCTGTTGGTTTTCAGCCAATTTTTACCAGAGAACAACCTTTGGCCCGTTTGATAGGTTTTATCCTTACCTAGGTGGAAGACTTGGTGAAGGATTTTAAGGACTTTCCATTGGCTGGAACCTTGTAGATGAATCTTGCTGTCCCTCTCATTGCAGCCTTCCCAGGACCATGGGGTAAGGATCCCCTGGAGAGCCCTCCGCCTTCTATCTCCTGAGAAGAATACTGAGTTTTATTTCTTTGTGCTGCCTTCCCAGACTATATACCCGAGTGGATCAGAAATCTGGGGCCCTCTCACTGCTGACTTAGCTGCTTGGTCTGCCAACTTATTTCCCTTGGCTACTTCATCTCTCCCTTCCTGGTGGCCTTTACTGTGTATTACTGCCACTTCCCCTGGAAGAAAGACTGAAGATAATAGTCTGTTGATTTCCTGCTGGTATTTAATGGGAGACCCATTGGCTATGAGGAAGTCCCTCTCTTCCAGTATATAGTGCACAGGCATGGAGGACCAGGAAAAGTGTCCCAGGAATCAGTATAAATGTTAACTATTTCCCTTGCTGAATCTGCTAAGTGCCTCGAGGGGCAATTAGCTCAGCTAGTTGAGCACTTGCGCCCGAGGAGAGAGGCGCACTCTCAGTAGCGTCATTCAGGGTGACTCACTGGTGCAGGCCTCACAGGATCCCTTTGCTTCACAAGCAAAGAAGCTCATTCCAAAGAGAACGTGATCCTGAGTTCTATGTGGGTTTCTTTGAGGTCCTCTCTGGCCTCAAGGTGCTGGCACTCACTTCATCTGTTTATAGCTCTGCCCAAAGCTCCCATCTCTGGGAGGAAAAGTGGCTGGGCTTTACGGAGGGAGAGTTTTTTTCTTTTTAAATTATATTTGCCTCTGTATATGTGCACAACATGCATAGTTTGAGTACATATGTATACACGTGTTACAAGTTGGTGTGCTGCACCCATTAACTCAAGATATGTACATTAGGTGGCTATCTCCTAATGCTATACCCTCCCTCCCTCCCCCACAATAGGACCTGGTGTGGCAAGATGTTCCCCTTCCTTCCTGTGTCCATGTTCTCATTGTTCAATTCCCACCTAAGTGAGGAGAGGAACATGGTTTGTTTTCTGTTCTGCGAATAGTTTCTGCTGAGAATGATGGACAGCTGCATCCATGCTGGGTCCCTACAAAGCGGACACAACCCTATGCCCAGACCCATGGTGTGTATATGTGCTATATTTTCTAATCCAGTCTGTCACTGATGGACATTTGCTGATTCCCAGCCATATTGCACACTCCACAGTGAGCCATACTTTGTGCATGCCTTTATAAGTAGCATGGACTTAAAAATCCTTTAATCCCCAGTAATGGGTTTGGCTGGGTCATATGGAATTCTAGTTCTAGATCCTTGAGGTGAATACTCACATATTTTCCACAATGGTTGAACTAGTTTACAGTCGGGAGGGACAGGTTCTTAACTGGACTGCTCAGCTGTGCTGTGCACCTTGACTTCTGCTGTCTTCTGT
This sequence comes from Papio anubis, assembly GCF_008728515.1. NCBI lineage: Eukaryota > Metazoa > Chordata > Mammalia > Primates > Cercopithecidae > Papio > Papio anubis. The sequence goes on along the minus strand of NC_044991.1, from coordinate 83,465,867 downwards.
CTCTGGAGCCCTCGGATCTAGTTTTCCTTTCTAGGGCCTCAAACTGAAGCTTGGGGGGAAAAGGGTGCCTCAGAAGGATGTATGGACTCATTAAATTAGTCCCAGGTGGTCTTGCCAAATTGTAGCCAGCAACGGGTGGGACAGCCCCTCTGTTGCTTCCCTATCATAAGCTGTGGGGCCATGTCCTCCTCAACCAAGGGAGAGTGCAAGGGAGTCCTTGGGAATTGTCCCAACAAATGCCTCCCAAAAAGGACAAGTTAAGGCAGGGGAGGGGAAGATACCTGGGAAAAAAAAAAAAAGCCCTTGCCCCAGTGCATGAGCGCCTCCTTCAAGTAACAGGGGAGAGAACTCTCAATTGTTATAGACATATTAAGAAAAGGTGACACCACATTGTTCTCATGTACACTCCTGATGACCTGTTTCACTATTCCCACCCCATAATACTTGTCATTTTCAACAATATCCTTAACATTTAATATTGTATGTAAAGAAGAATTAGAAACCATGATAACCGCAAAAGAAAGAAAGAAAAAATGATAGGTAAGATGGAGCTCCTAGTGCTGACACCCTAATGGGTGGCTGGGGACTGGAGTTAGTCCAGGGGCATTTGGATAACACTGAGGTGTAGCCTCAGCCTCCTCAGTTGCCCCACTTGCACGGTGTGACCTCTTTCAACCTGCACATGGCTAGACCCTTGTGAAGAAAAACTGGGTTGGAACAAAGCCAACATTCCCAACCCCTGAGGGGAATGGGGGGTTGACAGTGTCCTCCCCAGCAAGCCTGTATTCTGTGTCTTGTGCAGCGCCCACACTAGTCACTTTTAACTGGCTGACAGAGGCCTGGTATTTTTATTTTTCTTTCATTTTGACTATGGTGGAGTTTAGAGACTCCAAAAAACAAAACAAAACAAAACACAAAAACAAAAAAAAGGACAGGAAGCAAATCTGTTTTTAGTCAACCTTCTGCAGATCCCAGACAAGCCCCCACAAATGGTACAGGATTTTTGGGGTGTTGCTGCTTTTCTGGCCAGAAACCTCTGTGCCTGATGGCGCTTTTGCCTGAGTTCTTATCCTGCATCCAGGAAGAATGAGGTATGCAGACAAGTGGAGGGTGAGCAAGACAAAGGGAAGATTTATGGAGTGTTAGAACAGCTCAGGGGAGACCCACAGTGGGTAGCTCCTCTCTGTAGTCAGGTCATCCCATTGAGTGTTCAGCTCTTAGCAGAGAGGAGGCCCTAGAGTGGGTGGTTCTTCTCTGTAGGCAGGTCATCCCAGTGAGTGTTCAGCTCTCAGCAGAGAGGGCAACTCCTCTCTGCAGCTGGTCACCCAACATCTGCTGCTCTCGGCAGAGAGGAGGCACTGGAGAGGGTAGATCCTTAGCCCCCTCCTAGCTTCCCTCCTGTGCTCATTGGTGCCCAAAGTCAAGAGGGGGCCCAGGTGGCAGGGGGCTGGCATGTCAGCACTGCCCCAAGCGTATGCCCACCTGGCCAGGCTGCAACAGTGCCCAGGCTTGGCCCCAACCTTGCTCCATGATTGGAGAAGTTACTGGGAGTGGGGAGAGGACAGGCAGTGGGGCAGGCACTTCCCAGCCTGCAGTGGGGAGGGAGCCTTCCCAGGCCCCCAAGAGCACAGAGAGGCCTGGGTCCACAGGTGGGCTTGGGCAGCTGCAGCTGCACCCAGGGAGCTCCTGCCCCACCAACTCAGAAGGGTCAGGGCTCCTACTTGTCCCTGGTTCCTGCCGGCTTCATGGAGTGTGCAGCACTGGTCATGCCTCTGAGATTGGAAAGGGCACTGAAAGCAGAGAGAAATCAGGTAGCAGGAGCAGGCACTTCTGAGTGCAGCGGGGAGGGGGGCCTCCCTGGGCCCCCAAGAGCACAGAGACACCTGGAGCCATACCAGGGTTGCTGCAGTGGCACTTGGGGAGGGTGGAGCTCCTGCCCGCTCTGTGGAGTGGGAGGTCCAACTGTGCCTCCCCACTGTAGCCGGTGTCATGGCAGTGGTCACTCTAGATGGGCCACTGCTGCCATCAGTAACTCTTATCACAATTGGTAGTATTCTGTTTCGTTATTTGGTGGCTTAAGATTCATGAGCGTAGAGCCCTTCTCTATCTTCTGCATGCTCTATTCCCTGGTGTAGGAATTGGTGTGGGTAGGTGCTCAAAAAATCATTTGTTAATAAAAGAACTAAGAGTTGCTTGTAATAAATGCTAAAGCCATTCAGAGGAGGAGGAGCTGATCACTGATGCTACTATAGTCAGCAAAGTCTTCCCATAGCAGGGGGCTTTCCAGGGAAAAGCTAGTTCTTAAGAAAGAGAAGGGATTTCTTTGTAGTTCAAAGTCACCTCTGAGTTTTCTAGGAAAAGTAGTTCTACTGGGAAACTCAGCCAGGCTATTTAAAAATGTAGTTTTGTTTTCAAGGTAAATTTGATTTTTTTTTGAGATGGAGTCTTGCTCTGTCATCAGGCTGGAGTGCAGTGGTACGATCTCGGCTCACTGCAACCTATGCCTCCTGGGTTCAAGTGATTCTCCTGCCTCAGCCTCCCAAGTAGCTGGGACTACAGGCACGTGCCAGCACGCCCAGCTATTTTTTCTGTATTTTTAGTAAAGACGGGGTTTCACCAAGTTGGCACGCCCAGCTATTTTTTTCTGTATTTTTAGTGAAGACGGGCTTTCAGCATGTTGGCCGGGCTGGTCTCAAACTCTTGACCTCGTGATCCACCTGCCTAGGGCTCCAAAGTGCTGAGATTACAGGCGTGAGCCACTGTGCCCAGCCGATTTTTTATTAGCTTTCTCTTAAGAGGGATTCAATGTGGTAAGCAGTAGGATTTCCATTTTCCATTAAAGCACAAATGCCAATAATTATAAATAGAAATGTGTTGTAAAAATGGCCTTTCTTTGCACTTAGTGAGCTGCCACTTTCTTTTATAGTACATAAAACACTTTGCCCATTTCATTTCAAATGTTAAGGAACAGCAAGGGGGTTAGTAAGTGAATCATTAACTTGCTTATGGGGTCTGGAGCCATGAATTTGGCACCTAATAGCTGCTTTTGTCAGTGCTTATAAAAGAAAATGTGTTAGTGGCTATTGTGACACATCATCAGAGTGGAGGCATTTTCTTAAAACTATTAAGTTATTCTCAGCTGTATCTGTTTTAGTCTTTCAACAAGAGCAGAGTTTATCCCACGTCCCACAACATGGGAAAACACCAGATTTAAAATGCAGATAGTTCTGAATTCAAATCCCAATTTCAATTTACCATGTGACCGTAGGAAACTTACAAAGCCCTCAGAGCCTGAGTGTTCTTACTTACTGAAGGCGAGGAAGCACCTGCTGGTCAGAATTGCAGGGATTTGATGGAACATACATTGCAAGCTTCCACTACAGTGCCCATAGATTCACTTTCATCTTTCTCATTCTGTTTAAGGTTATCAGCTCTTGCTGCATTATGTTTTTTTTTTTAATGTAATTGTTTGGTGACCATCTAATGTGGGTTACAACAGCATCTTGTTCCTGTGCTCCCAAAGGCTCTTGAAGAAAACAGGAGTTGTGAGTTTTCTCCTGCTGAATGGCAGCCTGTCCCCAGATCTACTTGCTATGAGTTGCCTTCTTCATTCAATAGTTTTCATTGAGTGCCTGTTCTGGGCCAGGCTTTGAAGCATGCCTTGGGAGTCATTGGGGAACAAAACAGCCAGGTCACTACTCAGAGGGCTCCTGGTCGCTGGACTGGGCATCTTCTGTTTGTCTGCCAGACCCGTCTTCCCCACTCTGCACCTGCCCACTGCCCTGGAAGCCTGACCACATCACAGGCTCCCTTCAACTCTGGCTTCAACAAAAGCCACATATTTATGTCTTTCTTATAACCTATCTTGCCCTAAACATGTCCTACTCTTTTTGTCCATTTTATATACAGAATTTTTTCTTTATATATTAGTTAAAACTTTAACTCTTAGTAACCCTAATTCCTGGTTAAAAAAAAAAAAAAACCCTGGAAGTAAACAATTTTACTTGTAACAAAGTAAACAAATTTAATTGTTGTACTAGGTGCAGAGCCCAGGATAGAGGACAGAGTTGTGAAGACAATGCCTGGAGGACTTGACCCCTCCAAGCATGTTGCCCTCTGGCTTCTGATAGGACTCAGCCCATGGCGCAGGAGTGGAGATGTGAGGGGGAGGGATGAGTGAGTGAGGTTGGACAATGAATTCCTCTGGCTGCCTCCTTGTATCCCCACAGCTCTTTTGAAATCAGCCTTCTCTAACATCTCTCTCCTTTCAACTTTATTCTTTGTCTCCTTGGGCTCAGTGCCTTGAGTTGCTGCCATGTCTCTTGCGGTTCCCCTATGATGCAGAATTTTTTGCTCCTTAGCTAAGTCCAGGTTATAGTCTCATGACCGGGAAGAATTAGGCATGTGGTCACCAAAGAGTGAATGGAGTACAATTTATTAAGTAAAGGAAAGCTCTCAGCTACTCAGCTAAGAGAGGGGCCCTGGAAAGCAGGTTGCTGATTGCCCCCTCACAGTTGAATACAAGGGCATATGTGTGTGTGTGTGTATGTATATATATGCTCATATGCTGATGGGGCTGGGTTCCCTATTTGTATAAGGCATAAATTCTTGGTGGTGTCCCCTCATTCCCCCAGTGCACATGCAGACCCTTAGTCTGCTGTGAGCATGCTTAGGCAAGCCCCCTGTGCAAGTTCCCTTATCTGCACAAAATATCTGCACAAAACATCTGCACAAGTGTAAGCACTTGTTGGGTGGGTTGGAGGTTCCCCAGGGACCCAAGTTGGCTAACTCCTTTCACCTACACCTACACTTTGTAAATAATACATTTGTGAATAAATTCTATTTGAATTAGTTTAATTTAAAAGGCCCATCTGTTTCCTGCTGGGGTCCTGACTCAGTTGGAAGTAATAAACACCCACCTAGCCCTGATGTGCAGTGAGATGTGTGTTACCAAAGCAGGATTCCCCATATTCAGTGCATTCATAGGGTTTCTTTTCTGTATGAAATCCATGGTAGTATGTAACGAGGGATGAATTATAGCGAAAGATTTCTCCATGTTGATTACATCCACAAGGACTTCTTGCAGTATGAATTCTCTGATGTACAATGAAGTGTGTGTTATTTTTGAAAAGAAAAAAGGTTTCCCACATGATGACATTCATAAGGTTTCTCCCATGTTTGAATTTTGTGACACTTAATGATATGTGATTTCTGGCTATAGGCTTCCCCACTTTGCCTGTAATTGTGGGGCCTCTTGCTCTGGTAAAGTTTTCTTTCTTGAGTAAGAGTTATGCTCTCATTAATCTCTTTTCTCAGATTCATTACTTCCATAGTGCTTGTCTCCGCTGTGAATTCTAAAACATATGATGAAGTTTGACTTTTGACCTAAGGCTTTCACATAATCATTACATTCAGAGTTTTGGATAATTACATTCAACATTGGATGAGCCATAGCAGAATGATTTATTTGTCTCTATCACACTGAGATGACTTTCTCCTTGTACAATTTCCCTTATGATTACCTAAGTCTAAATTATGTTTCAAATTTGTTCTAAGTGAATCCCGTTGATGGCATTTTAGTTCTTGGAGAAATAAGTTTGGAGGTTAAACCAAAATGTTTTCAACATTATTATATTCATTGTGGATCACCTTAGTTTGGATTTTGCTGTAGGTGAATGTCATGTGTGTGGAAAGGCTCACCTGTTTCCTATCATCAATCTGTCAAACCATCATCTTTGTGTGTGTATATGTGTGTGTGTGTGTGTGTGCACGCTTGTGTATTGTTTTTCTAAAGTAGAATATAATAAAATCTTCATGGTGAATCTTTCTACTTATGTAAGAATAAACCCATCTTGAAAAATGCTTTGCCCCAGGAGTTTGAGACCAGCCTGGGCAACATGGCGAAACCCTGTCTACTAAAAATACAAAAATTAGCTGGGCATGGCGGCACATGCCTATAGTCCCAGCTACTCCAAAGGCTGAGGCAGGAGAATCACTTGAACCCAGGAGAGGAAGGTTGCAGTGGGGTGAGATCATGCCACTGCACTCCAGCCTGCATGACAGAGCAAGACCCTGTCTTGAATGAATGAATGAATAAATGAATGAATGAATAAATAAATAAATGCTTTGCCATGGAGTTGCCTGTTTAGTTACAGCCTTCTCTTTAATATACAGTCATCTCAAATGCAAGTATCCTCACTCTGTCTTGGTTCTGAGAAGGAACATACTGGACAGAGCTTTTTTGGAATTTCTCCCTTTCATCCATAGTTTTCTTCCTTGTTCCAACTTCAAGTTCACATGTAGTTTGCTGTTCGATAATCCATGAAGACTTGGCTTCTTACGTCAACAGCATGATATCTCCTTTTTTTTTTTGAGACGGAGTCTCACTCTGTCATCGTGGCTGGAGTGCAGTGGCCGGATCTCAGCTCACTGCAAGCTCCACCTCCCGGGTTTACGCCATTCTCCTGCCTCAGCCTCCCGAGTAGCTGGGACTACAGGCGCCCACCACCTCGCCCGGCTAGCTTTTTGTATTTTTTAGTAGAGACGGGGTTTCACCGTGTTAGCCAGGATGGTCTCGATCTCCTGACCTCGTGATCCTCCCGTCTCGGCCTCCCAAAGTGCTGGGATTACAGGCTTGAGCCACTGCGCCCGGCCAGCATGATATCTCTAGAGGGCCTTTGAACTATTCCCCGACCCTCAGGCGGAATGCATAGCTACATTTGTGATTGTAGCTGATGCCTGGTACTTGATTCTTTCAAAGTCTTCTTGGGAAGGAGCAGAATCCAATAAAAGCGGAGCTGGCTCATCCAACATTGGTTAAACCCTGTGTCATTACACAGGCTCTTAGGCTCTCGGGAGATGGAGACACCATGGAAATCTTCTTTCCTTTGGACGCAATGCTCAAGGACAGATTCAGGCCTCCAAACCTTCTGAGACTCTTGGCTCTGCCCTGAAGTCTTGCTGTAAGTCTCCAGGCTGAAGGGTCTCCTTTATAGAAAGATTCCTGCTCCTGACCTCAGAAGAGTCATGGTTTTTTTTTTTTTTTCTTTTTTCTTTTTTATCTGTTGAGCTGTGACTAACACCTGCTTCAGGCCCTGAACCCAGAGGAGGCGTTTTCCTGCAGCCACTCTACAGTCCACCCTGGGCACATGCCATGCAGTGGCTCGTGCCATTTGCCTTCAGCAAAGTCAGACTCAGGTGGCTGTTGGGTATACCCTCTATCTTCTAACTTATTGCAGGTGAATATGTTGCTAAACTTTCTGCCACTACAAATCATGGCTTGTCCTTTCTTCAGCTTCCAGTATCGATTTCTTCTTTCTTTTTCCAGACTCTATTTACTGCCTCCTTGAAGCCTTTCTGGCCTTAGAATAGTGCCTGACACCTATATAGGTGTTAGATATTTTTTCAGCCCAGCAGGTAAGATACAGAATTGGTCTAAGAATGGGGGTTCAGATGACCTTGACTATGTCTCTGGAGCACCCCAGAATTCAGCCTACAAGCTGAAGACGAGCCTGGCACAGTGGCTCACACCTGTAATGCCAGCATTTTGAGAGATCAAGGCAGGCAGATCGCTCGAGCCCAAGAGTTTGCGATAAGCCTGGGCAACATAGTGAAACCCTATCTCCACAAAAAGACAAAGTATTAGCTGGGTGTGGTGGTCCGTGCCTGTGGTCTCAGCTACTCGGGTACTTGGGAGGCTGAGGCAGGAGGATCACCTCGCCTCGGTGAGTCGAGATTGTGCCAGTGCACTCCAGCCTGGGTGACAGAGTGAAACTCTGTCTGATAAAAAAATAAAAATAAAAAAGCAGATAAAGTTCAACCTAGGGAAACAGAGAACTCATGAAGGTCAACCCACCTGCCTAAAGTCACATATTTGCTTACTGCCAGACCTAGGGCTAGAACCCAGCCTCCTGGTACTAGTTCTATATCTTATCTTCTCTCATTTCTGCATCTCCCATCTTAACTCGTTTTGTTTACAGATAAATCCCAGAAGAGAAATCCTTGCCTCTGAGGGATGCAGAATTTTGGTAAGAGCTTTCAAAATAGAGCACAGAAATGAGAATTTGCTAAAGAAAAGCTCAGAGATTACCCCAAAATGATACCCCCAAATGACGCCTGTACAAGACTGCAGGAGGATCCTAAGAGTGGTGTTAACTCTTTCTGGTCAGCACGTCTTGCTTCAGGCAGGTATCTTTGGACACTTGAGAAGGAGGCGAAGCTGCAGACTCCAAATGACAAGGGTCGGTGTGTCTCAGATTTAGCATCTCTGCTCACAAAGAGTTCACTTGATGCAGTGGTTTGCTCTTCTAGTTGGCTTTTTTCCCTGCACAGAGTGTTCAGGACCGAGAAGAGCAAGGCACTGGAAACTCAGAACAGCTTTTGAAATCGATCAAAACACCAAAGACAGGACTTCATTGGCTTAAATGGCTAATGGTTCGTGTGACAATTTCACTGGGGTAGGACAGTCTGACCTTTCATTTTGAAGAATGTATAATTACTAAGCTTTTTTTCCCCAAGCAGCAACAGTCACTTCCTGTCCCATTTAATTTAATTTTTTTGTGTGTGTATGTACCGAACATCTAATCATTATCCAGTCGTAGGAAAGTAAAGCTAGACAGATTTTCGTCTTTCTTTTCAGAAGTTTGAATTTATCCATTAAAAGGGTGTGTCCATCTTATCAAAATTGCTCTTGGATATTAGGCAAACATTTTAGACTTTGAGGTTTGGTTATTTTCTTTTCTAAACACATGTTAGTGTTTCCTTTATTAAATGGCGTACACTTTCAAATCCTTCAAAAATGTGTTTTTATGATGAAATGATGGCAATCTCCCTGCCCCGTTTGACTCCTCGCATCGGAAACAGCTCAGGCTTTCACCTCAGACCTGGGTGTGCATCTTGGCTTTGCTGCTTTCTAGCTGTGTGACCCTGGCTAAGTTACCTGCCTCTCTGAGCCTCAGTATCAGCATCAACAAAATGAGGAGAATTTCTGTGTGTTTGTTTTTTTTTGAGGATTAAATAAAATGAAAAGAGAAAATGGCATGATGAACTTGATTGGTACAAATTCAGATCTCTGCAGATAGTTTAGCACAATGTCTGGCACCTGAGGGATGAAGAGGATTTAAGTAAACATGAAATTAAGTAAGTTTGTCACTGTAAAGCACCTGGAATGGTGCTTGGTGCACGGTGGCCTCCCAGCACATACTAATTCTCTTTATTGTTAGAGTCAGTACTGTTTGCCACAATCCCTCACCTCAGAGAATAGAAAGATATCAGAATCATATCTTCCTAGCTGTTGTGGGAGCTTTAATACAGTACCAAATCAAGTGCTGCGGGAGTGACATGGCTGTCTTTGAGCCTTGGTTTTCTCCCTTGTAAGATGGGAATGTTATACTCTGTTTGCAAGGTTGTTGTTGAGATTAGACGTAACACCTGAAAAGAGTCCAGCACAATGTGGTTGCTTGAGGAATTATAAATATTAACACTAACAGATGTTTCTTGAGCAAAGATAGAGCATGCATTAAAATATATATCTATTTTTTCAGCAAGAGATGCTCTAGGTTCCTCTTAGGTGCACCAGTGTGAGGTAAGAGGCTCCCTTGATCAGGGGAAAGAGGAAAACAGAGTTTTTGTAGGACTTAACAACCTTAGCAAGGCTGATCTGACTTTTGGAATACAGAGCTTGTGGGTGAGAGGACCAGTTAACATAACACGCCAAGGGGCTTCTGGAAGGGAACAGGTTGACAACACAGTTGCTTCTCCCTGGGATTTTTTTTTAATGCAATGATTTTTATGTATTTTTATGGCCAATTACAGTAAAATCTAACAAATTCCATGATTATTTTGAGAGATCTGTATTATAAACAGGAATAGATGGATAATGATGGCGCATAGATCTCCACAGAATGATCAGGAAGATCTAATTATATTCAACAATGCCTTTAACTAGTCTAACAGGAAAATAAGACACAAGTGTGGAAGGCTGTCAAGACTATGACATGTGGAAAGGAGTGATGCTGTTAATAATCACAGAGCTGGCCATCTCACCTGGACTATTACCACTGCCTCCTAACTGCTCCACCTAAGTCATCATTCCTACACATCCAACACATTGTGTTACTTCACTGCCCAGATTACATTTTTGGCATTCCATCACTTACAGAAATCCACCCAGAGCCCTCGGGATGCCATATAAGGTCCTTCTTTCCCCATGACGAGGCACTGTCTGACTCTCCAGTCATGTCACTCCCTGATCCTAAACAAGCCCTCTGTGCTCCAGTCCTACGAGCTGCTTTCAGTTCCCAGAATGCAGCTCCATGTGGAAACTGCCCAGGCTGCTCCTGGGAGGCACAGAAGCAGTGCAGCGAGGGCAATCAAACAGCCAGCCAGGGCATGCCTGAGATTTCAAGTTAGAAAGACTTACTGGGTTTAGGGGGATGGGGTTCCCACTAAGACCTAAGGACAGGGGAAATAAAAGTGCCAAGAAATAATAGAAAACAGTTGTGGGGATGGAGTTGCTTGATTTAGCAAATCAAAACATATCTCACTTGAATCACCTCATTAATTTCCTTTGTAGGGTTGCCAAATAAATGACAGTTTTTTAGTGTACCTCCTGTGCAATATTTGGAATATGCTTAAACTATATAAGATGATGATTTGTTTATTTGCAATCAGATTTAACTGGGCATCCTTTATTTTATCTGGTGACCTATATAGGGGTTGAATGAAATAGCCTGTGGAGGTTGGGTCTGACATGGAACTGGGAGTAGGTCTGAGTGGTGGTTTTAGGTTGCCAAAAAGGAGGCTGAGCTGTGGGAGGTTTATGCCCTGGATATCTGCAGCTTCAGTAAGTTTAAGGGGCCTGGCCATGATGTACTGGGAGTCTGGGCCACTTTGGGGTGGCCCATTACATGTTGGGGTAGTGGGATTCTTGCTGTGGTTGTCCCTAGTCTTAAAAAGCTGGGACCTAATTTGTTCTTGGAGATAGATATGAGCAGAGCTGAACTTTCCCTCTGTGATCCTAACAAAAGTGTAAGGTATTGGAGTGTCTTCAGGGGGATGGTCTGGACATCCTGCTAATACGGGTAGGTGGGTCACTGACCATTGCAATGGAACAACACGCACATTATCTCATTTCATTTGTCTTTTAGCTGTTAGAACAACTTTGTTGAGGTATAATTTATTCCTATAAAATTCCCTCATTTTGAGTGAAGGGTCAATTATTTTTTAGTTTCTTACTGAGTACTGCAGCCATCACTACATTCCAGTATCAGGACATTTCTACCTCCCCAATAAAACCCTGTTCATAGTTAATCCCTGCTGCCTCCCCCAGGCCCAGAAAAACCACGAAACTACCCTCTGTCTCTATGAATTTGTCTTTTCTAGGTATTTCATAAAGTCATGCAAAATCTAGTCTTGTGTGTGTCTGCCTTCTTTCACTTAGTAGAATGTTTCTGAGGATCAGTTGTGTTGTAAATGCAATCCAGTCCTTTTTATAGCTGAATATTATTTCCTCATATGGATGTGCCACATTTTGTTTATCCCTTCACCAGTGAATGGACATTTTGGCTTTTCATTTTTGGTTATTACAAAAATTCCTACTAGAAAATTTGCACAGGCTGGACGCAGTGGCTCATGCCTATAATATCAGCACTTTGGGAAGCTGAGGTGGGAAGATCACTTAAGGTCAGGAGTTCGAGACCAGCCTGGCCAACATGGTGAAACCCCTTCTCTACTAAAAATACAAACATTAGCTTGGCGTGGTGGCAGGCACCTGTAATCCCAGCTACTGGGAGGCTGAGGCAGGAGAATTGCTTGAACCTGGGAGGCGGAGGTTGCAGTGAGCAGAGATTGTGCCACAACACTCCAGCCTGGGCAACAGAGCAAGATTCCATCAAATAAATAAATAAATACATAAATAAAATAAAAAAAGAAAATTTGCTTGCATACCTTTTTTGTTTTTAATAACCTGACTATGTGTAAGTTGGAGTGGGAAAGGAGAATTTTAAAATTGAGTAAAATTTGAGGAAATGGTTCGCCTGTTTTTATTTCATACTACTGCTTTAAGAGTTAAGCTACTATTTACTTATTTTTTGATTCATAACACACATCCACTTGATTAGTTCTGAGCTGTACTGTGGCCCAGAAAAATCAAAGCTTCTGTCTAGTGGTATTATGAAACCAAGGACAAGACTAGGCATGAGAAACAAACCATTTAGCAGACTAGCTTATGCAAGCCCTTAAATGTTAGAAAGAAAGAACTGAAAAACCCAACTTGTAGGAATACTCACTACAAAACTAAGCATTTTTCCTATCGTGTGTCTGTGGTTTTGGATATAATTTTTAGAAGATGGTTTAGTATTGTAAAATGGATGTACTAAATTGCTATCTAGAAATTACCAGCTATATTTTAGAGCAAGCAAAAGAACCCCTGCAGCCCTGCAAGAATGAGTGGATTGTGCAAATAAAGCCTATAAAAGAGTCGAAGTGTTGGGGACTAAGAGAGTAGAATAGGAGAGAAAAGTGCACAGTGACTGGCTTTGCTGGCCTTTTCTTGGAATCAACACCCAATTCTCTTGTGTGAGGCATCCTCTCCATCTCTGCTGGTCCTTGTGGCTTGGGTGTGGCTGTTGTCCCATCACCAGCTCCAGGGTGTGGTTGTATCCTGGCCTGAGCGAAGATGCTGCTCATAGTGATTAGTTCAGGCTGGCATAGATTTGAGCTAGCTGGCCTAAAGTTTGTGTTCTTTCTTTGAGGTGGAGGGACATGAATAGGGAGACTATTGGGAAAGAGTAGCTGGTTTTCTCCTGGAGTTGGTGAGCTGATGGCAAAAGTAACCTGTTAGAGAAAAAAACAAAAGAAGGGAATATTCTTGGGACACACAGAAGGAAAGATTTCTGATGATGTCATTTCACTACATAGATGTAGCAGGGCCTGAATAAGTACCCCCTCTCCACACTGTTCTGTTTTTTTGCTCAAGTTCGAGATGAGATTTTGTTGCTTGCAATGGAAAGAATCTTGACTCTGCTTGTGTCTGGAATAAATAGGGGTCATCAGAATTCGATTTAAAAGAATGAAAGTGACATGCTGTCTCTTGTTCCTCAGTGTTGTGGAGGAAGTTCTTACCTGCTCAAGTGTTTCTGGCTGAGCTTTAGAACACGGAAAACAATTTGTTTGCCTTTGCACTAAATCTTTGCTTCCTTTTTTGTTCCCCATTAGGAAAGTGATCTGAGATTGGGAGAGAAGTCTTGGTTAATATAAAACCTGCTTAATAAGATGTTCTTATCACCTTCAGAGTCTGTTTACCTACCCAGTGTCAGCTGGTAAGTACTATAACCATTTGTGTTACAAATGGGGAAACTGAGGCACAGAAGTGCTAAACAATTGGCTTAAAGAGACACAGTGAACAGGTCAATCTGTCTGTAGCTTTCTGTTCCCTTTCCCTGCAAACTTCCGCTTTAAAGAAGAATCCAAACTAAGGAGTGCCACTTTACCTGCCCTGCAGACTCTGTGAGGACCAAGCTATCTCATTCTCTGCTGCATTCAAAGCACCGGGTCCATGTTGAACACTCAACTTGTGTTGACAGAAGAGAAGGAAATTCAGACTTGGAGAAGAAGAAAGGGTAGGCTCAGAAAGAAGGTACAGATTTTATGTGCCAAGTAGGATAGTTGAAGCCTACCATCGTCTGAAAACAAGCAATTGCAAAGTTGGTGATTGCCAAATTGGCTTGAAATTGCAGATAAGATATACTTGCTAAATTGGCTTGAAATTATAGATGAGATATAAGTTCAAAAAGATAAGGTTTTATCCTGGCAGGAAAATGCATAGGAATGATGAATGTTTGCCGAGGAGACTGCTGGGACTTTTTATCCGTGATACTCACCATGGTCCTGAAGCAAATGATTCTTCCCATTTTACAGAAGGGAAATCCTTGGCTTAGTGGAATGAGCATTGCCCAGGACTGATGGCAGTCCCATCCTGAGCTGACTGATGCCAGTTCTCCAAAGTGTCACACTGGAGCTTTTGAAAAAAAAAATCCCTCCATCTGGTCTGCACTTCCCTCCAATTAAATCAAATGCTCTGAGGGATAGGACCTAGAATCACTATGTTTAAAGTTTTACAGTTGCCTCCAAATTTGAGAACCACTTCTCTCAGTGGTGCTAGTTCACCTAGAGCCAGTGCAAATAGTTCTGGGTGCCTTGACTCACCCTCACTAGCCATCCTGTCTTCCCATTGCTCCATGCCTTGCTTGCTTGACAGCTCAGTTTTCCTCTTTTTGGAGTTTTCTAGTGGGATTTTGTATGGATGGAATCTTCTCAGACATGGGTGACTCAGAGGGTGGACTGTTTGCTGGTGATTCATGCTCATGTCTGGAACGTTGATAACTCCCCTAACTGCATCATTTCATCCCAAACAAGTGGGTGCCGTGGAGAGAGACTGCCAGAGCAGAATGAGAGAGGGGAGATGGAAACTAATCCTGTATGAAGAAAAATGCAAGACAATTTCATTTAATTATGATCCCTTTTGATTTCCCAAGGCATTTCCTTTGGTCTTACAGGATTGAGTGGATACAGTTGCTTTGGGAAGGAGCGTGTTAGCTATGACTTCCTGCTGTGGGTTGACTCGTCCTCTGTTCTGCTGTCTTGGTTGTGGGAGGCCTCGCCACGCTAAGCATGGGCCTCAGAACAGCAGCATTGGCATCGACGGTGTCTGCTAGAAACGTGGAGTGCCAGGCCCCACCCCAGGCCTGTGAATCAGAATCTGCATTTCAACAAGATTCCCAGGGGATTTGGGTACATATTTCTATTTAAGAAGCCCTGTGGGTTGTGCCCAGAATGTACTATGGTGACCCACTAATATTCTTTCATGATATTATTAGCAATAGTACGAATACTAATGGATGCTAGGCACTGTGCTGAGAGGCCTTATATGTATTATTTTGTTGAACTATCTAAACAATCCTTGACCTAGATGTTAGCATTATTCCCATTTTTCTTGGGGAGGAAACAGAAATAAATGGCCCCATACTGGTGAGAGGCAATGAGAAGCATGATCCCAGATGGAATTCAAGTCTTGCCCTCTTCTAAAATTCATGGTAGCTCTATGTTACACTGCTCATCTTGTTGAATGAATTAACTAGGAAGTCTCAAGTTGCCTTCATTTATTCATCTGCTCAGTCCTCAGACATTTTCTGAGTCTGCTTTGGACCAGGTTGTGGGCCAGGCACTGGGGTGAACTTGGAAAGGAATGAGGTAGAGCCTGCTTCCTCATGGCCCTCTCAGTGTGGAGGGGTCACGGGAAGATGGGAGGGAAGAGGAGACAGATATAAATATTGAACGTCTTCTGCTTCCTCTGGGCACCTGTAGTTTATGTTGTCCGCCAACCTTGAAGTTGAACTCAGCCTGTTGTTTCTATCCCAAAGACTAAATCCATTGCTCTAAGCACTGGTGACTCATGCATTTTACTGAAGGTTTTGTGACGAGAGAAGAGGTTTCTTTGCACCCCATGCAGCAAGCAGCTTAGGAGACATCACCACGAGACTCCTAAGCCCTCCTCATTTCTTCTCTCCGCTTTCCTCCATGCAGCACTGAATCACCGTCCTCTGCTTCCTTCTGCAAAGACTCTGAGCTTTTCACTGGCTGGTCCATAAACCCTGGAGATGCAGCCTCTCACTGAGCATCTCAGAGCCTCCACCTATTGGAAACCTGTCTTTCCCTAGCCATTCAGTTGCCAAGAAAACCTAGGTTGTCTTAATGTTATCATATTTTATAGTTACCATAGCACATGAGAAGTGGTGCGGTGCAGTTCCATCCAGAAATCATGGGGGTCACCAAAAAGGAGGCCAGTGGCTGAACATAGTAGAAATTCTGTTTCTGTTGTCCAGTTTTCTACCTTCCTTTTCATACTTTAATTAGAAATGTTTCAGTGAAGTTCTGCCTGTTTATTCTTAGTATAAGTAGGATGGCAGATCAGAAGTTACTTTAAATCTTCTACTCTAGGAGTTTGCTTTTGTTTATGTGGTTTTTAGCTAATTCTTTTTGCAAATGTGTAAACTCACTATGCAAAGCAGATCAAGATAGAGGTGGTCTCATTGAGCTTGGAGCCATTCTTCTCGCTCAGGTTCCCTCTATCCTCCCCTTTCCCTGACCTGGTTTCTTCTCGTCCACCTTAACCATGACACTGGCCTTTGAAGAATCAATAATTTGGCCTCTGTATGTGTCAGAATACTGTTGGTTAAAAATGACAAATAGCTCAGTAACTGAAATTCTGGACTAGCTTCAGGCATAGCTGGATCATGGTGCTGAAATGCTAGGATCAAAAATCTCCTCTCTTTCTTTTATACCTGCTTTCTTTGATGTTGGCTTCATCCTCTAACAGACTGGTCCCTTACTCCTTAAGCCTCAGGTAGCTTGGTAACCAAAGGCCTAGGGGAGGAGGTCCTCTCTCTGTCTTTGTATTTGAAGAACAGTACTACTGAGTCTCCCTGGGCTGCCTTAGGTCATGGACCTGGCTGCTGTGGCCAAGAGGTAGAGGACTCCAGTTGGTCAGTTTGGGCCGGGCACTTGCACTGGGGCTGGTGTTGAGGTGGAGTTTGTTTCATCTGAAACACAGTGCTGTGGCAGCCGTGACCTGTGACCGCCACAGACAAGGATGAGAGTAGAAAACCACACATTGGATTCAGAATCCAGCTCTGCTAGTCGCATAGATGGTATAACTGAAACCCACAAGATAACAATAGACTTGCTCATGTCATACGAGCCTCGAGCCATGCCTGGTCCCAGGCTCTCCTGAATTTCAGCTCGGTTTCCTCCGCTCAGCACCCCCATCCTTTCAGGGTGAGGAAACAGCTTCTTCTTTCCTGATAAACAGAGTCCTTCACAGCCACTCTCTGGTAGTTACCCTGAGGACCACCTGTGACTTTGCTCTGTGTTCTTTCTGATGCCAAGTGGGATGTGCCAGCCTCTTCAAAATCCAGCACACATCACAGAAGCAATGAGGACAACACTAGGAAGGATTCTTTCCCCCTAATAAAAACACACACGCTGGCAGGATTGTACATGTATCTATTTCGGTGCTCAGGCCTGTGTTCTATAGCGTGTTGAGAGAAATGAACTGATTATTGGGAGATCTCATGGGAAATGTGTGTTTCTGGCTTGAGCAGCTCACATCATTAGCCAAATTCTTCACTTCCACTCTGCGGAGAGCTCTGGGGGTATACACTTGATTTCAGCATGGCCTAATTAACAAGATGGCAAAATGGAGCATTTGAAAGAACATTTTGTAAGTTCTTACAAAGTTTTCAGAAACAAAAGCTTAATGAATGTTCACAAGTGGATAGAATATAGAATGCTACGAAGCCCCTGCCAAAGCCCCTGTTATGCCAAATAATGAAGAATTTAATTATAAAATAAAATCCCAATTTAGCAGCTGTTGGATTCCCACTTAGCTCATGAGAGCTTACTTTGCATCACTTCTTAGTCTAAGAGTGACAACCTTGCACTTGTCCTTGGTGACTGTTGAAACAGAGGTTGAAATTCTTCCAGAGAAATCCTGACCACCGAGGAGATTCTGTCCAGGGTTTGCTTATAATCTGTGCTGGATACAGAGAGCATTTATTGTGTGCCTTTTATTTCAGCTGCCATGTGGGATCCTTTGCATTGATTTTACTTTGCTTTTTAAAACAGGTTTTAAAGTGCAGTCATTATTATCCCATTTTACAGATGAGGAGGCTGAACCTCAATGATGATCACACAGCAAGTAAAAGATGTAGGATTTGAACATGGGTCTGCCTGACCTCAAAGACTGGAAAACAAAATCAGAAGGGAGCTCTAGGCTTTCAAGATTTTCTTTTTGCTTCTGTGCCGTTAGTTGCAAACCCCTGGGTCAGAGGTCCATGCTTACATTTGTTGATTTTTTTTTTCTTGAGGCAGAGCCTTGTTCTGTTGCCCTGACTAGAGTGCAGTGGTGCAGTCATGACTCACTGTGGCCTCCAACTCCTGGGCTTGTCAAGCAATCCTCCCACCTCAGCCTCCCAAGTAGCTGGGACTACAGGTGTATGCCACCATGCCTGGCTATATTGCCCAGGCTAGTCTGGGACTCCTGGTCCCAAGCAACCTTCCTATTTTGACCTCCCAAAGTGCTGGGATTATAGGAGTGAGCCACAAACCTCACTCAGCCATTTGTTGAATTTATCAGTGCTCTAACATGCTTTCAATTTTTGGTTAACAGCCCAGTAGAAAGGAGAAGTTAGAAGAAAAATGAAATGGTGTAGTAACTTCTCCGATGGGGAGTCTCTGGGGCCTGAGGAGCATTGCTGAAACCATTTTGCTCATCCAAGAAAGCTTGGTTTAAGGTGACCCATGTTAATGTGACACATAAGGCTTAACATGCTCCCTTTGCTCCTTTGAATTAGTGGATTATTTAACCTAGAACAATAGCACCTTTTTCTGAGCACTATTTTCCAGGCATATGATTGGATGTTCACATACATCACCTTGGCAGCCTGCATAAAACCAGGCCCCCATGTGGTTCAGTCCCAATGTGGCATCACAGTCAAAGAAATAAGGTGGAGAGGAACAAAATGAGGGTAATACAGGAAATTTCATCCCCCTGAGAACATTTGGCAATGTCTGGAGACATTTTTGCCATGTGTTATGATTTGGGGAGTTACTGGCATCTCATGGGTAGAGGCCGGAGATGCTACTAAACATCCTACAATGCACAGGACAGCCTCCTACAACAGAGAATCACCTGGTTCCAAATGTCAGTGATGTCGAGGCTGACAAACCCAGGTGAAATGCAGTGAAAATATTTTCAGCACTTTCTCCAGAGAATGCCAAGGGGTCAGAGAATACCTGCCAATTGCACAGCCAAACTGCTTGAGAATCCTGACTCGATCTATCCTTCTCTGTGGACCCATCACATGGATGGCAGCTTCTCTCTTGCCCCAGTCTCAGTGGGATCCTTGACTTCCTCTCCTCTCCTGCCTTATTTCTGGGCCTTTCTCCCCTTCTCCTCTAATGGTTTTATTTTGAGTGTAGGTTGTCTTGAACTTCAATTTTTCAAACATTCCTTTTCTGAATTTTAAAATGCCTATATCCCATTAATTGAATTTTTTTTTTCCTTTGGAGACAGTCTTGCTCTGTTGCCCAGGCTGGAGTACAGCGGTGCGATCTCGACTCACTGCAACCTCTGCCTCCAGAGTTCAAGTGATTCTTGTGCCTCAGCCTCCTGAGTAGCTGAGATTACAGGCGTGCTCCACCATATCCAGCTGATTTTTGTATTTTTTAGTAGAGACGGAGTTTCACCATGTTGGCTAGGCTGGTCTTGAACTCCTGGCCTCAAGTAATCCACCCACCTCAGCCTCCCAAGGTGCTGGGATTGCAGGTGTGAGCCACTGTGCCTGGCTTTATTTAATTTTATCCTAGTCAACTCACTTCTTTCTTTGCAGGTACCACTCAAGTCTCATGTTTAGCAATACTATTTTTAAAATCATGAGTTTTATAAACAATATAATATACATTCAGACATACATATTATGTTAATACACTTTAAAATATTAAAATTGTTGTTTACTTGGAAAGTTATTCTGTGAAGGAAAGTGGGCATGTGTTGATATGGGTACCCATCACAAACCATCTCGTATGCCTCAGTGGAATTCACTTTGTACTTGTAGAAACATTAGGCTCAACTTTCGCCTTCTCCTCTCCTTCCCCTCATTAATAACTCCTGTTTTCAGGAACCTCGGAGATGAGGGGCAGGAAAACTGCAGGCAATGTCAGAAATGTCTAGAGTCCAGCAAGCGAAGGGGAAAGGGGACGTGAAGTTCATGTGCTAATTATTTTGGGACATTGTTATGCTTTACTGAATCATCACAGCTGCTTGCTGCCACGTAAGTAGGTAGAGCTCCCACTTTGCCGACGAGCCAATGAGGCACCCAGAGGTCAGGAGACTCGCCTAAGGATGCACAGCCAGCACTGCCTGGCTCCTCCTCCAAAGCCTTGTTTCCCTTGCTGCTGCTACTGCCTTGGGCGTCCTTGTGTGTTGGTTTTTATCTACATCTCTGATGATTAAAGAAAAGTGAATTCAATGCATAAGTGCTTCTTTAAGACTGTAGGATTAGTGGTCATTTTCCCATCATCTCAGCTCTGCCTCTTCCCTGCTGAGTAGTATCGGTCAAGATGGTCAAGATGATTAACGTCTGTCATCCACAGATTCCTTATCTATAGGACAAGGGATAAAAGTGCCTGCCTTATGGGGTTTTGGCAAGGATTAAATAAGTTAATATACCTAAGTGCTTAGTAAAGTGTCAGCCACATAATAAACACCATATAGTGTCTTTTATTATTATTTTTATTGATTTGGCTCCTAAATAAGTGCTCTTAGATGTGAAAGGTTGAGTTGTCTAATTGAAGGGTTTCTCTTTTATTCTTCACTTTGTTATCTGGTTCTTCGGAGTTTCTAGATTTGCATTGGTTTTTGGATGATCCAACATTAACTTACGGTAGCTGACACCCTGACACGAAAGGATGTCAGGAGCGGGTGATAGGGCAGATGTGTAAGCTCCTGAGGTGTTGATTTTTGTTATTCTCTAAGGATAATAGTCAGTACTTGTTGGTTTTGGTGGTTTTCTGAGTTTGGTGGACGTCATACACTGTGTATACCAAACTCAGAAAATCACCTGTGGATTTTAAAATTTTCAGATATCTGGAGATGATTCTGATCTATTGGATCATGAGGTTCAGGCAACAGGCTGTCTTTCTCCAACTTCACATGGTGCTGACAGTCACCAAAATTTGAGAATCTCCAGTGTGCTATATTGTCTTTGGTTAGACTTGAGCTCGTATTTAAATGTATTAATAAAGTGACATATTTTTATTGACTATTTTTATCTCCTAGGTACTACTTTCTGGTGAGAGAGATTGATGAGAATAAATCAAATAAATTAACAAGAAAATATAAAATAGCAATAAGATCTGTGATAAAACAGTGACGGTGTGAGTGACTGAGGTCCTCCTTTAGAGAGAGTAGTCAGGGAAGGCCTCTGAGGATTTGGGCTGGAGGCTAAGAAGAAGCCTGTGCCAAGAAGATCTGAGGTAGAGACTCGAGGCAGGGGAAAACAGTGGTTGCAAAGGCCCTGGGGCAGAGACGAGCATATGGCAAATAGGAGTCTGGTTTGGGGGCGGGGCAGAGGCACAGTGTAAGGGGAGGCTGGAGAGTTATCAGAAGAGATCAGATGACTAGAGCTTAGTAGGGCTGGGTAAGGAACTGACCTTTTATTCAAAAGGTCATGGGAGAGACTGAAAAGTTTTGAGCAGAAGTGCAATATAATCTGATTTATATTTTTAAATAATTGCACTGACTGCTATGTGGCGAATGGATTTTAGTGGAGGTGAGGGTGAATTAAAAAATGTTTTCAGCCGGAGAGGCTATAGTATGTTTTAACACCCAGCCCTGTGGAAGGATTTCAAAATTAAAATCAAAAGTTCATCCTAAATAAGGACAGCAGGCAACGACGTCTCAGGACTCAGAATCAAGTGCTGCAGGGATTCTGTCTTGGGGATGGGGGTGAAAAGCGACAAATGAATTAACAAATGAACTAAAATCATGGTGTGCTTTTACTTCCAACCATTAAGCATTTTCAAACATGACTGTCCTGCCGCTTGAAACATCTGGTGAGTTCCCACTTGAGAATCTGAGAAAGCGTTCGGGGAGGAGACAGTGGCACCCCAGCATTCAGGGTTGTCCACTAGAGAAGCGGATGCCTCTGTAACTTACCTCTTTGATGCACTCCCCAGGGCTACTCACAGACTTTGGAAAATTTATAGCAAGTTAAATAATTAATTGTGCCTTTTGATTTTTATGACATTTCTCTGGAAACTGCTGGGAACATCTGAACCTGTGTGTGGTAGAAACATGCATCAGATTCTCTCTGCATGGCAACACATGGCTCCCAGGTCACTGGGTCCCAGCTCAAAGGTCCCTGTGTCTTCGCAAGAGGTGCTAGGACACTGGGTTAGATTTGGGGGTGGGGGCTGGTCAGCCTGAGTTCGAGTCTCCCTATCTCTACTTGCTGACTGAGTTCCTATAGACAGGCTCTCTGAGTTTCACATCCTTCATCTGTAAAATCAGGATAACCATGGTATCTACCTGGTAGGGTTATCACGAGGAGCAAATGCCTGTGACGTGCTTAGCACAGTCCCTGGTGCGGGGTCAGCATTCTAGGCAGAAGAGTACTTTTACTTCGCATAATGCTCATTTGAAAATCCTCTATGCCCTTGCTCTTTAAGATGGGGTCCGCGAACCAGCAGCCACATCCCCGAGGAGCTTGTCAGAGTTAGAAATGCAGACTCTTAGTCCCCACCTTGGACCTGCCAAATCGGATTCCGCACTTGCACAAGATGCCAGGTGATGCTCATGGGCCTTCCAGTTTGGAAGTGCCCCTGCAAGCTAAAACATACAGGGAGGAGAGGGGGATCACTTTTGATGATGAAAACCTCTTGGCAGCAGCATATTGGTGCAAAAGGACATCAGCCCCAGGATGCACAATATACCATGACCCTAACTAGCTGGGCGTTCCCGGACAACCACATCACCCCTCCAAGACCAAATTTCTTCATTTGTAAAATGACTCACCTGTTTTAGAGGTTTGCTAACGGGATAAAATGAAATAATGTGAAAATTGATATAAGAGTGAAAAGTAAGTTATTTTTGTCTTGTTTACATAGAAAAAAGACATCGTAATCCCTATAGCTACTCATATCACTTTCAAATAATTAGATTCCCCCTTCTCTACATTTACCCACTGAGTGGCCATAGAAGAGTCCTGTGATTTAGTGTCTTGATTAAAATAATGGGGAATGACAGTGGCCCGGGAACCACAAACCTGGTATTTTTGGAAACTAAATGGGAGAGTTTTGTAGTCTGGCTAAAAGGCATTGCCCTAGAAAAGACTAGCACTGTGGTCAATGGAGCTGTTTATGCCGCTTACAAAGTCATGACTGAATTGCAGGGAAACATACCATGGCCGTGTGCAGGAGTCACCAGAGTGATTCCAGGTGGTATATTTCAATGTAGCACACATTTAGCAGCCATAAAAGCTTTTTATTATTTCCAAACATCATAAAGCAAGAAAGGAATGGTTTTGCTTACATTAGCAGAAAATCTTCAAGAACAAAAGAACCCCAAGGTATGCTAGCACAAGATAAACACACAATTGCACCCCAACACACAGCTTAATATAAGAATTTGTGACGGGTAGATATGGGCACAGCCAGAAAGCACAAACTGAAGTTATCTAGGGCAGAAAAGGATCTGACAATGCCAGCTCTAGTCAGCCAATCTCACCCTTTGCTCCCAGGAAGGAATTCCTGTAGTTGATAAGGTATAGACATTGATAATAGGGCCATCCAACTTCAACACAAAAGGGGAAAAGAACAAGCAAAAGGGGAAAAGAACAAAAGAAACCCTTTCTCTTTCATAGATAATATTGAAGAAGTCCTGTTATAGAGATGCAATTGCTATAAGCAAAAGCAAGGGCTCCCAAGAAAGCCACACAGTGGTTCTACAGTTTCTCAAACTATCTTAAGCTACAGTAAAGCAATTTCTTGTGTGTAAGATATATATATATACACACACACACACACACACACGTACTGTACACCCAACCCATGATTTCCTTTCTTATTTTAAAGGCTAAAAGTAAATGATAGAATAAAAGAAGTTATTTTAAAAAGAGTAATTTATACCCTAAAATAGCAAGCTATCAAAATATAAGTACACAAGTATATTCTGATTGTCTAAAACACTTTCTCTCTTTCGTTAGAGTTTTGAAGGTTGTCTCAGACTTAATCCGTAAAAATAATAACAACAAACACCAATGCAACAACAGAAAAATAGAAGTGGGTTCCATCCTCATGCTACCTTTGGGGGCGGGGACAACTGAAGGGATGTGGGGGTAAGAAAAGGGGAAAACAGCATAGCATTGCTTCTTTCACAAAGGGACAGTTGTCTAACTGCAAATACAATAATAGAGTAGAACTCGGTCTCCTATGGAGTTATAAGTGCAAAGCTATCTATCCGTGCAGCTGGCAGCAGGAGGTCGTAGCTGTAACAGGTTTGCTTGCAAGAGATCTCAACCACCCTTATTGTTCATGAGAATCCTTCAGTCTGGTCTGACCTGGAGCGTGAAGACGTGGGTGTGGAGCAGATGAGCAGACAGGCGTCACACACTCTGGGTGTTTGGAAATGAGTGCAGAGAGCACGCAGAGAAGCCTTCGCTGATTTCTCCCAGTGACTATTTGGGAAACAGAGTTTGTGACTTCCCCATCTTAGAATTTCAGAGAGTCTGTTATTCACCATTTCCCCCTTTAAAAGGCTTTGTAAACTTAAAAACAAACGACAAGTACGATCATGGCTGTTAACACATTTTTATATCTTCTAAGTATTTTTTTTTTCTTTCTAAACATCTTGGGTGGATGGAGGGTCAAAAGTGACCCGACTGATGATCATTTCCATGGCCTTGCATCCTATCTCGAGTTCATGCGCTTGCAACCACAGAGAATCTCCTTAAAGGTGTTGCGCAGTTCCGGGCTCCGGAAGGCGTAGATGAGCGGGTCGATGACGGAGTTGCACATGATGAGGACCAGGTAGGTGTTGAAGTGGGCAGTGTAGCAGATGCAGTAGGGGTTGGTGGGGCAGGTGATGATGAGGACCAGGTGGAGGAAGAAGGGGGCCCAGCAGAAGATGAACACCCCCAAGAGGGTGGTGATGGTGACTGCCCCCTTCATGCATGAGTGTTGCTGTGGGGCCACCCCGTCGGCAGGTGGCAGTGCTGCTATGCGCTTGACATGCAGCCGCGCAAAGAGGAACATGTGCACGTAGAGGGTGCCCATGAGGAGCATCATGGCGAAGAACATGGTGATGAGGCACACGATGACCATCTTGCTCTCCGAGTAGACAATGAACACCACGCCACAGATGCCGCAGCCGACCCAGATGGCCACGATCAAGGTGAGGGCCTTCCTCACGGTCATGATGCTGTGGTAGCGGAGCGCGTAAAAGATGGTGACGTACCTGTCGACAGCGATGGCCAGGAGGTTGCAGATGGAGGCCACCAGGGAGATGCAGGTCATGGAGTCGAAGATGTTGTCCATGTGCTGGATAAACTGATCCTCCAAGGTCAGGTAGTTGCTGTGGACGATGGCGATCATGATGGTCTCCAGGGCATTGGACAGGCTCACCAGCATGTCGGCTACCGCCAGGCTGCAGAAGAAGAAGTACATTGGGGAGTGCAGGTTGCCGTTCCTGACCACGGCCAGGAGAACCAGGATGTTTTCCAGCAGACTGACGATGCCCAGGGCCAGGAAAACCTCGGGCTTGATGAAGACCTGCTCACAGAACGGGCTGCTGCTCTGGTTGCTGAAGAAAGGGGCTTGGAGGTGCTCCGAGCCATTAGGTAGCGTTGGCTGAACAGACGGCAGGCAGCACGAAGCATTCATTGCTGACAGAGGGCTGATCTGAGCTGGGGCTCCAGCAGGGTCCGTAGGAGGGAAGACAAAATCTCCCTCCAGATACTTCTTTTGGATGCTCATTCAATCTGAACTTAGAGTTTGTTCTCCCCTAGAATAAAAGGATGTCGAAGGTAGAGAGAGAGATAGTGAGAGAGGGTGGAGGAAGAGACAGAGAGAGAGACATACACACAGAGAGAAGGGGGAAGAGAGAGAGAGGGAGAGTAGCTAGTTAGTAGCTAGCATGCAAGTTCGTAGCTTGGAGACATGCGGAGAACTTTGCTGTTCCCGGAGGAGCAGTTTTGACCTTGTTTACACAGAAAAAATACATCATAGGGTCTCTTACCAGCAAGTCTTCCTTCTGTTTCCCTCTCACCCCTCTGTTTGTCTCTCCTCACTTCCCCACCTGGGAACAGAAAACCTGCCACCGGTTGCTACAGTTACAGCTCTTTTCATGGCAAGACAGGGGATGTGTTACTTGTCGCTAGAAGTGAAGGGAGAACGCTCAGGTTTTTTTATATTGGCCAAGGGCAAACAACTCCTACTTAATCTTCAGTGCAGCAGAATGACCACTGAGCATCGGGCACCTCTCTGACTGACAGCAGGTGCCTGGCCCTGAGGATTCTGCAGGGAGATGAAGAAGCAGACTGGTGCCCTCTGCAGGCCACACGGCTGCCTGCTTGCTGGCTTGGCCGAGCCGTTTGTGTTTGTCATGGAAACTGCCACAGGCATCCACTCGTCTGTTCATTTGTTTGTTTATTTGTTCATTCATTTGTTGTTGTTTAGCAAACATTTATTGAGCACCTACTATGTGTCAGGTCTCTGCTGAGTGCAGGAAACAGAGTGGTGAGCAAGACAGCAGCCACTATCTCAGGCTTTCCCGAACTCAGAGTTTGGGGTGGAAGAAGAGGAATCAATGAATGCTTGAATCAGGGAAGTCCAGGAAACCAGGGATGCAAAGAGGAAGAGCCCAAACCTGGACTGTCAAAGCAAGCTCCTGGAGGAAGGAGCACCTATGATTTGACTTCAAGGAGGAAGAGGCCATATCCAGTTTGGGGTGGGTGGTGGGGTGGGGCTGGAGCTGGAGGAGGTAGAAGAGGACTCCAGGCAGAGGGAATCAGACGTCTGCAGCCTGGAGGCAGAGAGCACGCTGGTCATAGGAGTCATCACAGATTGTGGATGTGGAGATCCCACCTGACCCACGGGGTCAGAATCACCCAGGTGTAAGACCTGAACAAGTGTGTTTGCAAGTTTTGACAGCTGAGCTGGGGCATAGTCACAGTGGAGCTCCACTGAAAAAGAATCTTGGGCTTTTGAAAGTGCTGCAAGTAGTCTGCTCTGGTCAGAGCATGGAAATAGGAGACACGGTCTGAGATATGAGGCTGCACGGGTTTCTGAAAAAGCTGAGAACTGCCTGAATCCTGCAGGACAGCCTCAGCCAGATGTGGGAATTTGGACAGTACCTTGACAGCAGTGGGGGCTGTGGAAGAAACATAGGTAGGGCAGGAATGAGATGGGGTCTGTATTTTAGGAATATTCCTGGTTGCGGTGTGGAGAATGAAATTAGAAGGAATGAGCACGTAAGCCAGGGATTCCGGGGCAGAGGGTGCTGCAAAGACCAGGGTGAGATGATGGTGGCCTGGAGCAAGGGAGTGGCCATGGGGACTTGGAGGACTTGGAGGGTGGTCAGAGAGATTCAGGAGGTTGGATAATGTAGCTTCAAAACTGATGGGTTATGAGATCATGGGAGAGGGAGCAGTCAGAAACACTTCTACTTCTTTCTTATATAATGGGGAGGATGGAGATGTTTTAAGCTGAAAAATGTGAAAGGCAGAAGCTAGCAGGTGGCCTACTAATGTAGTGTTGTTCTTGGAAGTATGGTTTAACACTTGGTCCATGTTAGATCTGATTCCCCATATAGATCATATGAACTCAGAAAACACTGAGTCGTCTCACCCCTACACACACACACACACACTCACTTTAGATGAATTGATCCATCTGTCCATCTAACTATGTATATGTGTGTAGGTGTGAGAAATATTAAAAATATACATATGGAAATAGAAGAAAACTTAGGATCCTTGGGGTGGAAAGATCTTAAGCAAGATGAGCAATCTAAAATTTAGTATGGAAAAACACCCTGAAACTAATTTAAAAGAAAAACAGGATGAAAACATTTGCTATAGGTAAAGTTACTATCTCTTACTACTTTCACATGAATTAGAAAAAGATAATTTACCTCTAAGAAAATTGGGCAAAGGATATAAATAATAATTGACTGAAGAGGAGATGCAAATTGTTAATAAACATGAAAAGATGTGAAGCCATCTAGGAAGTTGGGGAAATGCCAGTCAAAATAAGATTTTAATATCATTTTCCCAGCTAGATTGACAAGAGATAAAAAGATGCTAAATTCAGGTGAGAATATTGGGAGGACACTCTCATGCATTTCTAGTGTTTGTGAAAAGTTTCACAATTTGACAGTTTTTACTAAAATAAAAAAATGCACGTCGGCATGGGTTTCAGTCTATGAACTGAGGGGCATGAGAAATACTTTTGTTTATTTGCTGTTTTAAAAAAATATTTTTGTCAAGAGCATGAGTTTAAGTTGCCCTGAAGATACACACTTCCACTTCTGTTTGTTTTCAACAGAGCGTCTTAATTTCTGATGCCAAGCCACTATTCTTCCAGGTTGGAAAAAAAAACACATTCTTAATCCTTTTGGGAACTTCTCTTACCCTTGGGGTCATATCCAGTCTGTGGTTTCAAGAGCATGGGTCATACATGCAAAGCTAGATTATAAGGCAGGGACCATTTGTTATCTACTAGGTCTTTTCCTGCTCTGTGCTTGGCACGCACTGAGCACTGAACACCTTTTCTTGCTTTCATTCTTGGTTGTGTGCATCCTTCAAAGAGAGCAGATGGGACCTAGTACTTAAAACCTGTGTCCTCAGAGGTATCGTCATCACTAATGAGTGTTTATTTGGTCTTCTCCAAACACTACTTCCCACTTTCCTGGGGGAGTTGCACAGATGCAGCATTACATTTTAATTGAATCTTGTGTAAGTGAATTGGCTTTATTAATAACAATTGCAAGACATGACAGTCTCTGTCAGTGTTTACCGTATGTTGTTGGCATATGTGGGGGTGTCTGTTTTGAATCAGTTATAGTAAATGTAACAAGAAGATTCTTATTCTAGGAGATAATCCACCCAGGTGGTCTCTGCCTGAAAAGTTCTTCCTCAATTTTGTGCCTGGTACACCTCCTTATTCTTCAAGATCCAGCTTAAATGTCAACTATTTTTTACAGCTTTTCTTAAATTTCATACACTAATTTACCACCCTCTCTCCTTGCTGACAAACTGACAGGGTTCAGCACTCCTTCCTCACTCTCAAAAGTACAAACAACAAGGGGAAAAATTGTGGACTGGGTGCAGTGGCTCACGCCTGTAATCCTAGCACTTTGGGAGGCTGGGGCGGGTGGATCACCTGAGGTCAGGAGTTCAAGACTAGCCTGGCCAACATGGCGAAACCCTGTCTCTACTAATAATATAACAATTAGCCAGGTGTAGTGGTGCGCACCTGTAATCCTAGCTACTTGAGAGGCTGAGACAGGAGAACTGCTTGAACCCAGGAATCGGAGGTTGTAGCGAGCTGAGATTGCACCCCTGCATTCCAGCCTGTGCAACAGAGTGAGACTCCATCTAAAAAAAAAAAAAAAAGAATTGGACTTTCTCAAAATTAGCAACTTTTGTATTTTAAAAGATGCCACAAAAATGAGAAGACAACACAAAGAATGGGAGAAAGTAATTACAAATCAGATCTCTGATAAGGGACACGTATCTGGAATACATAGAGAACATTTACAATTTAATATAACAAAAAGACAAACAGCCCAATTTAATGATAGGCAGCAAAGGATTTGAGTAGACATTTCACCGAGGAAGATATGTCCAACAAGCACATGAAAAAAGACTCAATATGATTAGTCATTAGTGAAAATGCTAAAATACACTAAAAACCATTGAATTGTCCACTTTAGGTGAATTGTATGGTATATTGATGCTGTCTCAACAAAGCTGTTTTAAAAAATGACATGCAGAATATTGCATAATTAAGGGTCACAGCCATGCCACGAAAAGGGGGACAGTTTGGCCAGTGGTCATGTTAGAGCACAATGATTAGATTTTATTATAAATATGAACTTTTCATGAGGGGGAGATGCTGCTGATGCCTGTGTCCCTGCACCCAGCCTACCTCTGATTTCAGCCGCCATTTGCTGGACAGCTCCGCCAGTTCCCTGTGAGCTCAGATTCAACTTGCACAGCCAGAGTGCCACTTTAAGGGTGACAAACACATTCTGCCCCAGAGTCTTCCCTGGTGTGTGTGTGTGTGTGAAATTCCTCATCTGATAAAGTTCAACCAGGAAATGAGGGGGAGTAAATGCCCCCAGGGGCAGTGCTCAACTAATGAGAGCCAGAGGCAATAGATATATTCTTCAGCTCCACCATCCTGCAGGTGGACAATGACAGATGCTGTGTGTGCTTCCCAGATATCCCCTCAACCCCCATCACCTACTGCAACATGCTTGATAATGTGTCTTATAACTGGCTTTTGCTCCGTATCCATCTCATTCTCTCTGAGCCCTCATGCCTGTTTCCTGGGATTGCCTCTCAGATAAATTACATGCTCCCAAGTCCCTGTAACAAGTTCAGCTTTAGGGGAAAAGGGTCCAAATTAAGGACTACAAAACACCTCCTGCGCACCAGGCTTCTTTGGCATACTTTTTCCCTTGCTTGATTACTTATTCCTAGAAGGCAGGGCTGTGGGTTGTCCACGCAATACCTATTATCTTCTTCCTCACCAATGGACTCCTGCTTTACTGGGGCAACAGCATGTCCAGCTGCCACACTAATGTGCCAGCCTTCCTTGAAGACCAAGTGGCTACATGATCCAATACTTGACAGTGATGTAAGGGAAGTCTTCTATGGAAGTTCCAGGGAGGCAATTCAAGTAACCCAGCCAGCAAACCTCAACTGGCACAAACTCTTCTGCTCTTGACTGTTTCTCCTTTTTACTGCCTGGAATGATGATGTAAAGGTGGGAGCTCTGTCACTCATTTTGTAAGTCTGAAGACAAGGGCCAGATCCTATGAATGAAGAGCCCGAACCTGAAAGACCTCTGAATCTCAGATGACTTTATAGAGAGGTAGTCCCAGCCCTGAATTGCTTACCTTTAGGTTTCAAGTTGTATCACAGAAAAATAATCCTTTATTTGTTTAAGCTCTCATTATGTGGGATTTTCTGTTTCACGCAGCTGAACTCAACTTCCGGCAGAAGGCCATCTTTAGCTCTGATTTCTGTCAGAAACATATCAAGTGCTTAATACGTGTCTGAAAGGAAGAAGCCTTTAGCTTTCTCTATTTTGGTTTCAGACAATCTTAATTGTGTAAAATCCCCATAGACTCTACTAGTTAGATAGAAAAGGAAGCGACTTCATTTCCTCAACTTTCTAATTGTATCTATAATTATTTTGGCTATTAGACTATATAATGCTTATGGGCAGAAATTGACTTGTTCATCTTTATATGCCAGCACCTAGCACAATACTTCTATATCCTTAAAGGAGATACAGTAGGCAGCTTCAAAGTACTATTGCAGTACTGCCATTATGGAAAATAATTGGGAAGTTTCTTTAAAAGTTAAACATAAATTTACCATATGATCTAGCAATTTCTCCCCTAAATATCTACCCTAGAAGAAACATATGTCCACACAAAGACTTGAAAGTGAATATTTATAGTAGCATTATTCATAATTGCTAAAAATGCAAACAACTTAATGTCCATCAAATGATGACTAGACAAAATATGGTATATCCATACAATAAATTACTATTAAACAATAAAAAGGAATAAAAAATTGGTACATGCGCCATATGAATGAGCCTCAAAAGCATTACATAGGTGGAAGAAGTCAGACACAAAAGACGACATACCGTATTCCACTACTTACAAAAAATATCCAGAGAAGACAAATCTATGGGGACAAGCAGATAAGTAGTGGCCTGGGATTAGAGGTGGAAATGGGATTAACTATAAATGGGCATTAGGGATCTTATTGGGGTGACGAAAATGTTAGAAAACTGGATTATGGTGATGTTGCACAACTCAGCAAGTTTACTAAAAATCACTCATTTGTATCTTAAAAATGGGTGAAGCCTATGGTATGCAAATACACCCCAATAAAGTTGTTAAAACATGTAACTGTGATTATATTCCTTGTGTCTTTAACATATTAGAGTCACATAAAGAATTAATAATGAATATGCTAAATTGATTGAGCCATTCCACAATGTATATGTATATCAACACGTTATACACCATAAATATAAACAATTTTCACTTGTCAGTTAAAGTAAGAAAAAATGAAAGAAAGAATTGCCAATGATGTATCTTTTCACAGTGTTGACTAGAATGACATCCTTCTGAAAGCACATAAAGTTAACACTTGTGAAACGTACAGTATGTACAGCCCATTTCCAACCTCCAGGCCCTTCTCTTATTCCCTGGAAGTTCTAAGGACTCATCCAAAGCTAATGACTCTTGAGAGCTCTAGGTTGTGCAGCTCATGATTGAACATCCTCTCACCTTCCAGTCATCATTAGTTGTTCCTTTAACCTGGACTGACATTTCATTCTTATAGTCACCAGCTTTGACTTCATTCCCTTTTTTTGAAGCCTACTTTAGAATTTTATGCTGTTGATTGCTTTTGCCACCCGTAAAAGAAAAAGTTTCCAGTTTTCTTATTTTCTTTTTCTAAGAGACAGTTTAACTAAAATGCATTTTAAAAAGATTACGGCATTATTCTTTTTAGGAAGATGCCATCTTGAAATTACTGGAATAGGAGAGCATGCTATTATCTCAGGGACTTCTCAGATCAATTTTCTTCACCCTAAGTTAGGGTTAATCGAGTGAATCATTTTCGAAAGTTGAAGCCTCTTAGTGGACATTTTCTCCAAAAGTATTAAATGAATTAGTTGCTCTTTTAAAATATTGCCTGAGAAAAGATGGGCTGAGACCTTGATGTGCGATTGCTTATGTCTCTCCCATAGAAACCTCAACCTCTTCTTTTTTTCTCAAATATTATTCTTGTAGCTCTTTCTCAACTTTCTGCCCCCTGCCCCAACTCTCCCCAGCTGAAGTTCTTGGAAGAATTGTCAATAGTGGCTTTCTCTGTTCTTTTCCATTTTACTCTTCAACCCATTCACTTTTGACTTCTGCCCTGGTCACTCCGTAGAGACAGGTTTTGCAAGGGTTACCTGGTGAACTTTTGTCAGTAAATCCTATGCACATTTTCCACTCTCGCTTGAGTTGATTTCTTAGCTAAACTTGGAACTCTCGACCACTCCTTCCTTCTAAATCCACTCTCTTCACTTGGTTTCTCTTGCACCACATTCCCCTGGTTTCCCTCCTATTGCTGTGGCTGCTGTTTCTCACCCCACTTTTTCAAGTTCATTCTTTTTACCGCACCGTTAGTTATTGAGGTACCTTAGAGCTGACTTCCTTCAAATTTGCCTTCTTTTTTCAGTCAATCTTTTCTTTCTATGTAGTTTCATCCTTTCCACCACTCCGATGTTCAGCTATATGCCCTTGACTTTCAAATTTATTCCCCTAGTGCAGCCTTCTCCGAACTCAAGACCATTTCTCTAACTGTCATCTCTACATGGATAGTCCTGACTTGCATGTCTGACACTGAATTTGTGTTATTCTTCCTTATATTTGATTCTTTTCCAGTGTTCCTTTTTCTGTGAATGGCTGTACCATCCATCCAAGTGTACAAATCAGAAAGGCTGGCATCTTGAATACCTCCTTGTCCCTCACTTGTAGTATTTAAGCTGTCAGCAAATGCAACTGGTTTCACCTCTGAAATTGCCTTCGAATTCATCTCCACCATCTCGGCTTAGGCTGCCATTATATCTTGCCTAGACCCCCTAGTCCTCTGCTGGTCTCTCCTTTCCTCTTCTTGCCTTCCTTCAATTGTTTTCTAGATGTGATAGCCCAGTGCTGTATTCCAGACCCAAATGTGATCATGTCACTTACTGGCTTATAACTCTCCAAGGTGTTTTCACATTTCTCAGGAGAAACGTAACTACCTTTGATAGCCAGCAAGGCTAGCAAGCCTTTCATTGTCTGCCCCTCCATCTGTCTTGTTACATGCAATTCCCCACCTACATCTCCATATGTCTGCACTC
This sequence comes from Papio anubis, assembly GCF_008728515.1. Taxonomy (NCBI): domain Eukaryota; kingdom Metazoa; phylum Chordata; class Mammalia; order Primates; family Cercopithecidae; genus Papio; species Papio anubis. The sequence continues at coordinate 83,432,105 of NC_044991.1, read as the reverse complement.
TCTAGACATCCTAGCCTTCCATCAGCCCTTGGAGCATTCTGGTCTTCTGTGGAATCTTTGCACAAACCTGTCCTAGATTGAGAAGACCCCCACCTCCCAACCCCACTTGCTTCCTGCAATGCACTGCCTGTGTATTCTTCAGATGTCAGCTCAAGGGCTCTTCCCCTTGATTGTCAAGCCGCTACCCTTGACCCCAGCAGCCACATACTCCCTTTCTGAAACAGCTAGGTCATCTTACTTCTTACCTTCATGTGCTCCCATAAGACCATGTTTCTCTCCTAGAGACATATCTCAGTTAAGTTTTAGCCTCACCAGTATTTGGTTAATGTATTGTTCACCTATCATTCATCAGCTCCATGGGATCAGAAAACAACCTGATTTTGGCCACCTATGAGTCCTCAGCACCTTGCACATATGTGTATTGGGCACAACTAGTGGCTGAAAAACTAATCATAACAGCTGGGGTCAGGGTGTAACAGAGTCCTGATAGCACCCAATGACAATGCATGGGGTTGTCAGGAGCCTGGGCAGGTGGAAATATACAACACTTCCATCCATCAGTGCAGAAAGTTATACTGGACAGTGCTGGTCTAAAGCAATCCAGATCTCTTGCCACAGGGTTGGGTCAGGTACCCATCAAGTACAAAAAATGTGTACTTGTTTTATGATTGAAATTATCTTGAGGAGACTAAATTAATAGGCCTTGTTTCTCATTTAGGCACTGTATGCACAGAGAAAATAAAGATATTTGTTGTGCTTCTACTCAGTTTATAGACCCTTCTTCTCATTTTACAAAAACTTATCAGGTACAAGATTAGGCCATTGTCAGGAGGAAGTGGGTCAAGCCTGGGAACATGGTTGCAGATGGACTTAGTATTTGCAGAGTTGGGCTGATGAAGTCTCTGTTCAGGTGGTGAGAGTGGATTAAGCTATAGGAGAGGGAGGCCTGCCTAAGAATGCAGTATGCACAGAAAAATGTGGAAAGGAGGAATGAAAAGAGATTCATAGTATTCTTTGAGTGTTTGGTCCAGCCAGGTCTGAACCTTCAACTCCTTAATTTTCCAGTAACATGAGTCAGTAAATTCCATCACACCAATTTCTTAAATTTTTGCTTAGGAACATTTGAAATGCCCATCTGACATTTGCAACTGATTGATATATTAACATCCTGATAGTTAAAAAAAACCATTGAATATGAAAGTGAAGTCTCTAATCATCATCTTGAGTTTGTCATCAATGCACTGAGAGGAGAGCCCTTTTTATGCTGTAGAATCAAGATCATTTTTCTCCCAAATCTTGGTTTGCCTAAATTCATAATTAGGGTGGAGGTATGAGGAGAGAGGCATTAAGAGATTACAAAAATAAGACCCATTTGTAGAATTCAGGTTTATCATGAGTGTTGCATTAAGAGAGCAGTTGAAGCCCTTTCTATACTGTCTCCTCCTGTGATGATGAAATAGCAACCAGCCCAAGATCTGGCTCCAGGAGTGTAAGGTATTTGCAGTGCTGGCAGCTTCCAATTGCATTTTTATTCTTGGAGCTTTCATTATCAGCTGCTCTGAAGAGTTTTCTTATTAAAAATGTGTACTTGTTTTATGGTTGAAATTATCTTGAGGAGACTGAATTAATAGGCCTTGCTTCTCATTTAGGCACTGTATGCATAGAGAAAATAAAGACATTTGTTGTGCTTTTGCTCAGTTTATAGACCCTTCTTCTCATTTTACAAAAACTTATCAGGTCCAAGATTAGGCCATTGTCAGGAGGAAGTAGGTCAAGCCAGAGAACATGGTTGCAGATGGACTCAGTATTTGCAGAGAGGTTGCAGTTTGAGGCCATAGAGAACTCTCTAGGTGGGTAGGTGAGCAGCATTCTCCCTAGGTGGGTAGAATCCTGATGGCCTGCCGAGGGTACCAGGGCCTTGTCTGGTGATACAGAAGCCATTGGAAGTAAAGATACAAAGAGGTTCAGGCCAACACTTAACATCTGAACATGGATGAACTAGAATTAAGAGTAACAATTAACATTTATTGAGAACCCTAATGTATGACAGGCCCTCTCCTAACTTCTTTACAGCTGAGAATCAGGATGAGTTGCTACAACAACCCATGGGGTAGGTAACAATAATATTGCCACTTTACAGATGGAGACACTGAGTGCAGAGAGAATGTGTAATTTGCAAAGGTCACACAGAAAGTGATAACTTCATATCTGGCTAACAAGCCAAAGTGCCTTTAACTAATGTTATAAGTCTTCCCTAACCATTGAAAGTAGGTATTCAGAAGACAGATGTGGGATTGAGGTTGTATTAGTTTGTTTTCACACTGCTGATAAAGACATACCCAAGACTGGGAAGAAAAAGAGATTTAATTGGACTTACAGTTCCATATGGCTGGGGAGGCCTCAGAATCATGGCGGGAGGTGAAAGGCACTTCTTACATGGTGGTGGCAAGAGAAAGAATGAGGAAGCAGCAAAAGTGGGAACCCCTGATAAACCCATCAGATCTTGTGAGACTTATTCACTATCATGAGAATAGCATGGGAAAGACCCACCTCCATTATTTAACTACCTCCCCCTGGGTCCCTCCCACAACACATGGGAATTCTGGGAGATACAACTCAAGTTGAGATTTGGATAGGGACACAGCCAAACCATATTGGGGCATTTTGGAAAGCTCCATCCGTGGAATAAATGTCAAAGGCAAGACAAGCCCCCAGGCCGGCACAGGGCAGGGGTTGGGTGTAGTCATAGTGATGAGAACATGCATGATAGGGTCAGAGTTATTCTACAATAAGGAGGCATAGTGATAGAGAAAGTTGACAAGAATACTCTTAAATTATTTGTTTAAAACTCTGTAAGGAGTGCATAGCTGGCCTAAATCCTTCTACAGTATTTACCAACCATCATCCAGTGATATTCATGATCTCCTTGTTTTAATAGTCAAAATCCTGATAATAGCACATGGCTGTCCAGTTAGAACCTGCATTTTCCAGCCTCCCTTGCAGCTAGGTGGCCATGTGACCAAGGTCTGACTAATGGATATGAACAGAAGTGAGAGTACTACTTCACTGCTGGGCTATTCAAAGAAACAAGTATATTTCCCCCTGCCTTTACCCAACTTCTTACTGGCTGGGATAAGGATAGGCTGGAAAAAATAAGAGGCCACTTTTGAGCCAGGAATAGAAACTTATGTTGTAGATGGCTGAACTCCCTCTTTATTGGGATGCTTCCTTTAGGACTCCTACATGGAAGAGAAATAAACTTCTATTTTGTTTAAATCATTAGAAGTTTGAGTCTTTTGGTTGTAGCACTTTAGACTGTTCCTTAACTAACACATACTAGAGTGATGCAATTTTATTTATCCCACAGGAAAGAAGATTAAAATAAAGTCATTCTTTCATGTAACCACTGACTAAACAATTGTGGAGTGGCTTCTATGTGTCTGGTAGCATGCTAGGTGTTGGGGGGACAAAGATGAACAAGACATAGTTCCTGCCCCAGGAGATGCTGTACCTCCCAGACAACATCTTCGTGAATCAGATTAGAGCAGGCATACATCTCTGAGCCAGCATCTGTGGACAGGGGAATGCCATGCTGGGATTGGCCAGGGCTTTCACCTGCTCAGCTTGGAGCCAGAGAAGGAGTTAGAGCCACATGAATCCCATGATCTGAAAGGAAAGGGTAATTTCCCTGAGGAAAATGTGGTACTATTCCCTGAAGATGCTGGACAACAGACCCAATCCATGTTCACTGCAATAATAAAAACCAGTGCTGAACACTTTTTACATGTTTGTCATTGTATTTACTAGACAATGACTTTCAGAGAATCAGAGGGAAGAACTGGCAGAATGGCTCACAAACAAAATAGTGTTTGGCTATACTACAAGGCTATGGTAACCAAAACAGCAAGGTACTGGTACAAAAAGAAATACATAGATCAATGGATCAGAATAGGGAACTCAGAAATAAAGCTACACACCTACAACTAACTTAGCTTTGACAAAGTCAACAAAAATGAACAAAAATGAAGGGAAAGGACCCCCTATTCCATAAATGATGCTGGGAAGACTGGCTGTTTGCAGAAGAATAAAACTAGGTTTCTACCTCTCACCATATGCAAGAATTAACTCAAGATGGATCAAAGACTTAAATTGAAGACCTCAAACCATAAAAACCCTAGAAGAAAACCTAGGAAAAACTCTTCTGGACATTGGCCTAGGCAAAAAATTTATGATTAAGACATCAAAAGCAAATGCAACAAAACCAAAAATTAACAATTGGGACCTAATTAAACAGCTTCTGCAAAGAAAAACTACTAACAGAGTTAACAAACAACCTGCAGAATGGAAGGAAATATTTGCAAACTATGCATCTGACAAAGAACTGATACCCAGAATCTATAAGGAACTTAATAAGAATAAAACAACCCCATTACAAAGCAGGCAAAGGACATGAGCAGGCACTTCCCCAAAAGAGACACACAAGTGACCAAAAAATGTATAAAAAATGCTCAGCATCACTAGTCATCAGAGAAATGCAAATTAAAACCATAATTAGATACCATCTCACACCCGTCAGAATGGCTATTACTAAAATGTCAAAAATAACAGATGTTGACAAGGAAGCAGAGAAAACGAAATTCTTCTATACTGTTGGTGGGAAAGTGAGTTCAGGCCCTGTGGAAAGCAGTTTGGAGAGTTCTTAAAGAACTGAAAATAGGACTTATTTGACCCAGAAATCCCATTACTGGATATCTACCCAAAGGGAAAAAAATGATTCTACTACAAAGACAGTTGTACTCATATGTTTATCACAGCACTATTCGCAAGAGCAAAGACATGGAATCAACCCAGGTGCCCATCAATGGTGGATTGGCTAAAGAAAATGTGGTACATATAGACCATGGAATACTATGCAGCCACAAAAATAATGAAATCATGTACTTTGCAGTAACATGGATGCAGCTGGAGGCCATTACCTTAAGTGAAGTAATGCAGAAACAGAAAATCAAATACTGCATGTTCTCACTTAGGAGCTAAACAATGGCACACATAGACATCAAGACGGAAACAAAAGACACTGGAGGTTCCAAAATGGGGGAGGAAAGTAGGGGGTCAGGGTTGAAAAACTAGCTATTAAGTACTATGCAGACTGCTTGGATGATGCGTAAAATAGAAGCCCAAACCTCAGTGTCATATAATATATCCATGTAAAAATCTGCATATGTATCCCTTGAATACAAGACTTAAAAAATAATAATCTTTGGATTTGAAGTGAAATAATTTTCTGGGGAGATCAGAACAGATTGGATGAGTTGTTGCTTTTTTCTAGTTTTGGAAACCAGCTCTGCTACAATTTAACTTTGTGACTTTGGGCTGGTTACTACAGCTCTTCAAGCCTCAGCTTCCTCATACATAAAATGGGTATAATTAAAGGGGCTGTTTTATCTATTTGTTATGAGGACTAAATGATTTGATGCCTATGACATGGTGGACACATAAAAATTGTTAGCTATTGCTAATATTACAAAAGAGGGAAGTGATTTAAGGAGGAAACCTAAGAAGATGTTGTATCCCTAATTCTTAGAAAAGGATCTGGCACTTAACAAATATTTGCTGAATTCATGAATAAACAAATGATTGTGCAAAAGCAGCACAAGCTTAAAATATTAAAATTCTGGTCTCACCCATTGAGTTGTTACAATAGAATTCAGAAGAAAGCTCCATTTTCTCTAAATGAAACCTCTGTGTAAAGATGTTTGATTATGTGCTATTAACTGAAATCGATATTCTGATGGAGATGTTGGATCTTGATTTTTCCCAGTGTTTTGCAGCTGCTTTCTCTGTTTCTGTATTGGGGTGCATAGAACCCAGATATGTGGGTAGAAAGGAGAAATGTTTACTTGGCTACAAACAAAAAACCAAAGCCATTATGCCTGGGTAGTTTGGGAACTGATTGCCTTCCTAAAGTAATAGCCAGAATTAGAAATGTCTAGGTAGCTGTGAAAGGCACAAGCAAAATAATCTGTGTTTCAAAGTGCTTGTGTAATATCCTGCTCGTCTAATGCACTTCTGTGTTTTGAGATCTTTCAAAATAAGAACTGTTGGTGTTTCAAAAGCTATCAGACAGGAGCCAGCAGACAGGCAGAGGCAGAAGATGAGGTCGAAATGCCCTCTCCCACCGTAACGTACAGGGTGTGTGCTGGTGCCCTCACGTGTGTTTGTCATGGCCTCATATCTGAGACAGGCCCTTGGTTCAGACTGGAGCCCACAATTCCCAGGTTCCGGTTCCAGGGCTGGGTGACTAGACACAGTATGGCTGCCCCGCATCCAACCTTTGTCAGGAGCAAATCAGTGGGCCTAGGCAGGGCCGGGCAGTGTGTTTTTAAGGAGCTGTTGTGGACATTAAATGAGAGAGATTAGAGAGTGTTCAGCCCTGGGCTGGTATGCAGTAGGCACTCAGTAAATGCTGTTCTTCACTCTCTCTTAGGGATGTGTTCTGTTGCAGGTAACAGAAAACGACTGTAATGTAGCAAATGAGAGTTTATTTTTCTCACAGATTGCAATGTCTGGTGGTAGATGGTGGCTGTATTGATTTAGAGGCTCAGCGATTTCAGGGTTATTGTCTCTTCAGCTATCATGGCATTTCTTTCATATGTGTCACCTGATGGTTACAACATGGCAGCAGCTCCAGATGTCACATCTATGATGAGAGGAAAATGGAAGGCGAAAGGTACTGAGATGATCCCTGTACCAATGGGATACCGTGTATGAAGAAAGAAAAACTTTTTTGTCCTGCAAATATCTGTCTATCCTCCAATAAAATTTTGATGATGCCTCATTGGCTAGAACTGGGTCACATGATTCACCCTAGCTGCAAGGGAGGCTGGGAAATCAAGTAAAAGATCATACAATTGGTCATCCTGAACACAGTCTTCTCTCCCTCTAAGAAAGATGTCACAGGCTGAGCTCCCCAGAAACAGATGCTGAGATGGAGCTGGGGGGTATGTAGGATGGTCATTAGAGATCAATACTTATGGGAAGGAAGGACAGAAAACAGAAGTGGGCCAAGGAAGAAGCTTACCTGTGAGGCAGGCCTGCCCAGGCTTCAGCCAACTTTGGACAGCTCCAGAGCATAGCAAAGTTGTCCCTGTTGGGCTGAAATGTCTGGATCTTTATACCTACTATACAGTCAGTCATTGGATGTGGGCTGGGCAGGAAGGGGGAGCACATGGGTAAGACGTGGCTCTGCAGATGAGGCAAATCTTGAGGGAATTACAACTCAAGGCTTCCTGCTGACAGATGGGGCAACAAACTCTTCCTTGAAGAAGGACCTGAGTGGTGCATGTCCTTGTTCACCACAAAAGAGGAGTTAAATGTGTGCCAATGTTGAGATGTGACTGGCCAGCATCCACAGGGGTTATTTCCACTGTATGTACCAGGGAGCTGAGTTTTACAAGAGTTCTAGATACTGTGGGAGAGCTGATGACAGGGTGTTTTTGGTCCTGACACCTCTCATAGTGTCATGTAAGGGCTGCCTACATGAGGGGGCTGATTGTGGCACATCCTGTGTGACTAAGGTACCAGTGTAGGTCTGTGCCTGGCTAGAGGCTCCTGTTATGATGGTGAATAGTTAGAACAAGTGGAGGCGGAGTTACTCACTGTCCAAGGACATGACAGCAGGGGCAGCTACTGGGAAGGAACACAAAGATAGCTCATCTATGAATGTTGTGGGGGCATTGGGACACATTTTACAATAATCTAAAATGAATATAGAAGTTCCTAATATCTATTTGTGACTCTCTTATAGTGGCCAACCATGGTGCCATGTAATGGTGTTTTTTTCTTAATGATATTTACATATTTATTTATTTTTGTTTTTACTTATTATTTTTTTTTGAGACAGAGTCTCACTCTGTTGCCCAGGCTGGAGTGCAGTGGTCCCATCAAGGCTCACTGCAGCCTAGACCTCCCAAGTTTAAGTGATTTTCCCACCTCATCATCCCAAGTAGCTAGGACTACAGGCTTGTGCTGCCATGCCTGGCTAATTTGTGTATTTTTGGTAGAGATGGGGTTTCACCATGTTGTCCAGGCTGGTCTTGAGCTGCTGGGCTCAAGTGATCCGCCTGCCTCAGCCTCCCAAAGTGCTGGGATTACAGGTGTGAGCCACTGCACCCAGTCTCTAATAATATTTATGAAATGTATTTTGGAATGGTTTTAGATTTACAGCAAAATGGCAAAGGTAGCACAGAGAGTTTCCAAATGCCCCCCATCCTGTCTCCCCCATTGTTAACATCGTACATCATCTCAGCACCTTTGTCAAAACTAAGAAACCAACGTTGGCACGTTGCTAATAATGAACTCCAGGCTTTATTTTGATTTCACCAGTTTCCCATTCATGTCCTCTTCCTGTTCCAGGTCCAATCTAAGATGCCGCATGACACTAAGTTGTGTCTTCTTAGTCTTCCTTGGTCTCTGGCAGTTTCAGTCTTCCTTGCTTTTCATTACTTCAGCAGTTTTGAGGAGTACTGATCAGGTGTGTTGTTCCTCACTTTGGGTGTGTATGATGTTTTTGTTACAATTAGACTGGGGATATGGGTTTATGAAAAGAATATCACAGATATGGGTACTTTGTAATCACAGCATACTGGGGGGTACATGATACATAACATCACTGGGACGATAGCCTTGATCACTTATTACGGTAATTGTATGTGATTGAGCTTTGATTACACAAATTTGGCCCTAGGGATCTTGATATTTTTATATAGGATTTTTCTCCATCTTACATCCCTACTCTTACTTATGGAAGGGACATGTGAGAGGTACGTAAGAACCAGACTGTAACACTGATGGCAGGGCAGGTCCTGTGTGGGGTCCAACAGAAGTCTTTCTCCTGTTCTTTCCCACGTTCTCCTTCCCACACTTTTCCTACCAGGTTCAACACTGACAAGTGCCAAAATGCCTGCCCTGTCATGATAATATCAGCAATCACTTTATTGAATATTTTAATGTGCCAGGAAGTTTGCTTACATTGCCTCTAATCTCCAAAACTACCATCAAGGTACATATTACCATACCATATTGCAGACTAAGAAACGGAGAAATGAAGTGAGTATCCCCAGGTCATACAGTGGGGATAGAAAAGCAGAAATTGGAACCCACATCTATTTCATGCCAAAACCTGTGCTCTTTCTACCTCCATTGCTCATGGGCAGACCCGTGCAATGAGAAAATGAGTAGCAGAAATAATGGGTATAATGGGTATAATATTGACACAACAGCCTCTAGTACCCTATGGTTAGCCATGAGAAGAACAAAGAACTCTAGAGGACAGGTATACAACAACTACTCAGAAAAAATGGACACTTTTTTTCATAATAAAAAGAAGGGGCAAGAGAATGAGATGAACTTTTCTGAATCATTATGGCTGTGGCAAGAAATACACAACCATCACCCTTATTATTTCTATTAGAAAGACATAGGGGCTAGGCACGGTGGCTCATGCCTGTAATCCTAGCACTTTGGGAGGCCAAGGCAGGTGGATCACGAGGTCAGGAGATCGAGACCATTCTGGCTAACACGGTGAAACCCTGTCTTTACTAAAAATACAAAAAATTAGCCAGGCATGATGGCTCATGCCTGTAGTCCCAGCTACTCAGGAGGCTGAGGCAAGAAGAATTGCTTGAACCCAGGAGGCAGGGGTTGCAGTGAGCCGAGATCGCACAACTGCACTCCAGCCTGGGTGACAGAGCAAGACTCCATCAAAAAAAAAAAAAAAAGACATAGGGAAAGGTGTTGGCTAAGCTGAAAATTATATGCTTAGCACATAGTAGGAGGTGCTCAGTAAACTTTGTGTTTTTGAATGGAGAATCATGATATATACAGGCTTTGTTTTTAGAACATATTGCTTTTTGCTTGGGGTTTGACAACAACAAACTGCATTTGAAACATTGCTAATTGTCTAGGTTTATGTTTGTCCCCTTTCTCTGCATTCTTCTTGTTCACAACTCTTAATGACCTGAGGCTGCCTATCCGTGGCACTTCCTAGCTGTTCCACTCCTCTCTGGTCCCCTTGTGTCCACAAATGGAACTAATTCCTTCTTCAGTCCTTAAGACATCACTGTCAGAAACTTCTGTATGTAACAATTTTTTTTTTTTTTTTTAAGACAAGAGTCTCGCTTGGTCACCCAGGCTGGAGTGCAGTGGTGCGATCTTGGCTCACTGCAACCTCTACCTCCCTGGTTCAAGCGATTCTCCCTCCTCAGCCTCCCAAGTAGCCGGGATTTGTGTGTAACAATCTTTAAGGTGTAGAGAAAGCAGAGGGGGATTATATAGCTCCAAACAGGAAATCATTTTCTTGGCGCTTTTCCCTGTTGGGAGTTTCTCATTATGGAGGATTTCTTATTTGTCTTCTCCTTCCTTAGGTCTTGGTTTGTCATTACTTTGCTGGATCTGGTCTTTCCTCGAGTTCTAGGTCTTTAGTGAGCACATAGCCTGGCCCACTAAATGTTTGTTGACTAAATCAGCCTTGTCTTTTGTAACCATAAGCACTATTAGCACCACTCTTTAAAGAGTCATTTACCTCTGGGTCCTACCATCAATAGCTCCACTAACTGGCAGAAACTCTTTTTTCCCCTCCCCCTCTTTCTTCCCTCCCTTCCTCTCTCCCTCTTTCTTCCCTATCTTCCTTCCTTCCTTCTTTCCTCCCTCCCTCCATTTTTTTGTCCTTCCTCCTTCCCTTGCTCTCTCCCTCCCTCCTTCCTTCCTCTCTTTCTTTTTATCTATAGATTTTAAAATTTGTTTACATGTAAGTACATAAATGTTTGTTCAAATGGCATGCAAGAGAAAATTACCTCTGTTTTTTCAAATTAGTGTCCAAATATTTTAATACTGTGTATTGAATAAACTTTATTTTCCAACTGATTTTTAAATTTATTTTTAATCATATACTGTTTCTAATATTTTTACACGTGTAAATCCCACTTTCTCTTTATTTTTTTTGAAATCTATATACCATAAAATTCATGATTTTAGAGTTATGATTCAATGGCTTTTAGAATATTCACAAGATTGTGCAATCACCACCACTAATTCCAGCACATTTTTATAATTCCAAGAAGAAATCCTGTACCCATTAGCAGTCCTTCTCCACCCTCTACTTCCCTCAGTCCCTGGCAACCACTGATCTACTTTCTGTCTTTATGGATTTGTCTCTTCTGGACATTTCAGATAAATAGGATTATATAATATGTGATATTTTTGTGTCTGGTTTGAAAAGATTTTCTTTAATTCAGAAGCTTCACATGTCTCTACTCTGTGGTCTTTTGTGTGAGTTGATAGCTTAAGGCTAGGATATCTGTGCTTCCCCCCTCCCCACTGACTGCTCCTTTTTAACCCCCAAATCTCTCCAGGTGGAAGGAGATGAGTAGCTCTAGACCAGTGCAAGAGTCATACCTGCTTACCTCTTGCAATTTCATCCTTTTTTAGATCTTGTGTTGGGGAGGTGACTTGCATCATTGCAGGGCTAGTACCCAATCATTTCACCAAGAAGATTGATTAGTTTTATTTTTCATTTCTTTTCAGTAGTAATAAATAAATCTTCTGTTATTGGTAAAAGCATGTAATACAAATTCAGGGAAGAGTAATTTTCCTGGTGCTGAAATGGCAGCGTGAAACATGCTCATCTAGGCTAGGTTTAACTTTTGGATCACAAAAGCCTTTATTTCCTCACTTTCTCCTTTTCCAAATTAAAAAAAAAAAATTCAAACTGGAAATAGTCCTGTTTAAAATTCAGCGTCTTGTAAGAGAATTCAAACCACAAAGCCACAAATTTCTTTTTCCCTTGCATTTCAAAGAGCTCTCAGGGATAGAGAATGAGCAATTTTGTTTTCTGAATGTTTCAGTGGAAGGAACAGGTCAAGGTACTATTTGTGTTTTTTTTTTTTTTTAAACATTTTTTTTTTTTTTGCACTCTGTTGGAACCTCTTTGGAAACTCAGAGTAAAAACCAATTTGTGTCTCCAAGTCCATTTTCTTATGGTTGCTTCACAAATTGTAGCAACCAAACCAAGTAATGATATAAGGCAGGAGCTTTCTGTGTCTGACGATAAAATGATGCATTTGCTCCAAGTTCGTCTCGATGCCAAGTCTGGATGAAGAACCAGAAATAATGAAAAGAAAAACCTCTATGGTGTCTAAGCAATTTTTGTATATTTCCTGGTTAAACAATTCCATTTTAGCCCTTTATAATTGTATTTCTCTTATCAATCACAAAATTGGGTGCCCTTGATTTCCCTCAACTCTGTTACAGGAAGAGAGTCTCGATCCAGACCCCAAGAGAGGGTTCTTGGATCTCGCACAAGAAAGAATTCAGGGCGAGTCCATAGATTAAAGTGAAAGCAAGTTTATTAGGAAAGTAAAGGAATAAAGAATGGCTGCTTCATAGACAGACGAGCCCCGAGGGCTGCTGGTCGTGCGTTTTTATGGTTACTTCTTGATGATATGCTAAACAAGGGGTGGATTATTCATGCCTCCCCTTTTTAGACCATATAGGGTAACTTCCTGACATTGCCATGGCATTTGTAAACTGTCATGGCGCTGGTGGGAGTGTAGCAGTGAGGACGACCAGAGGTTGTTCTCGTGACCATCTTGGTTTCAATGGGTTTTGGCTGGCTTCTTTACTGCAACCTGCTTTTATCAGCAAGGTGTTTATGACCTGTATCTTGTGCTGACCTCCTATCTCATCCTGTGACTTAGACTGCCCATCTGGGATTGCAGCCCAGTAGGTCTCAGCCCCATTTTACCCAGCTCCTATTCAAGAGGAGTCGCTCTGGTTTAAATGCCTCTGACAACTCCACTTTCTTATTTTGCCTGGCTAACATTTGAGTCGTCTGTTTCGAGTGTTGTGTTTCTGGGGGCATTACCTCGGTGGTGGTATAGCAGGGAGTAGGGGCTTGCACCGTGAATAATGGTTAGGGGCTGGGATGCCGTGCAGCTGGACCTCTCAGCCTTCAGTATGCATCTAAATCACCTATGGAGCTTGTTAGAATGTAGAGAGTCAGCTCTGAAGGTCTTGGTGAGACCAATGCTGCTGGTCCATAGCCTATACTTTGAACATCGAGGAAAGAAACCTAGGCTTTTTAAACTCTGATTCAAAAGCAGAGATGTGAGGCCAGGCTTGGCGGCTCATGTTGGTAATCCCTGTGCTTTGGGAGCCTGAGGTAGGAGGATCACTAGAGGACAGGAGTTCAAGATCAGCCTGGGCAACATAGTGAGACCCCCATCTCTACAAAACTAAAAAGTTTTTTTAAAAAAGGAAACGTTCCTATCCATCCCTTCACCAAAAGAAGTCTCTTTATTCACCAGGAATACAGATTCTTTAAGAATTAAGGAGAAGAGTGAAAAGAAAAAAAAAGTATGTGACATTTTATGGAAGCAGTGACTACCTCACAAGGCTCTCATTTCTACCTTAAATCCAAAAAATAATAATTAAAAAGAAGCAGTGGCTGGGTGCGGTGGCTCACGTCTGTAATCCCAGCACTTTGGGAGGCCAAGGCAGGGGGGGTCATGAGGTCAGGAGATTGAGACCATCCTGGCCAACATGTTGAAACCTCATCTCTACTAAAAATAGAAAAATTAGCTGGGCATGGTGGCACGTGCCTGTAATCTCAGCTACTCAGGAGGCTGAGGCAGGAGAATCCCTTGAACCAGGGAGTCAGAGGTTGCAGTGAGCTGATATTGCGCCACTGCACTCCAGCCTGGTGACAGAGTGAGACTCTGTCTCAAAAAAAAAAAAAAAAAAAAAAAGAAGCAGTGATGCGAGGAGCAAGCCCAGTGTGGAATGATGCATCCCAGTGATGCTGGGGGAGGAACATCCTGCACTCAGAAATAGCCTCAGTGCTTGTTCTCCGTCCTTGCAATGTGTGACCAGAGGTGGGGGCCAAGGCTCTGCACTGGGACCACGCAGGAGGGTAAGGTGGGCATTTTTGATGTTGTACGTTGTCCAGGCCTAATATCCTGATCTTCCCAGAAAGTCCAAGAGCCACCTGCTGTCCTTTAATATAATGCTTTTTTGTTTAAATGAGCCAGAATAGATTCTGCTATTTACAACTAAGAATCTGGCCCATTCTTGTATTCTAATTTGGGTCAATAGGTATTGGTTACCAGGAGAGCTAGGTGTCAAAGAATCCCAAGGCTTCATCCACCCAGGAAAAGAGTGCCAGGTTGCTCAGCAATGCCCACAGGGATACAGGTGGAGCGCACAGAGACATTCCTGTTGTGCTTTTGTCATCCCTGCATGACAGGCTAGATTAGTTTCGTATTGTTGCTGTAATAAATGACCACAAGTTTAGCGGCTTAAAGCAACATCAATTTGTTCTCTCACAGTCCTGGAGGGAATTGTACAAAATGGTTGTGCAGGAATGCATTTTTTTCTGGGGACTGTAGGAGAGACTCTGTTTCCTTGCATTTTTCAGCTTGTAGAGGTCACTTGGATTTCCTGGTTTATAGCCTTTACCTTCAGTTTCAAAGGCAACAGTGTAGCAACTTCAAATCTCTCTCTCATTCTAATGTCTGTTTCCATCCTCACATTTCCTTTTCCAGCTTTGTCTCTCCTGCTTTCTTCTTATAAGGAGAAATTACCTTGGGTCCTCCAGAATAATCCAGGATATTCTCCACATGTCAAGGCCTGTAACCTAATCACACCAGCAAAGTTCCTGTTGCCGTGTAAGGTAACATATTCATCGGTTCTGGGGATGAGGATGTGCATATCTATGAGGGAGGCATAATTCTGTCTATTGCATGTCTATTAAGCAGTATTTTACACCCTTCAGTGGGTATTCTTAGCACACGCATAGATGCTCAGTTCATTTTAACTAAAGATTAATGCATTAATTTATAATGATAAAATCATAGAGATCATAATACATGAGCATTTTGTAAAGAGGATCTCATCTTTCTAGTATTCCTAAAAATATTAATTATTATCCAGAGGTTGGCTTGATGAGTTAGGAATCAGAAAAGAGGAAATTGGGTAATTGAAAGGGGGACACCTAATTTTGTGAAGCCCTAAGAAAATATTTCTATCCATAGAACAAACCTCCACTCTTAAGCCTGAAGAGCTCATTTTCCTTAGTAGAGCAGGGGTTGCCAAACTACAGCCTACCATCTGTTTTTATAAATAAAGTTTTATTGGGACACAGACACACCCATTTTTTTATGTGCTGTCGTGACTGCCTTTGTGCTATAACAGCAGAATTGAGTAGCGGTGACATGTGTGGGCTGCAAAGACTAAAATATTTACCATCTGATCTTTATAGAAAATGTTTACACACCTCATGGGATAAAGATTTACTAGACCAATGATTCTTAAACTTTAGCATGTGTAAAAATCACCTGGAAGGCTTATTAAAACACAATTCTACCGCCTCCCCCTCAGTTTCTTACTTAGTAGGTCTGGAATGGGGTCAGTGCCATTCTATGAAGTTCCCAGGTGGTGCTGATGATGCTGTCTGAGGACCACACCTTGGGAGCTGCTCTACTAAACTGAAAACTCCATGAAGTCAGGGCCCCATCTAATTTGTTCACTGATATACATAGCACCCAATACAGCAGCTACAACACTGTAGTCATGAAATACACAGAATGACAGCTAAATAAATAGCTGAATCTTTGTTTTTCTGATAGAGCTAAATGAACATGGATACACTAAATACACTTTTTTATGTATGTGGTAGGCAAAAACATCCTAGCCCTCCTTCCCCCAAGATGTCTATGTCCCTGTTCCAGTAATCTGTGACTATATGGCCTGACATAGCAAAATAAATTTTGCAGATGTGTGCTGAGACCAGCTTGGTCATGGAGACCCCAACCCAGTGGCACTAGAGGAATAAAGATACAGGCACAGAAATAGAGTGAAAAGTGAGATCAGGGGGCTAACAGCCTTCAGAACTGAGAGCCTTGAACAGAGTTTGACCCACCTATTTATTGACAGTAAGCCCGTGATAAACATCATTTCTGCAGTTTATAGATTAATTAAAAGTATTCTTTATGGAGAACAAAGGGACAGGCTCTGGTTGTTATCTGCAGCAGGGACATGTCCTTAAAGTGCAGATTGCTCATGCCATTGTTTGTGGTTTAGGAACGCCTTGAGTGGTTTTCCACCCTTGGTGGGCCAGGTGTTCCTTGCCTTCATTCTGGTAAACCAGCAACCTCCAACTTGAGCATCATAGCCATCATGAGCATGTCACAGCACTGCAGGGATCTTGTTTATGGCCAGTCTTGGGGCCTGTTCCCAGCATGTCCCCCTTTTTGTTTTTGCAAGGCAATAAAAGCAAAGGCGGCTTTATCACAGTGAGTTACTTCTCGCAGGAGTCGGGATCCCCATCTGTAGACTACACAAAGACAAACAATACAAATTAATAGCACAACCATCATAGAAATCAGAGCCTCCAAGTGTTTTTATCCGTTTCAAAGGACTTATGGCTGCCAATCCATCTGCAGCTCCTTCAAGCACTCCAGTTCCTGGCATTAAGATCAGGTGTGCCTGGGATGCTTGAAGTATTTATTCTCTTAATTTTGAAACATCTAAAGATAAGTTTGTACAGTGTCCTTCTAGATGCTTTTTTATTCTTTCCTATTCATGCTCTGATTCATTGTAAGGGTGAGGAGTGATACAAAAGTCAGAAGTATTCCAGTCGTATTTTAGCTGCATTCTGTATTCCAAACTAGCTACTCGATCTCCCAGCCACATTACAGTTTGTCGGAGATCATTGATTTGATTAATTATCTTTTGGTTTATTTTAGTTTGAGAGTTCCACAGCAGAGTAGAATTCTTTTGCCATTTATTTACAAAATCTGCTGTCTGCACTGATGAATGTAGTGCAACTCCAGCTGCTGCAGCAGTAGCTGTGACAGCGATCAGTCCCATAATAATCAAGATTAA
This sequence comes from Papio anubis, assembly GCF_008728515.1. NCBI lineage: Eukaryota > Metazoa > Chordata > Mammalia > Primates > Cercopithecidae > Papio > Papio anubis. The sequence goes on along the minus strand of NC_044991.1, from coordinate 83,415,164 downwards.
AGTAGCAATGAAATGCCAAGAGCATCTCAGAATTTTCTGAAGAATTTCAGTAATAATATGTACAGAGGGAGAGGCTTCCCAAGGATGGGAGAACTTCACCAGTAACCATACTCCTTCTCGAGCTCTCAGTACTAGGATAGAATGATTAGTATTAAACACAGAAGAATTCACACAAGAGAACAATCTAAATTCCTGACAAGTTACATGATAATTAGGGATGTCATACTTTGGATTGCCCATTGCCAACAGAAAAGGAGGGCAAATGCAACTTTGTATCCAAATTGTATTGTTTTCAACAAGTTCTAAAATGTAATTAGGATTATATTGTGATGGCATAGTATATTTTCCTTCCCAAATCTTGGTCTTATCAAGAGCCATTAATAGTTTCCACAAATCATTATGTTTAGCAACTAGAGCAGGCCATATCATTTGAGATTGAGATGCCACTATACCACCATGTTTCCAGATAATAGGAACTCTTGCCATATTTCTTATTTCTACCATGTGCTCATTTTGTTCAGATCAGCTGAACATCGTGTGGCTATCACATGCAGACTGAGAGGTGCGATTCATGCTAAACATCCCCTTAGGGGACCAATGAATAATGATTCCATAAGAATCATGTAGTACCTCTGCCTGTCCTGCAATACAATCTTCCCAAACAAGTACATTTATTTTTTCTGAACAGGTCCAATCCTGTTTACAAATAGGTGTTTGAGGGCAGTATGCCTCAGTTACAGGAGCAGATTCATTATGGTATATACTGAGACCAGAAAGCATGTGTAACTGTGCCATAGAGTGATTACGTCCAGGTATTATTGCCAGCCAAGGTTGATAGCGAGGGGGTAGGCAACTTGTGGCCTTTCCCAAACAGATAGGCGGAAGTTCAAATCCTAAAGAAATATTCATAACAGTTCCTTCCTCATGTGGGTGAGATGGGCCTCTATCATCTGTAGGACCGAGCATCCAAGAGCTATCATTAGCGTATACCTCCAATGGGGGTTCCAGCAGAGTTACAGGCTGTAGAAGTGGTGGAAAAGGTAATTATGCCCAATAAGTATAATTGTTCTCTGTGTCAGCCCTTGCTGAAGAAATACTCATGGCAATGGTGATCACCGCTATCATTGCTATTATTAAATTACTCATTGTGACTGGTTGTCCCACTTTCCTCAGGTTTTCTTCCTTCATCTGTGACAGCTTCTTGATCTGTCCCCAGGTAGGTGGCTGCATTCAATGGGTGTTGCTGATGACAGGTGGGGTCCTCCTCAGCATCGACTTGGACAACGCTGCCACCGGTGGGTCTTCGGGATCCTCCCAAAACTCTTCCTGGGTATCTGGCTCATAGTAGGGCTTTAGATGTCTCGATGGCACCCAAATTAGCTGTTGATTTGGTCCTGGAGAAACACAAGCATGATCTCTGCCCCATGTTATTATTTTATCTGTTTCCCAACCTTTTGTTATCAGGTCTTTCCACCAAACCTGTTGTTCCACTTCGACCTTTGTAGCTGGCTTCTGTAAATGTTGTTCAGCTGCTGATAACAATTGACCTTTAGGCAGGCTCAAAAAATTTAAAGTTAATAATGCTAGATTTAGTTGCATGTGTGCAGTCCTGTAATCACCGTCTCTCGCTTTCTGTTTTTGCAACTGCTGTTTCCGGGAGATATTCATTCTTTCCACTTTGGCTTGTCCTTGAGAATTATATGGGATACCAGTAACGTGTTTAATATTCCATATAGAGAAAAATATAGCTAGAGCTTTGCTAGTACAGCCTGGGGCATTATCTGTTTTAATAAAAGCTGGAATGCCCATTACCACAAAACACTGCAAAAGGTGACATTTAACACAGGGCAGGCAGAAGACTCTCCTGATTGGCATGTAGCCCAGGCAAAGTGAGAAAAGGTGTCTACACATACATGTACATAAGCTAGTCTCCCAAACGAAGGAACATATGTGACATCCATTTGCCAAAGAGAATTAGGTTCCAATCCTCGAGGATTAACTCCTCCTGTAAAAGATCAGGAATGCACCATTTGGCAAGTTGGGCATCGCTGGATAATAGCTTTAGCTTCTTTCCAGGTAATACTGTATCTGCATTTGAGACCAGAGGCATTAACATGGGTTAAATTGTGAAAGTGTCGAGCATTAGATATTGCAGTAGCAACTAGGCAATCAGCCATTTGATTCCCTGCAGTCAAAGGTCCTGGAAGAGGTGTATGAGCTCTAATGTGAGTGATGTAAAAAGAGGGCATTTTACTCTTAACTGCTGTTTGCAGTTAGGTAAATAAAGTAATCAGTTGCTCGTCTGTGTGGAATCATAGCTGAGCGTTTTCAACTAACTGTGTAGAATGAACCACATATGAAGAATCAGAAATCACATTAATAGGCATATTAAAAGCAGTCAATACCTCAATTACAGCTACAAGCTCTGGTTTTTGAGATGAGGTATAGGGCCTCTGAAAAACTTTACCTTTAGATCCAGAATAAAAGATTTTACCATTACTAGACCTATCTGTGGAGACATTCTCAGCACCTTCAATTGGTTTGAATTTAGTTATTTTAGGGAGAATCCAATTAGATAATTTCAAAAATTGCAACAGTTTCGTGTTACGAAAATTGTTATTGAGAATACCTACAAAGTCAGCTAAATGGGTTTGCCAAGTAAGACTATTTATAAAAGCTTGCTGTATTTGTGCCTTCATAAGAGGAACAATAATTTTTCTAGGATCATATCCATGTAATTTAACAATCCGAGTTCTCCCATTTCCTATCATAGTAGCAGCTTGATCCAAATAAGTAGTCAAAGTCTGTGAATTAGGATGTGGAAGGAAAAGCCACTCTACAAGATTTTGCTCGTGAACGATAACACCAGTAGGTGAATGATGAGTTGGAAAAGTTAGCAAATCTAGAGTCTTCTCTGGATCTATTCTATTTATTGGGGCCTTATGGACTTGCTTTTCAATTAACTGCAGCTCTGCCTCAGCTTCTTTTGTTAATTGCCAAGGGCTTGTGAGACTAGGATCTCCTCTAGGGATAGAAAACAGATTACTCATGGCATAAGTAGGAATGCCTAGAACAGGCCGTATCTAATTAATGTCCCCTAGTAATTTTTGAAAGTCATTCAATGTTTTCAACTGATCCCTACATATGGTTACTTTCTGTGGCACTACTGTAGTGTCATTTACTAAGGTACCCAAGTAGGAGTAAGGAGTAGTAGTCTGAATTTTGTCAGGAGCTACAATTAAACAGGCACTAGAAATTGAATTTTGTAAGTGATCATAACAATGGAGTAATATTTCCTAAGTAGGGGCAGCACAAAGAATATCATCCATATAATGAATAATGTAACACTGTGAAAATCTTTCACAAGTAGGTTCAATTGCTTGCCCTACATAAGTCTGGCAAATTGTTGGACTGTTTAACATGCCTTGTGGCAACACTTTCCAGTGAAAATGCTTAGCAGGCTGCAGGTTGTTTACCACAGGAATCATAAATGCAAACCGTTCACAGTCCTGCTCAGCTAAAGGGATAGTAAATAAACAGTTCTTTTAAATCTATGACTATTTAAGGCCAATTTTTTGGAATCATAGCAGGAGAAGGCAGTCCTGGCTGTAATGCCCCCATAGGTTGTATAACTGAATTAACGGTCCCTTAAGTCAGTTAACATTCTCCATTTACCTGATTTTTTCTTTATTATGAAACCTGGGGAATTCCAAGGAGAGAGCATTGGAGCTATATGTCCCTTTTGAAGCTATTCTTTGACTAGTTCATTTAGAGTCTCCAGTTTCTGTTTACTCAGCGGCCACTGTTCTATCCATATTGGCTTGTCTGTCAGCCATTTTAACAGGATAGACTCTGGAGTCTTAACAATGGCCTTGGTGGGAACTTGGTCTTTCTGCTTGAAGAGGTTCCTTCAAACCTTGCAAATTTTTTCCTAGTCCCATACCAGGGACATACCCCATTTCATGCATCATATGTTGACTTTGAGGGTTGTATAATTGCTCAGGAATTAGAACTTGTGCTCCTCATTGTTGTAATAAATATCTCCCCCATAATTTTATAGGTATAGAAGTTATAATTGGTTGAATAGTCCCAGGTTGTCCATCAGTCCTTTCCCAGTGCAAAATATAAATACTTTGATATACTTCAGGGGCTTTACCAACTCAAACTATGTTAAATTGAGTGGGTTGAACTGGCCATGTGGAAGGCCAGTGCTGTAGAGAAATGATTGAAATGTCCGCTCCTGTGTCTACCAAACCTCTAAATTTCTTTCCCTGAATAGTTATTTCACAGGTAGGATGTTTGTCAGTAATTTGATTTACCTAGTAAGTGGTTTTCCCTTGTTTATTTGTACTGCCAAATCCCCCTGTTCTTTTAGTTTCACTTTTTCCTAGTCCCACATATGGTAAAATTAGAAGCTGCGGTATACGCTCTCCTGGTTCTGCCTTCCAAGGAACGGAGGTGGATACAACGATTTGAATTTCCCCATTACAATCTGAATCAATTACTCTTGTGTGAACCTGCACTCCTTTTAAATTTAAACTAGATCTTCCAGAAGTAGTCCTACCATTCCTGCTGGAAGAGGTCTGCAGACTCCTGTTGGTACTTTCTGCAGCAGCTCTCCAGGCAGGAGACTCACAGCCCTGGTGCAACACAGACCTACTGTTGCACTACCAGCTGTGGCAGGGGACAAGCATTGTACAGGGGTGAGGGAGTGACCTGAGCCATGAATTCCCTGGTTTGGAATGGAGCCTGTGATGGGCCCCTCATGGCGTTTCCCAAAATCTGGTTTCTGTCCTTATCAAATTTATAATGACACTGATTGGCCCAATGCTTTCCTTTTTTACACTTTGGGCATAGACCAGGTTCAGCAGTTTTCTTTTTTCCAACAATGGGCGGTTGGACCCTCTGATTTTTTCCTTTCTTCGTATGCCCATGTTTCCCACAGTTGAAACAAGCTCCAGGAAATGGAGCTTTCTCTGTTGCACTAAAAAGCTGCATAAGTTGGCTAACCTTCACTCTTCCTTTTCTGAGGAGCTGCAAAACAGACTCAAATAAGCCTTATGCCTGCTTGACCCTTGTCCCACTGTTACCTTGATGCTTCTGAGCTCCCCTTCTTACTCACCACAGGGATTCTTTAAGAGTACTCAGGTGTCCTCCAGTGTAGTTCCACCTTCTTCAACTGTTGCTCTGGTGAACTTTCAACCCGGGTTTGAGCCCCACGTTTGGCGCCACTTGCCAAGACCAGCTCGGTTGTGGAGACCCCAACCCAGAGTTGCTAGAGGAATAAAGACACAGACACAGAAATACAGTGCAAAGTGGGATCGGGAGCTAACAACCTTCAGAACTGAGAGCTTCAAACAGAGTTTGACCCACCTATTTATTGACAGTAAGCCTGTGATAAGCATTGTTTCTGCAGTTTATAGATTAACTAAAAGTGTTCTTTATGGAGAACAAAGGGACAGGCTCTGGCTTGTTATCTGCAGCAGGGACATGTCCTTAAGGCACAGATTGCTCATGTCATTGTTTGTGGTTTAGGAACACCTTGAGCGATTTTCTACCCTGGATGGACCAGGTGTTCCTTGCCCTCATTCTGGTAAACCAACAACCTCCAGCGTGAGCGTCATAGCCATCATGAGCATGTCACAGTGCTGCAGAGATCTTGTTTATGGCCAGTCTTGGGGTCTGTTCCCAGCAGATGTGATTAAAATTGTGGACCTTAATACAGGGAGATTATTGTGGATTATCTGGGCCAGCCTAATCTGATTACATGAGTCCTTAAAAGTGGACAACCTTTCCCTGTTGCAGTGAAAGACTGACATGAAAGAGAAGGCAGGACTGATGAGATGTGACAAAGACTTGACCTGCAGTTGCAGGTTTGAAGATGAATGGTATCATGAGTCGAGGAATGTTGGTCTGTAATTGCTGGGAGCACCCCCCAGCCAACAACCAGCAAAAAAAATGAAGAGCTCTGCTCTACAACCACATGGACCTGAATTCTGCCAACAGCCAAAACGGGCCTGAGATTTTATTATTAATATCTCCCAGACCTTTCAATAAAGGATGCGGCCTGCCAACACCTTGATTTTCACCTAAGAAGATTCATATTGAACTTCCAATCTACAGAAGTGTGAGATAATATGTTGGAATTCCCCTTCCCCCTTACATATCCTCAGTTAAGACATCTTTCATCAGCTGAAGGCAAGCAAGCCTCACTCAGAGAAGGACTCAGCTAATTTCTGTCAGGCCCGAGCACTTCTAGAAGATGGAGAAAGAGCCCCTCAGTCCTTGAGAGTGGAATCCAGGCAACACACCACAGTATCCACTACTCTTATTGACTAAGATATAAAACTTACAATTCTTTGTGTTCTTCAGAGTGTCACAAAGTTGACCATGTAGGTTTCTCATTTTGCAGAATTCATAATTTAAATGAACATTGGTTGACAACAATAGATAACAACATTATATAAAGTGGAATGGGATAGAAGAAAATTAAGTGCTCCAAGGACAGTTGGGCTATTTTGGCACTGGAACTTTTCTCTTTGAACCAGAGTGAGAAAGTAACTCTTTGTGTATGATCTGAACTATGGTAACATGAAGGTTTTCTTTGTTAGAAATGTCTTTTTTTTTTTTTTTTTTTAAAGTCAAGCCTTCTATGGAAAACATTCCTTTCAAAGAAAAAAGAGTGGGCCCTTGATTGACGATTAGTAGTCTAGATTTTGCCTGAAAGGTGTCCTTACTTTCCTGAGAATTAAGATTTGTTCAGTGGTGAGTCCTTCATGTGGGGGCTATAATGATGTCTTGACTTAATAGCCAGGTTGATGCATTCAGCATGAACATACGATAGAGAACAATGTGTGATGATTGAGTGCAGTGCTTGCTTGCCGTCCTGTCCTTGAGAGGTTGCTCTGTGTTGGCATCTGCAGAACCTCTGCTCTAAACCCTTTGTTCCTCTGGTGCTTCTAAACTCCTCTGCACTCGTTAGCTTTTTTCCTTGAGCCATCAGTGGCATGTTTTTCTGGGTCAGGTGCCAGAAGTTGAGTTGTAGTCAGTGGGTTAGAACTGGATAGGTTGGGATGGATAATAGAATGGGTTAGGTTGTTGGAATCTGGTTAGAATGCTTTTGTTTTTGAAGTTTCTTGACCTTCCTGTGAATCAGACTTGCATTTAATAGCATCATTCCATTTATTATCAATTGAAGTAAACATCCAATATATCTCATGGATGACTTAATTAGGAGCACAATTTTCCTGTTTCATAGAAGATGAGTTTATGGGTGATTACCTGAAAGTGGAAACAGAATAGAGAGACTGTAGCTAATGCTTAGTGTGATGAAACACCAAATGCTATTCATTCAATCACATGCCTACAGGGAGAAAGTACATTTCCAGGAGGTTTTCCAGAAGTGAAAACTTAGTAATCTTTCAAATTTATTTATTTTGGCTCTATAGTAGAGTACAAAGTTGACTTTCTGTATATACTGCAATATCATCTAACTGAACCCCTGCCTCTTAATTTATTTGGTCACACGTCCACTCATTCTTTCAGTTGTGCATGTGCTCATTCTTTGGCTGTGCATGCACTCACTCATTGGTCATTTATTTATTCATTTTGTCTCTGTATCAATTGAGTTGTGTCCATACTCCCCACCCCAATTCCTATGTTAAAGTCCTAAATCCCAGGGTAACTGTATCTAGAGATAGAGTCTTTGGGAGGCAAGATGAAATGAGGTCATGAGTGGTCATAAGAGTCCTAATGCTATAGGACTGTGACCTTAAAAGAAGAGGAAGGCGATCTCTCTCTCATTCTCTCTCTCTCTCTCTCTCTCTCTCTCTCTCTCTCTGTATCATATGAGGACACAGTGAGATGGTGGCCATTTGCAAGCCAGGAAGACAGTGCTCACTAGAACCCAACCATATTTGATCCTTGATCTCTGCCTTCCAGCCTCCAAACCCACGAGAAAATACATTTCTGTTGTCTAAGCTTCCCAGGCTATGGTATTTTGTTACAACAGCCTGAGCTGATGAATACAGAATCTGATTCAATCAATAATCAATTACCAAGTATGTCAGGCATCCTGTGAGATACTGGAGATAAAGTAACGGATGTGGTCAATGGGACATTCCTTGTTGGTTGCCTGAAAACAACTATGCTTTCTTGTTCCTGGCAGCAGAACCTAGACTGTGTTGGTGGCACTGTGGCAAACCCCAGGAGATAAATTAAGATTGGTCTAAGCCTGCCATGGCAATCCTACTCCCTTCCCTGCTCTAAGGCTTCACCTTAGAGCCTCAGATTCTTTATCTATAAAATTGGATCAATAACCCATCCCTCTTAGGTTGTTGTGTGATAATTATGTTAAGTCCCAAATACAATGCTTGGCATATCATTGATACTAAATTAATGGCTGAAAATGTTACCTGATGCAGATCTCAAGAGAGGGTTCTTGGATCTCTTGCAAGAATTTGGGGTGAGTCCATAGAGTAAAGTGAAAACAAGTTTATTAAGAAAGTAAAGAGGCCGGGCACAGTGGCTCATGCCTGTAATCCCAGCACTTTGGGAGGCCAAGGTGGGTGAATCACCTGAGGTCAGGAGTTTGAACCCAGACTGGACAACATGGTGAAACCCTGTCTCTACTAAAAATACAAAAATTAGCCAGGTGTGGTGGCAGGCACCCATAATCCCAGCTATTCTGGAGGCTGAGGCAGGAAAATCGCTTGAACCTGTTAGAAATAAATTTTTGGTGCTGCAAAAGAAACAACGTTTGAACATAAATTTAATTTTCTCAGCAAGGCAATTTTACTTCTATAGAAGGGTGCAACTCACGGGTGGAGCAATGGTGAGAGCACACCTTGACAAGGCAGGGGAAGGGGTTTTTATTCCTGACGCAGGTAGCCCCTACTGCTATGTCATTCCCCTATTGGCTAGGGTTGGACCACACAGTCTAAGCTAATTCCGATTGGCTATTTTAAAGAGAGCAGGGGTATGGGTCCAGAGTGGTGGGGTGAGTAGTTTGGTGGGAAGGATGGTTACAGAACAGGTGACTCAGGATGACTCAGATCAAAGTAGGTAACCAGGTATGACTCAGGACGAAGCAGATAATAGAGGCTAGGAGGGGGTTGTTTACTGAAAGTAGAGGCAAGGAGACAAAGAGAATGAGGAAGTTAAAGTTTAAAATGAAGAACATAAAATGAAGAACAAAGAACAGGGGAGCTGAACATATGGATACATTGGTTTTTTGGAAAGGATCTCAGAACTCATTGTACTTAACAATTTAGAGGCTAAAACCTTTGAAGAGGAATTTATTATATCCTACAGACCGAAGAGATGGAAGAGGTTGTAGTGAGCCAAGATCTCACCATTGCACTCCAGCCTGGGCAACAGAGTGAGACTTTGTCTCAAAAAACAAAACAAAGAAAGAAAGTAAAGAAACAAAAGAATGGCTACTCCATAGGCAGAGCAGCCCCAAGGGCTGCTGGTTGACTATTTTTTATGGTAATTTCTTGATTATATGCTAAACAAGGGGTGGATTATTCATGAGTTTTCTGGGAAAGGAGAGATTTCCTGGAACTGAGGGTTCCTCCCCCTTTTACATCACATAGGGTAACTTCCAGACATTGTCAGGGCATTTGTAAACTCTCATGGTGCTGCTGGGAGTGTCTTTCAGCAGCTAATGCATTATAATTAGCATATGATGAGCAGTGAGGATGACCAGTGGTTATTTTCATTGCCATCTTAGTTTTGGGAGGTTTTGGCCTTTAGTACATCCTATTTTATCAGGGGGGTGTTTGTGACCTGTATTTTGCACCGACCTCCTGTCTCATCCTGTGACTAAGAATGCCTAACCCCCGGGAATGCAGCCCAGTAGCGCTCAACCTTATTTTACCCAGCCCCAATTTGAGATGGAATTGCTCTGACAAAGAGCCTCCAATGCCTTCCAATGCCTCTGACAAAAGTGTAGTTTCTGGGATCAAGTCATAAGAGTTAAATTTCCTGATCCAGACATTTCCTAGCTGTGTGTTCTTGGGCAAGTGACTTGGCCTTGCTAAGCCCAGTTACATTGTCTGTGATACAAGAGTAACATTAATACAGGCTTTTGGAGGCAGTTGTGGAAATGAAACATGACAATTCTTATACAGGGCCTATAGAGGCCCAGTGCATGCTTAGTGCCAGGTAGGCTTGGTGAGGGCAGGGACCTTCCCTGCCTTGGCCACTTGTCAGATATAGTCAGCTCCTCTTCAAAAGTTTGGTATGTTAACTTCCTTGTTATTTGTTCTCAAACTCAACTTCCTTGTTCTTCATGTCTCCTTGCCCCTGGTTGGAGTAAACAACCTACCCGCCAGTCCTAATCTATAGTCCACATCTGTTTCTTGCTCATTTCCCTTAGTCACTCACTCTGCAAATTACTCCTCCAGCCATAATGGCTCTTCCTGCTGAAACTGCCCTTCCTACCAGTGTAACCCCCTCCCTGCACCCTTCAAATTAGCCATCTGGGACCAGTTTAGATTGTGCAGTCCAGCTCCAGTCAATGGAGACAGGACACAGTAGTAGAAACCCATTGCATTAGGAATAAAACCTAATGCAATGGGTTTCCTTTGTTCTGTGTACTCTCGTGGCGACCAGACCTGCGAACAGCACCCTTTCTGCAGAAAGTAAACTTGCCTTGCTGAGGAACTCTTTTGTTTATATGCTCGGTTTCTTCATGACTCCAAGTTTTATTTCCAACACCACTCCTGCAATTCCAAGGTCACCAAATGAATTAATGAATTAATGAATGAACAAGGAACTGAAAATTGAACTAAAATAGTACAGTGGTCTCTGAGTAAAACCCAAGCACATAGTTGTCAGCTTTGAGTCTCTGTTTAAAAATTCTAAGAAGATTGTGAGAGGAAACTAAATTTCAGGACCACAAAATCACGAAGCTAAAGGGAAAAGACAAGCTGGGAACTGCAGGGCAAATCTGCCCCCCATTCTATTCCTAAATAAGATAGCTACAAAGATAAAAAAGCTACATACCTCCCTCACAGTTTGCCCACAAGGAAATTCCTTATGGACAAAGGACAGACAGAACTCAAAGTCATCCCTCTGCTCTGGTGAGACAAATGTGTATCTGATTTCTTCCTTTGCCCTATTTCACTAAGTCAGACTAAGGCATAAGTGATGATTCTTGTAAATTGTGTATTCAGTGAAAGGCTAATCAGAAGTTCAAAAGAGACTGGGCACAGTGGCTCACACCTGTAATCTCAGCACTTTGGGAGGCTGAGGCGAGTGAATCATCTGAGACCAGGAGTTCGAGATCAGCCTGGGCAACCTGGTGAAACCCCATCTCTACTAAAAATACAAAAATTAGCTGGGTGTGGTGGCACACACCTGTAGTCCCAGCTACTCAGGAGGCTGAGGAGGCAGAATTGCTTGAACCCAGGAGGCGGTGGTTGCAGTGAGCTGAGATTGTGCTACTGCACTCCAGCCTGGGCGGCAGAGCTAGACTCTGTCTTGGGAAGAAAAAAAAACCCAAAAGAATGCAACTCTGTCTCTTATTTACCTATGACCTGGAAGCACCCTCTCTGCCTAAAGCTGTCCCACTTTTCCTGACCAAACCAATGTACATCTTACATATATTGATGGATATCTCATGTCTCCCTAAAGTGTATAAAACCAAGCTGTGCCCTGACCACCTTGGGCACTTGTCCTCTGGACCTCCTGTGACTGTTTAACAAGTGCATCTTTAACCTTGGCAAAATAAACTCTCCAAGTTGATGGAGACCTGTCCCAGATAGTTTTTGGTCTACAGGATCAAGGCCAGTGTTCTTAAGTGGAGTCTGTTTTGCCCCTGGGGACATGTGGCCATGTCTGGAGACATTTTGGTTGTCATTCCTGAGGGCTGCTACTGACATCTGTTGGGTAGAAGCCAGTGATGCCGCATGCTACAATGTACTGGTCCCCCCAAGAAAGAATTACCCAGTCCCAAATGTCAGTAGGGCCAAGGTTGAAAAGTCCTGTTCTAGACACAGAGTTATTTGTGGTCCCTTAGGGTTTATTAAATAGTCAAATCGTCTGGTGTTGGGTGAGTTAATCAGACCCAGAAATTCCTGGTTATAACTAGCATTTTCTCAAACTATAAAAACAGGTAGCTGGTACCTATAGGTCCCCAAGGCTCCTGTGTTTCTTCTTTGACTTACAAATTTTCCATATGCCCTGGTGGTAATTTACTGGCTCAATTTTGCCTCGGATTAAATACCCCTTTAGGCATGGGATTTGCTGTAATTAAAACCCAAGGAGATTGAAACTTTATCCTTCGAGAAGAAGCTCATGAGATGAATAATTTATACTTTCCAATGAACCATCAACCCCCTGTGGTTTTTCTTTTCGCATTTGCTATTCCCTCTTATCCAGTGCTTCTCTTGCTCCTTTATTTCCCAGTCTCCACTGATTGCTAAATTGTTGAAGAGCAGCAGGGGAGGTGCCTCGAAGCCCAGAGAATCCTTTGGCTGTGGGGAACATCAAGAAGACATGCCACTGAGTGACACCATCGCTGACAACCCCTTTACATGCAGGGACTGCAGAGGAAACGGAATGCAAGAAGTTGCCTTTAAATTTTAAATGATGCTTAGAATGAAGGGGCTAAAGTAATGAGCATGTTTCAATTCCTCACATACTTTTTCAACATTAATCTAGAACAAATCAACCCACTGTGGCAGGGGCTACTGGTCTGCCTTTCCCAATATCTACTCTGTTTTATTCTGTAGTAATGTTACTGGAAGAAGATCCTGATCCAGACCCCAAGGGAGGGTTGTTGAACCTTGTGCAAGAAAGAATTCAGGGCGAGTTCATAGATTAAAGTGAAAGCAAGCTCATTAAGAAAGTGAAAGAATGAAAACATGGCTACTCCATAGGCAGAGTAGCAGCATGGGCTGCTTGACTGAGTATATTTACAGATAGTTCTTGATTATATGCTAAACAAGGGGTGGATTATTCATGAGTTTTCCAGGAAAGGGGTGGGCAATTCTGAGGGTTTCTCTCCTTTTTAGACCATGTAGCGTAAGTTCCTGACATTGCCATGGCATTTGCAAACTGTCATGGTGCCAGTGGGAATGTCTCTTAGCACGCTGATGCATTATAACTAACGTATAATGAGCAGTGAGGACGACCAGAGGTCACTTTCAGTGCTGTCTTGGTTTTGGTGTATTTTGGCAGGCTTCTTTACCGCATCCTATTTTATCAGCAAGGCCTTTGTGACCTGTATCTTTTGCTGAGCTCCTATCTCATTTGATGACTAAGAACGCCTAACTTCTTGGGAATGTAGCCCAGTAGAGCTCAGCCTTATTTTACTCAGCCCCAATTCAAGATGGAGTCACTCTAGTTCAAATGCCTTTGACAGTAATAGCAAAATTACACATGGCTACTCAGAGTTAATACTCCATTTCTCAGTCTCCCTTGCAGCTACATATGTTTGTGTGGCTAGATTCTGGCCACTTAAGATGGGAGTGGAAATTTAGTGTGGCAGCTTCTAGCAACAGTTCCTAAAACAGAGCTGATGAATGGCCTTACCTCTTGAATCCGCCTCCCAGGTTCAAGCAATTCTGCCTCCTCAGCCTCCTGAGTAGCTGGGACTACAGGTGTGTGCCACCATACCCAGCTAATTTTTGTATTTTTAGTAGAGATGGGGTTTCACCAGGTTACCCAGGCTGGTCTTGAACTCCTGACCTTCAGAGAGAGACAGCACATTGTAAAATGTCTCTTATCAGACCTAAAAGGGTACCTGGCTCTTAGTTGATTATCTCCTGGATCTGGAAAGGAAGGAAAACAAAGGGGAAAGAGGATTCTCTACAGAATGTGAATTTTTCTCACAAGAGACTGCAGGGCAATTTTGAGGTATGGCAAGGAAATATATTTTGGGATAAATATATGTCCTTTCTTCCATCCTGCTACCTGAAGATACCTGTGATGGCTGGAGCTCCAATCATTATTTTGAACCATGAGGACTAGGGCTACACTCAAGGGGTAACAACCTGGAAAGAACTTGGGTCTATGAGGACTTACTGCACAGAACCACCTTCTCAACCCTGGCCTGGCTGTCTTTGAACTTTTATTTGAAAACACGAAATTGTATTTCTTTTCTTTTCTTTTTTCTTGTCTTTTCTTTGTTTTTTTGTGTTTTGATGGAGTCTTGCTCTGTCACCAGGCTGGAGTGCAGTGGTGTGATCTCAGTTCACTGCCACCTCTGCCACCTGGGTTGAAGCAATTCCCATGCCTCAGCCTCTCGAGTAGATGGGACTACAAGCATGTGCTGCCATGCCCAGCTAATTTTTTGTATTTTAGTAGAGATGGGGTTTCACCATGTTGGCCAGGATGGTCTCTATCTCCTGACCTCATGATCCACCCACCTTGGCCTCCTAAGGTGCTGGGATTACAGGTGTGAGCCACTGCGCCTGGCTGAAAATTCTGTTTCTTTTTAAAGCCACCGTTGTCTTGTCAATGAGAAGAGTCAAACTCTGTAAAATATTTGAAGAGATTTATTCTGAGCCAAATATGAGTGACCATGGCCCATGACACAGCCCTCGGGAGGTCCTGGGAACATGTACCCAAGGTGACTGGGGTACAGCTTGGTTTTATGTATTTCAGGGAGGCATGAGACATCAACCAAATACACTTAGAAAGTACATTGGTTTCATTCAGAAAGGCGGGACAACTCAAAGCGGGGGCTTCCAGGCTGTAGGTAAATGTAAACATTTTCTGGCTAACAATTGGTTGAGTTTATCTGAAGACCTGAGATAAAAGGAAACGTTCAGGTTAAGATAAAGGATTGTGGAGACCGAGTTTTATTGTGCAGAGGAAACACAGATGGCAGACTTCAGAGAGAGAGCAGGTTGTAAAATGTTTCTTATCAGACCTAAAAGGTTGCCTGGCTCTTAGTTGATTATCTCCTGGATCTAGAAAGGAAGGAAAACAAAGGGGAAAGCGGATTCTCTATAGAATGTGAATTTTTCCCACAAGAGACTTTGCAGGGCAATTTTGAGGTATGGCAAGGAAATATATTTTGGGATAAAACATTTTGATTTTCTTCCTTGTCTCATGATGTTATGCCAGAGTCGGATTGGAAAGTAAGCCATGATATATGGGGTTAAATAAAACCCATCTGACGAGAATTTATGTTTTGTAGGGCATAACTCCCTCGACCTCCTAGATAGAAATTTGGGCAAGATTAAAAAAAAAGTCAGAGTTTAGTCCTCAGTCTTCAGAAAAATGTCATCCTAACTGATGCCTAGACCAAGAGAATGCAGCCGCAGCTCTCATCTTGATTTCTGTACTTGAGAATATGTTTTCTTCCACAGAAACTCTTCTAACTTCAAAAAGTGGACTTTACAGAGCCTTGAGAGTGTTGCCCAAGAAAAGTGCCTTTGAGATGACAGAGAATGGGGAGATTTTTACCTTA
This sequence comes from Papio anubis, assembly GCF_008728515.1. NCBI lineage: Eukaryota > Metazoa > Chordata > Mammalia > Primates > Cercopithecidae > Papio > Papio anubis. The sequence continues at coordinate 83,399,737 of NC_044991.1, read as the reverse complement.
ATGAATAGAAGGCACTAAAAAATGTGCTAAGTCAGTGCCTGATGTAGGATGCTGAAAATAAACATTTATTGAGCGTCTGCCATAAGCCAGGAACTCTGCGAGGCTCAGGCCAGGGGGGTCACGAACGGAGAAGTAAATTCTGGGTCAGTGACTTTAAGAACCCTGCGATAAATAGGAGAGAAGAGCTTGTAAGCAAAGAATCACAACTTGAGATGACAAGCATGGCAGGATGTTTTGAAATCTTAACCAATTTCTGTTTTCTACCTCTCTCGATACTAGAGCTGAGGTGGTGTGACTGCCGCAGGTGGTCCCAGTATCCAGGCTGCCCTGTCATGGAACAGTGCACTTTGTAGTTGGACCCACGGCTTTCCAGCTTAAGATGTTTTCTAGCCAACTTGGCAGCTATAGGAAGACTGGAGAAAAAAACAATGTAAGAAGTTGCTTCAGAATTTTAAATGATGCTGAGATAGAAGTAATGAGCACATTTCAACTCATTCTACGGATGGAATGAGGGGGAAGTGAGGAGCCAGTCTGCACACTGGACTCTTGAAAGGAATACCCTCCCTTTTCCCCTTTTCCTTCTTTCTGGTGATGGGAAGGAGAATGGGATGGCAGGGGCTCTTGAAACAGTCTTGAATAATGAGTTGGCAGCTGTGTGTTGAGGCTGGCAGAATGACAAATGAGAAACCATCCTAGCATTTTTCTGACAGTTGTGGGGCTACCACCATACCAGCTCTGAGCTGACTACCTTCCCCACCACCTTTTTTTTTTTTTTTTTTGGTAGAGTCTTGCTCTGTCACCCAGCCTGGAGTGCAGAGGTGTGATCATAACTCACTGTAGCATCAAACTCCTGGGTTCAAGAGATCCTCCCATCTCAGCCAGAGTAGCTAAGACTACAGGTGTGTGCCACCACACCTAGCTAATTGCAATATGTATATGTGTGTATGTGTATACATATATATACACACACACACACACACACACATATACATATATATTTTTGGTAGAGATCTGGTCTTGCTATGTTGCCCAGGCTGGTCTCAAACTCCTGGCCTCAAGTGATCCTCCTGCCTCAGCCTCCCAAAGTGCTGGGATTACAGGCGTGAGCCACTGTGCCAGGCTTCTCCCTGCATTTTCACATGGGAAAAAAGAAACCTCTCTCTTTCATATGCCACTGCTATTTTGGATATCTGGGTCCAGCAGCTAAACCTGTATCCAATTGAATATGCTGAACTCCTGTGTCCTTATCCCTCAGCTACGCTGATCCCAGTGAGGGAGTAGAGACATGGTAAATACCAAAGATGACTTTGGTGTGTCTGAGACCAGAGACACGCTTGTTCCCTATCCCTTGGCAAAGCCTGGGGATATGGCCCTACAATGTATAGGAGTAAAAGCATGCCTGTCTGGCTCATCTAGGCTTTTGTGCCTTGGACACACTCACAGTGTTTCTTGTGACCTCTGCAGGGTTAAGTGACATCAGGATGATTTTGTGGGACCAGAGGGGTTCAGCAACAGATCCTCCACAGCCTGGAGAGGACAGGGAGCAGGAGTATTTCCCAGGAGCCCAAGCTAGTGTTAGGAGTTGGGGAGGAGGCAGCCTGGCAGACAGCTGCCTGTGGTGATGTTGGACCATGACACTAGGTCCAGGCATTCCCTATCTGGATGCTTGATGTTACAGAAGCCTCCAGAATATAGAAGCCACCTTGAGGAAGGAACTGCTCCCAACTGATAGAGATTTAGTTTCTAACACTGGGTGGAATGAAGTCTAGAAACAGAACCTTTGAGTGATGCACAAAATTATGTATGTTTAATAGTCTGTGTTTGCAGACTGAAATGCATACCTGCTCCAAGTGCAAGAATGGTTAACCTGGAGAGGTGTCACAGAAGGAGCAGCATATTGCCTGGGTCACCTGGGGGCTGGGATGAGTGAAACTTGTTTTTTCGTTTCTTGGTTGGTTGGTTGGTTGGTTTTACTCAAAATGTATTTGTCCAGACATTTTGCTTCAGAATTATGTGATCATTATGAGTGAGACTGGACACAGATTCCCTTCGTTCAACTCTCACTGCTGCCATTTATTAACTCTGTGGCATTGGGCTAGTTTAACTTAACCTTTTGAGGGTTTAGTTTTGTAATCTTTAAAATGGAGCTTATAACAGTGGTTATTTACTGAGCTGTTATGAAGTTTAATTAAACAATGTGTATTAGAATTTATCACGGTGCTTGCACATAGTAAACATTTGATTGGTGTTTGCTACTGTTATTATTATCTAATACTAAAAAAGGTCACATCTCTCCTTGTATGGACTGTATTGGAAATAGCATTTTATTTGGCCGGGTGCAGTGGCTGATTCCTGTAATCCCAGCACTTTGGGAGGCCGAGGTAGGTGAATCATAAGGTCAGGAAATTGAGACCATCCTGGCTAACATGGTGAAACCCCGTCTCTACTAAAAATACAGGCGCGTGGTAGCACGTGCCTGTAATCCCAGCTACTCAGTAGGCTGAGGCAGGAGACTTGCTTGTACCTGGGAGGCGGAGGTTGCAGTGAGCTGAGATCGTGCCACTGCACTCCAGCCTGGGTGACAGAGTGAGACTCTGTCTCGAAAAGAAAAGAAGCAGTATTTTGTAGGGAAAAGAAAGAGAGATCAGACTGTTACTGTGTCTATGTAGAAAAGGAAGACATAAGAAACTCCATTTAGATCTGTACCCTGAACAATTGTTTTGCCTTGAGATGCTGTTAATCTGTAACTTTAGCCCCAACCTTGTGCTCACAGAAACATGTGTTGTATGGAATCAAAGTTTAAGGATCTAGGGCTGTGAAGGATGTGCCTTGTTAACAATATGTTTACAGGCAGTATGCTTGGTAAAAGTCATCACCATTCTCCATTCTCGATTAACCAGGGGCGCAATGCACTGCAGAAAGCCGCAGGGACCTCTGCCCAGGAAAGCCTGGGTATTGTCCAAGGTTTCTCCTCACTGAGACAGCCTGAGATATGGCCTCATGGGAAGGGAAAGACTTGACTATCCCCAAGTCCGACACCCGTAAAGGGTCTGTGCTGAGGAGGATTAGTAAAAGAGGAAAGCCTCTGTCTCCCGCATGCCCCTGGGAACGGAATGTCTGAGTATGAAACCTGATTGTACATTCATTCTATTCTGAGATAGGAGAAAACTGCCCTGTGACTGGAGGCAAGATATGCTGGTGGCAATGCTCCTCTGTTACTCTTTACTACACTGAGATGTTTGGGTGGAGAGAAGCATAAATCTGGCCTACGTGCACATCCAGGCATAGTCCCTTCTCTTGAACTTATTTGTGACGCAGATTCCTTTGCTCACATGTTTTTTGTTTTTTTGTTTTTGATTTTTTTTGCTGACCTTCTCCCCACTATCACCCTGTTCTCCTGCCGCATTCCCTTGCTGAGATAGTGAACATAGTAATCAACAAATACTGAGGGAACTCAGAGACTGGGGCCAGTGTGGGTCCTCCATATGCTGGGCGCTGGTCTCCTGGGGCCACTGTTCTTTCTCTATAGTTGGTCTCTGTGTCTTATTTCTTTTCTCGGTCTCTCATCCTACCTAATGAGAAATACCCACAGGTGTAGAGGGGCAGGCCACCACTTCGGTATATTATTTATATATTTATTTATGTTTTGTTTAAGCATTTATACTATGACTCTTTTCCAAAAAGGATTGGAAGTTGAGTCAATATATCCTTGCATTACTCTGCTGGGGCTGTCCTAACAAAACACCATAGTCTGGGTGGCTTAAACAACAGAAATTTATTTTCTCATGGTTTTGGAGGCTGGAAGTCCAAGATCCAAGTGTTGTCATGAGTGGTTTCTGCTGGGTAAGATGTCAGGGAACTGGCAATGGAAAGTGGTTGGCTCGCTGGTGGCAGGAAGAATTTATCGACAACAGTACAGGTTTGAAAAGGAAAGTTTTATGTGATAGAAAGAACAGCAGAATGGAGCAGGGCACTTCAGCAAGAGAGGACTGAGCGCCCTGCGGTGGATTTTCCTTAGGGCTCTTTATGGACCTTAAAGCGGGAGCCTAAGGGTAATCTGGACCATATTCAGCACGTAGGTTATGGTAAATGGTTACATTTCCAGACATTTTGGTGCCTTGACCTCAGTAAGGGTTGCGCAATGAGTTTTGACATGCCTGCATTCTGGAGATGTATACAAATTCTAGTTACTTATAAATTTTTGGGAAAGAAGCCTGGTACTGAGGTGGGAGAATAGGGTCTGGAGGCAGAGAATCTAAGGATCTCCTAGAACTATATCAAATGGAAACACTTCAGCTATGACAGGAAATATCCTCTCCATTTACATAGGGTGCACACTGAGTAAATGACTGTGTAACCTTACTTCATCCTCTTCATTTACATAGAGCGTACACCCAGTAACCAATGGAAACCTCTAGAGGGTATTTAAACCCCCAAAAATTCTGTAATGGGGCTCTTGAACCCCTATGCTCAGGCCCGTTTTCACACTGTGGAGGGTACATTCGTTTCAATAAATCTCTGCTTTTGTTGCTTCATTCTTTCTTGCTTTGTTTGTGTGTTTTGTCCAATTCTTTGTTCAAGACACCAAGAACCTGGACACCTTCCACCGGGTGCAGTACCAGATGCTGGCTTTAGCTAATAGGGAGTCTAATTATTTCTGAATTCCTCAGACAGGGACTTTTGCCTCTGGCTGGTCTGCTTGATAGCCACCAGGTGATCTTTGCTCTCCTCAGTTTCTTCTGAGGCCTCTCTCCTTGGCTTGCAGATGGCCACCTTCTGGCCATGTCCTCCCCTGGTCTTTTGTCTGTGTCTGCACACCCTTGGCATCTCTCTGTGTGTTCACATTTCTTCTTCTTGTGAGGACTTGAGTCAGGTTGGATGAGGGCCCCCCTTAATGACTTCATTGTTACTTCATCACCTCTTCAAAGGCCTAATCTCCCAATACAGTCACATTCTGAGGTCCTGAGAGTTGGGGCTTCAGCATAGGAATTTTGAGGGGACACAATTCACCAAAAATAAAATTGTAAGCTCCCCATCCAATTGAACAGATGCTCCTTCTGGCCAAGGGGACTCCAGGGAAACCTGAAAAATGAAATCCCTGACTGTGATAGGAAGAAAGGTCAGACACCTCATTATTCCCCCTCTTTTTTGGGATTTAGGTACCACTGACCAACATTCACGTCAAAATAGAGATGATCAGACTGATAAAGCAGACTCTTTGTGACAATAAGATACCAAGTTCCTTTTTGGGGGATTCATCATATGACAGATAGCAGGCCCTGAAAGAAATAAAAATATTTCACTCCAAAATATATTGTATCGTCATACTTTGAAATGGCTCTCACAGGGTCAACAGATCGAAATGGCTTTGCAAAGCTGTCTTTTGTGGAGGAAATTTACATCTGTATAGAATCTCCATTAATGCAGCCAAGCTTTCCCTTTCTAGGTCTTCCCTGGATCTAGGAGACATTAACTGAAAGCTTGACACCTTTAAGGTCTGAAAAGAGACATTTACCATCTATTCTCTCCACAAGCTGCTATGTCTGAGACTTCATCTACATAATAAGAACCTTGGCCTCCACGACCTCCTTAACTTAACTCAATCATTTTTTCTACTGACTTCAAGTCTTTAGGCAAAGCTTAACTCTTTCAACCAATTGCTAATCAGAAAATCTTTGAATCTACCTATGACCTGCAAGCCACCCCTTCCCCCACTCCTTATTCCACCTCTTTAGGCTGAATATAACATGTATTGAGTTATGATTTTATCTACAATTTCTGTCTCCCTAAAATGTATAAAACCAAACTGTAACCCAACTGCCTTGCACACACTTTCTTAGGACCTCTTGAGACTGTTTCCTGGGCCATGTCACTCATATTGGCTCACAATAAACCTCTTTAAAATATTTTACAGAATTTGATTGTTCTATTAATGTGCCAGTAACAACAGTTTTGCAATAATATTAAATGTGGCTTATTTGTATCAAGTTCTGACAGGTGCTCCAAAGACTGGGCCAGTTGGTGAGATCACCTTAGTGATGGCGAATGGGTTCTCCTCTAGCTTCCCCATCTGCCTCCAAGCTGTAACAGAGATGCTAAGAATCCTTTGGGAGGTGAAGAGACAGGCAGTGCAGGTGCCTTTGGAGAGGGTGGTTCTTGTGTCTCCACCACACCTCAGGGCAATGGAGGCATTTCAGAGATTGATGAAAGTTTCCAGGAGTTTGGAGAATTCGGGACTGATGCCTGGATCCTGCTTTCAAAGTCTGAGTCCACAGTTGTGGCTGGCAGGGCAGAAGGTGGAGGGTGGGGTGGGACCTGGCTGCAATGAGGTTGATGGTGTAAAGCAGTATGAGTTTCCTGTTTGTCATCTGCACACCTTGGGGTGTCTCAATCTTAGCACTGTGAGTGTTTGTAGGCTGGAAAATTCTGTGTGTGTGTGGTGAGTGGTGATGGTAGGGGAGGGCTGTCCTGTTTAGCAGCATCCCTGGCCTCCACCTACTAGATGTTAGGATCACCCCCACCTGTTGTGACAACTCGAAATATCTCCAGATGTGACAAACATCCCCTGGAGGCAGAATTATCCTGGATTGGAAACACTAGTATATTCCATGGAAGTGTGCTAGACTGGGGAACTTGAGATGGCCTTTGGACAAGAGGACCACTTCGGGAGGGGAGTGGTAAGTGATTCTGTTACCAGAAGGGGGTCCCCATTCAGTGCCCAAGGGTTCTTGGATCTTGCACAAGAAATAATTTGGGGTGAGTCTATAATGTGAAAGCAAGTTTATTAAGACAGTAAAGGAATAAAAGAACAGCTACTCCATAGGCAGAGCACAGCATGGGCTGCTTGACTGAGTATACTTACGGTTATTTCTTGATTATATACTAAACAAGGGGTGGACTATTCTTGAGTTTTCTGGGAAAGAGGTGGAGATTTCCCAGAACTGAGGGTCCCTCCCCATTTTAGACCATATAGAGCAATTTCTGGACATTGCCACGGCATTTGTAAACTGTCGTGGTGTGGGTGGGAGTGTCTTTTAGCATGATAATGCATTACAATGAACATGTAATGAGCAGTGAGAATGACCAGAGGCCACTTTTGTCACCATCTTGGCAGGTTTTGGCTGGCTTCTTTACCACATTCTGTTATCACCAGGGTCTTTGTGACCTGTATTTTGTGATACCAAGCCTGCCAACCTCTTATCTCTTCCTGTGGCTAAGAATGCCTAACCTCTTGGGAATGCAGACCAGCAAGTGTCAGCCTCATTTTACCCAGCCCCTATTCAAGATGAGTTGCTCTGCTTTGAATGCCTCTGACAATTCTCTAAAGGGGAGTACCACTAGGGTTCACTAAAGTCCAGGAGGAGAGCTGTGTGGTGAACCAGAGTTCAGGGAAGGCACCACTCATATCCAGGGCAGTGCAGAGAGAGCTCTCCAGGGAGGGAGGGAGGTTGGGGAAGAGGGAGTCCCTGAAGAACCCACTCTATGAGTAGATGACTTGGCATCTGGAATCTGCCTCCCCTAGCAGGTACCAAGGCCAGAATAAAAGTGTAATAATCCTGTGAGATATCTCCGCCCTTCCTCAAGTGAGGGAGGAGCCAGGACAAGTTGAGGGAGGAACTGGACAAAGTCATGTGACTGCCAAGCAGCAGACAGGCCCAGCCCAGAAGGAAGAGACATTTCCATTGGCTTCAATTATTGTTTAAAATTAGGACTGACTGGGTCTTTTATTATCCAAGAGGGACAGAAAGAATTTCGGAGCCTGTTTTAAGCTTCATTTGGGGACAGGGAGAACATCTTCAACAGAAGGAGTTAAAGAAATTGTAAAAGAGAATACATTTGCTTTGCTGCCTGTACTCTGCTGAGCTCTTTCAATAAACGGGGTCAGGAGAAATCTCAAAAGACTCTGAAATGGACCAAAAAAACAAGTCCTGTCTAGAACACTCCACTCCTTGGGGTTACTTGTGCCTTTTATTGCCTTTGAGCTTTTTTTTTTTTTAAACTGATAGTTAATTTCAGTTACTTAACTCTGTAAGTTGTAGAAAGTTGAGAGACATGCAAATGAATTTGTCCAGTGAAGCACAATTAATTATTGCCCTGGGGATAGAGACTATTTTTATGTCTATTGATGAGGTCTGTGTGTGTTCTTTCAATTCTCGTTTGAAACAGTGATCCCATCTTATTGGTTCCCTGATTAACTAATGAGTTAAGTAAATCTTTGATCACACATTCCTTTTATGTTTGTATAAAAGTCATGATTTTGCTTGTTGGGACAAATGATCCTTTAACAATTCATGGCATTTTAGGTTAACCTGGGTTCTGAGATTTTAGTTTTCATATTCACTGCCTTGGGCTGCAAGCTGAAATCCCAAAGAGTCTATGCTTAAATATAGCTGTTTGAACAAACCATATACTTAAAAAGTGCCATTGTTCTTGAGAAGGGGGCTTAGTGAGGGTCTCTCAGATGCCTGCACTTGATTTACATACCGATGACTTACACAGGGAAGGGTGGGTTCACCAAAAGGCACCATGACTTGGTTTTGTCCTCACCAAATTTTCCCTGAAATAACATTTGTGCACATTTACTTGCTTATTTTTTTAACTGGATCTCCTCACTTCAGCTCTTCTCAGAAAAGAGTTTTACCACGGGAATGTTGTCATCTTCATGGGTCTTAGAAAATTGACGCCGAGCCTCTTGGGCACTTGGCCTCTGGAACAAGCAGTAGAACATAGGAAAATCCATTTGACATCCTGCTGGTACCTCGGGTTGACCCCAGTGAGATGCCAGCCATTAGAGTGCGTGGTTAAAGCCCAAGAACCCAGCAACGTGGGCTTGTAATTCATCATGGATTTTTGTTCTAAGTAGCTAGTTATCTCAGTAATTCATGCTAGGGACCTCTTGAAATGACAGCCTGAATTTTACTGGAGCCTGTAATTTGTGCATTATTTTTAAAAGGAAAGACATTAGTGGTTGGCAGATTCCTTCCCTTATCAATTACCATGTAACTCCCTTCTTTTTTTAAAAAAGCCCAAACACGCTATGGGGTGGAAAGGGGGTGATTCCTTTTCTCTCCATCAAAAGGGCCATGGCCAACACTCCCATAATAAAGACAGGTTAACAAGAGAAAAATGTAACAAATTTATGTGGTCGTAGCTTTACATGACACGGAATAAAGACCCATAGACCTAGTGTGATGGTTAATACTGAGTGGCAACTTGATTGGATTGAAGGATACAAAGTATTGATCCTGGGTGTGTCTGTGAGGGTGTTGCCAAAGGAAATGAACATTTGAGTCAATGGACTGGGAAAGGCAGACCCATCCCTAATCTGGGTGGGCATAATCTAATCAGCTGCTGGCATGGCTAGAATACAAGCAGGCAGAAAAATGTGAAAAGAGAGACTGGCCTAGCTTCTCAGCCTACGTCTTTCTCCAATGCTGGATGCTTCCTGCCCTTGAACATCGAACTCCAAGTTCTTCAATTTTGGAACTCGGACTGGCTCTCCTTGATCCTCAGCCTGGAGAGGGCCTACTGTGGGACCTTGTGATGGTGAGAGTTAATACTTAAGAAACTCCCCCATATATATATTCCATTAGTTCTGTCCCTCTAGAGAACCCTGACTAATATACCTAGGGTGTGACTAATATACCTATCCATTTTTCTGCTTAGGTTTGATGAAGCAGGCACAGAGTGTAGAAATGTGATCGGGCTACCTTTGTGTCCACATGAATGGTCATTGATGGAAGTAAGGGAGAACTTCTGCAGACTAGTGAGTGAGTGCCCAGCCCTGGGGGTCCCAGAATGGCCCTAACCTGCACTCCACCTGGCAGGTATGGCAAGACCAGCTAAGGCGGTGCTTTTAAAACTGTAATAAGCACATGAATCCCCTAGGGCTCTGGTTGACATTCAGATTGTGATCCAGTAGTGCCCAAGTGATGCACATGCAGCTAGTCCGGGCCACAGGTAGCAAGTCCCCAGGGGGAGTTCCAGGTGCTGCCCATGCAGCTGAGCCATGAACCACATGTAGCAAGGCCCTAGAGAATGGTCCAAGGCTGGGCCCTGGGGATCCTGACGTAAAGTTCTCCTGGCTTGTGACTTTTCCTGGCTCTCACAGAAAGACCGGAGCAGTGGATCTGACAGGTGGGACAATGGATGTTTTGGGACAATCACTGTACAAACATGAGCAAAGATACTTGGGTCTTGGATGAGACTCAAAACCTTGACAAAATTCCAGAGCACAGGAGGAGGAAGGCCTGAGGCAGATCAAGGCTGAATTTCTTAACCTTACAGGACCGGGGCTTAGAGGTAAAATTAAGTTGATTTATAGAAAATAAAGAAGTGTGCTCTTTCTGACATACATGAAACTGTGAACTAAAATTTTTAATACTATATTTATAATGTACATTTAAATTTGCATGTTGCATGTACATTTTTGTTTTCCTTCCACTTATAATACTATGGACATTTTCCCAACTTATGAAATAGTATCTGAAAATACCATTTTTTAAATATTCCATTCTATAACAGCAGGAACCTGGTCCATTGTGTTCAGCACAGTCTCTTGAGTACTTAGCATAGTGCATGATACATGGTAGAAGCTCAATGATTATTTATTGATTTAATAAAGTGAGGACATATCTTGATGAATGGTTTCTCTGACACTGGCCATTTAGACCATTTCTAGTTTTATAAATAATGCTATGGTAGACATCTTTGATGGAAACCTTGATTTTATCATCTTGATTATATTGTTAGGATATTTGTAGAAGTGGATTTATTGAGTCAATGAATATTTGCAATTAAAATATTCTGCATATTTACTAAAAATTATCTGTTAAATATCATACCAATTTATGCTTTCAGCAGCACTGCCTGGCAGTGCCCATTTTTCTTTTTTTTTGAGATGGGGTCTTGCTATGTTGCCCATGCTGGAATGCAGTAGAACAATCATAGCTCAGTGCAGCTTCAACCTCCTGGGCTCAAGCAATCCTCCTGCCTCAGCCTCCAGAGTAACTGGAAACACAGGTGCACACCACCACACCCACATGATTTTAAAACACTTTTTGTAGAGATGGGGTCTCGCTATATTGCCCAGGCTGGTCTTGAACTCTTGGCCTCAAGTGATCCTCCTGCCTGGGATCCCCAAAAGGCTAGGAATACAGGTGTGAGCCACTGTGTTCAGTCCCGATTTTCATGCTCTTGCCAATGCTGGGGTCATCATTTTGAAAAACAGTCTTGCTAGGCATAAATTATATCTTATTTTTGTTTTCATGGACATTTCTTTGATGATGAGTGAGGCTGAGCAGGTTTTCTTGTGTTTATTGGTCTTTATATTTCTTCTTTAGTAAATGGGTCCGTTTGGGGCTTCCATCCATTTTTCTGTTGGCCACACCAGCATATTTTAATTGGGGAGGTGAAGTTGATTCATCTTTCAGTTTCTCATAGATGCCCTGGCCCATTTGCTCTGTTAAACAACACAGAGTCTGAACATAAAGGTAACTTAATATAAAGGAGGTTCTTCTTGAAACATACACAAGGGGTTAAGTCACTGAAATACTTGAATTACAGCTCTTAAGTTTCTGTAATACTAGAGGACACTAAAATAGACATTGTGGTAGAGATGAATGATTTTCCTGTGTGGTGTTGCCATCTAGTGGACCCGGGAGACAGTGTGATTACAAAAGTGGCCATGAAAACAGAACCTGTTTTACCTTATTATATGGGGCCCAGGCTTCCTTTATTGTTCACCTGATTATTGACCCAGCCTCCCAACTGAAATTCATGCCTTCGTTCTTTCACTCCCCAATTTCAACCTGTATACTGCAGAGCGATTGTTCTCAAAGTGGATATGGATCAGTTCTGTGTTTAAATCCATTCAGTAGCTCATCACTGTTCTTGTGATGAAATGTTATAATCTCTTAACCTGGTTTACAAAGTCTTCCCTGATCTAGCCCAGGGCCTGGCATTTTTTTTTTTTTTCCATGAAGGGTCAGATAATAAGTAATTTGGCTTTTTGTGCATATGGTTTCTGTTGACTGGTCAACTCTGTCACAGACCACACCTGAAAGAATGGGCACAGCTGTGTTCTAACATCACTTTATTTGCAACAGTGGGCAGCAGGCTGCCATGAATTATGAAAATACATCAACACATTTGCGACATTATTACTATACCTGGTGTTTAATGTTGAAAGGTCAATATTGCCAGGCAACGTATCAGGGCCCTGGCATCAGAAATTAACTGACTCGCAGGTAGTAAGAAGAATTTACCGACAACAGTATGGGTTTGAAAGGAAAGTTTTATGAGATAGAAAGGCTGTAACAGCACGCAGCAGAGCGCTTCAGCAAGAGAGGACTGAGCATGCCGCGGTGGATTTTCCTTTGGGCTATTTATGAACCTTAAAGTGGGAACTTAAGAGTAATTTGGACCATATTAGCCACATAGGTCATGAGAAATGCTTATACTTGTAGTTATTTTGGTACCTTAATGTCAGCAAGGGTTGACATGCATGCGTTCTGGAGATGTATAGAAATTCTAGTTACTTCTAAATTTTGGGGAAAGAAGCCTGGAGCCAGATGCCTGCTTTAGCTAATAGGAAAGTCTAATTACTTCTGAATTCATCAGATAAGGAGCTTTGCCCTGGATGGTCTGCTTCTTGGCCACCAGGTGGTCTTTGATCTCCTCAAATAGGAAGCAAGGTGAGTGACTAGTATGTTGTAAAATAATTTGAGTCAATTTCCTATGGTCAAGGCTGGCTATTATTAGCTTTAGGGTAGTTTGATCAGCACCTCTCCGCCCCGCCCAATAAGTAAATTGTCACCTTACCTCACTTATACCTTCCTCCCTCCCCCCATGATGTAGGATAATCTCTATAGGATTGTGTATTAGTTTCCTGGGGTACCTGTAACAAATTCGCACAAACTGGCTTAAGACCACAAAAATTTATTCTCTCATAGTTCTGAGGTCAGAAGTCCGAGATCAAGGTACTTGCAGGCCATGCTTTTTGTGGAAGCTCTAGGGGAATCCTTCCCTGCCTCTTCTAGTGTCTCACGGCTCGGGTGTCCTTTGGCTGCGTCACTCCAGTCTTGGCCTCTGTCTTCACACAGCCTTCCTCTTTTTTCAGTGTTTTGTCTTCTGTCTTTTATAAGGACGACTGCCACTGAATTTATCCAGACAACCCAGGATAATCTCATTTTGAGATCCTTAGTTACATCTACGAAAACTGTGTCCAAATAAAGTCACATTCATAGATTCTGGGGATTAGGATGAGGATAGCCAAGATTTGGAGGACATTGTGTTCAGTGGACATATCTTTTTAAGGACTGCCACTCAGCCCACTACAAATTACATTTTAAAATGTATTCTTCTCCCGCTTCCTCCCTTCTGAATGTTAGTCACCATTGAGCACTCTCTCACTATGTGCCCATTACCATGTGAAGTGCTTTTTAACATGAGTTAGTATTAGTAATTCCACTAATGTAGCCTACAGGTACCATTACAGCTCACTGATTCTCTAATCAATTGCTGGAGCCCTCCTCTCTGGCTTATTAGTAGTAGTTCTAGCACCTCCCATTGACACTCTCACTCTCTCTTACTCCCTGCCTTTGAGAAGAGTCCTTGTAACTTACTTAACCCAAAGAGGGCAGGACTGGCTGTGGTCTTCCCCTCTCGTGCTTCGTAAGGGTCAGAGAAGCCAGGGAGCTGGGCTCCTGAGGCATCTGGACTCAGATCCTGGGCACTGGGCTCCTGGGCATTTCTTGCCCCTGTTGGAAAGGTTCCTGTTTTCCTATGGAAGGTTCTGGAAGGAGCTCCCCACTGTGACATATCATCTTCTCTCACACTCTGTCGCAAAAAGGTTACTACAAACATCGATTCAGTCTAAGCCAATTCAATTCATTCTTTTTTTCTCTGTGTGCCAGACCCCATACTAGATGCTATAATAAAAAAAATCTCCATTCTTATTTTTATTTGTTTTTTTTGAGTAGGAATCTCACTCTGTCGCCCAGACTGGAGAGCAGCGGCATGATCTCATGTTCACTGCGACCTCCGCCTCCTGGGTTCAAGCGATTCTCCTGCCTCAGCCTCCTGAGTAGCTGCTGGGCATGGTGGCTCACGCCTGTAATCCCAGCACTTCAGGAGGCCAAGGCGGGTGGATCATCTGATGTCAGCAGTTCGAGACCATCCTGGCCAACATGGTGAAACCCCGTTTCTACTAAAAATAAAAAATTTAGCCAGGCATGGTGGTGTGTGCCTGTAATCCCATTTCTACTTTTGTTGCCTACAAAAGATGTAACTTCAAGTTACAAAGGTACTGTGTGACCTTGGGGAAGTTGCTTAGACTCTCTGAGGCTTAAATTTGTGACTCATAGATGTTCTGTTTAAAGTAAATGAGATGATGTATATACACATTTGATGTAATTGTAATGTCAATCTGTAAATAGTCAACGCTAGGTAAACTGACCTGATTTTTCCTAGGCCTCTCCACCATGTGGGCCTAATGGGGTCATGATAATAATTCCAACTTAGCCCTTCTCCTGATACAGGGTCTCCATTCATTGACAAAGGTCTGTCCCCAGTGCGTTTATTTCCAATGAGTTTTCCTTTAGCTCATTCATAAAAATAACCATTACTATTTATTGACAGCACTATGGGCCTAATCTCATTTAATATTTACAACCACCCCATGAGGTTGCTGAAGAGGTGACTGAGGTACAGAAAGATGAGGTAACGTGCCCAAAGTCACATGCCTCAAATGCATCAGAGACAGGATTTGATCCCAGGCATCGGAGACCCCAGACACTGTCTTTTTTTTTTTTCCCCCAACATATATTGCTACATCTTTTAAACAAATTTTATTTCAATAGTTTTTGGGGGTACAGGTGACTTTTTGGTTATATGGATAATTTCTTCAGTGGTGATTTCTGGGATTTTGGAGTACCCGTCTCTGAAGCAGTGTACACTGTACCCAGTCTATAGTCTTTTATCCCTTACCCCTCTCTCACCCTTTCCCCTAACTCCCCAAAGTTCATTATATCACTATGTTTTTGAATCCTCATAGCTTAGTTCCCACTTATAAGTGAGAATGTGTGATATTTGTTTTTTCACTCTTGAGTTACTTACAATAATGGCCTCCAGCTCCATCCACTTTGCTGCAGAGGCCATTATTTCATTTGATTTTATGACTGAGTAGTATTCCATGGTGTATATATACCACATTTTCTTTCTGCCTTTTTTTTTTTTTTTTGAGACAGAGTTTCGTTCTTGTTGCCCAGGCTGGAGTGCAATGGCACAATCTTGGCTCACCGCAACCTCTGCCTCCTGGGTTTGAGTGATTCTCCTACCTCAGCCTCCTGAGTTGATGGGATTACAACCATGTGCCAACACACCCGGCTAATGTCTTATATTTTTAGTAGAGACGGGGTTTCTCCATGTTGGTCAGGCTGGTCTTGAACTCCTGACCTCAGGTGATCCACCTGCCTCGGCCTCCCAAAGTGCTGGGATTACAGGCGTGAGCTCTGCGCCTGGCCTATACCACATTTTCTTTATCTGCTCATTGGTGGATGAACATTTAGGTAGGTTCCATATCTTTGCAACTGTGAATTGTGTTATAAACATGCACGTGCCTATGTCTTTTTCATATAAGACTTCTTTTCTTCTGCGTAGATACCCAGTAGTAGGATTGCTGAATTGAATAAGGAATCTCCATATGGTTTTCCATGGTGTTTGTAGTAATTTACATTCCCAACAGCAGTGTAAAAGCATTTCCTTTTCACCACATCCATGCCAACGTCATCCCTCACTTGTCGCATATCAGTGCTGCTCCACCGCAAACTTCTGTGCAGGAAATGATTTGAGGTTCTGGAACGACCTGTGGGAGAACCAGTTCCTGAACCCAAGTCTCTGGCTCCTTGCCTAGTGCTCACTCCATTGCTGCTTTCTGTCCTGTAGCATTGGAATATGGCATTCGAAGGGCCCTTTGGTGGCTTGGTCTCATCCGCCACTATTTGCCTTGTGCTAATTGCCATTTCCCATTGCTTCTGAGCTGTGCCGATCAGACTGGAAGGGTAAACTCCAGCTTATGAAACGTTCCTTGGAGAGGCATCAATTTGTTTTACTGAGAGCAGTCCCAAATATTTGACCAAGTTTTCTTTTCAGCTCTGGGATTCCTCTTCAATGTAGAAATACTCCTAATGGAGTTTCCTCTGCATAAAGGAAAACCAGATTTGTTTGGAAAGTCATTTAATGTCTAACCAATACGCAAACCCTCCACTCCAGACTTCCTTCCTGTCTGCAAAATCTCCTTTTCTTAAGGAGTCAAGCTTTCTCATTCGGCTGACATCAAAATGAGACAGGGTTTGGTGCCACCTTCTGGCCCAGTCACTTCTCTGACTCTTTGGGAATTGGTGAGGACCCCTGGGAGAGGACAGCCTTTTCATTGTTAATGAGGGTGGGTGCTGGTGAACGTGGGCAATTAGTGGAGACAGTCGGCTGCACACTTGGCTAGACTCTGACTTCAGTGTGTTTAAATTATGCAGGTGTGCATAATTAAGAAGGGATTTTGCCAGAGGGAAAAAACCAACTGAATCCTTGCAATGCACTTTCTGCCTCAGGGGGTGGCTGGTAGTCTTTTTACACTAAGTAGGTTGGCCTCTAAAGGCTTCCTACTTAAAAAAAAAATGGAAAAAGCATTTGTTGATCCTCTATCAGCAGAAGAGAGGAAATGAGTCTGTTGTATCAAAGAAGGATGACTGGCGATAACTTTCATTTTTCACATTCTAATGGCTTCATGGTCACGCTCCTCATTAAAATGTGAAAGGCAAGGGCTGGTGACTGGGGAGTTAATTACTGATCTGAGATAGTTTCAGCAAACATTGTAAGGAACTTGCCTAGCTACAGATAATGACAATAATTGATAGCTGGGATAAGGTGATTTTGTACAATGGAAATTCCATCTGTAAACAATAACATCCATCTATTTCTAGAATGTGAAAGGATTCAGAAGACTTGGCATAGATTATCCTGTCGCAGGCAGATGTGGCTCAGAGTCACGTGTTGTAAAGTGAAGACAGGGGCTAACATTTGTGCCAAAAAGCCCACTTGAATCTTCCTTAATCTCAGTTGCTCGACTTGCCCTAATAGGATAATGTAATTCATTCTCTAATTTGTCTTTCAGGCATAAATATAATGTCAAATATTAGCAGAAACATAATTAGAGAATAAAAAAATTAGATGGTAAGTGGGATTTTAGGGGCTTATCCTGAAAAGCTCAAAGAGGATGAAAACAGGGCTGCTGTGTACAGGTGTATAGGTTGCATACTGTCCAACTCCAGAGGGCACCATGCATAAGAGTGTCTTGGATTTGTATAATATATTTGTTAGGACAATTTTTCTGATGAATGGCGTAAAATATCTGTGGGGGAAGGAGCACTTTTATCTTATTTGCACAAACATGCCAGAACTAGGCCAGGGGCCACCCTGGGCAGAACTCTACCCATAGAGGTTGAAAATTCATGTCCCAAGGGGAGAATGTGGCCCATGCTTGTTTGTTTAAACTACAAAGGATAGGCCTGCATGGCATTAAAAAAATGAAGCTTTGAATTGTTTGCCAACATTTAAAAATCAGATACATTTGCATAAAAGTCTGGATTTCTGGTTTCTGTCAGGAAAGAGATATTTTTGGAACTTGACTTTCTGCCTACAGTTCATAGCTCTAGCTGGTATTAAAGGTTTCCCTTCATTCAGGACAGGAGCTCTCCAGTTTGCCATGAATCCCCACCATGCCTTGCAGTATCCAGAATAGGGAGGGCCAACGTCATTCTTTAATATTTTACCCACATTTATTCTCTTCATAGAATTAAGAGTAAAGTGATATCATTCTTTATGTCTTCATAAAAAGTTTGAAAACAAAAGGTAGAAGAAGAGGGCATAGGTTAAAAAAAAAAACAAGTGTTAAGGAGCATATCTTTTATTGAAGGGGAAAATATTCCTATGTGTTTAATATACAAAATGTGTCTGTGTCGAATGAGTAAGATACCTAGCTCCAGTTGGCATTGGAGTTTGTTACCTCTGCAGTGAAAAGGCCTGTGAAAATGTAGTTTAAGAGACTCTTTTTTTTTTTTTTTGTAGACAGAGCCTTGCTCTGTCGCCCAGGCTGAAGTGCAATGGCGCAATCTCAGCTGACTGCAACCTCCGCCTCCTGGGCTCAAGCGATTCTCCTGCCTCAGCCTCCTGAATAGGTGAGATTACAGGCATGTGCCACTGTGCCCGGCTAGTATTTGTATTTTTAGTAGAGTCGGGGTTTCACCATGTTGGCCAGGCTGGTCTTGAACTCCTGACCTCAGGTGATGCTCCTGCCTTGGCCTCCCAAAGTGTTGGGATTATAGGCGTGAGCCACTGCGCCAGGGCCTTAAGAGACTCTTGATGGAAAAACCTGAGAAAAAGGAGCAGAACACCTTGCTGGGAAAAAGTGTTCCAATAGTACTTCTGAAATCACATACTGCATCCTGATGTATGTTCCCAGTTACTGGGGGAAGTCTGGAGAATGGGATCCTCCAACACCCAGGTGTCATGATTAAAGGGAGGGATTCTGCCATGTATGTCCCCAGCACCCTATCATCTGAGCATGCACCCCTTTGTTTGGTCATTGCCTGTGCCGGTGACTTTGGGGGGCAGCTATCATGTTTCCTGCTGCTCCTGACAACTGAGCACAGAACTTGGTGCCTAGTAGGCATTCATTCAAAACCATTTATTGTGCCATCTACAGATAACCAGCATTGTGAATAGAAGCAGGAAAGAGGCTGTTGATGGTGCCTGGACCTGCAGCACAGAGTCAGTGGGGAGAGGAGAACTGTTTCATTTGGAATTCTTGGGTTGCAAGCAATGGGAACCTATCTGGGGTAATTTATGCATGGTAGGAAGGTATTTGAGGGTTATGGAGTAGATTAGTCCATTCTTGCACTGCTATAAAGAAATACGAAAGAGTGGGTAATTTATAAAGAAAAGAGGTTTAATTGGCTCACTTTCTGCATGCTGTAAAGGAAGCATGATGTTGTCATCTTCTTGGCTTCTGGGCAGGCCCCCAGGAAACTTACAATCATGGTGGAAGGTAAATGGGGAGTGAGGCATCTCACATGGTGGGAACAGGAGCAAGGAGGAGAGAAGTGCGAGGTACTACACACTTTTAAACTAGACCCTGTGAGAACTCACTCACCATCATGATGATGGTACTAAGGGGGATAATGTTAAACCATTCAGGAGAAACTGCCCCTATGATTCAATCATCTCCCACCAGGCCCCACCTCCCACATTAAGGATTGCAATTCAACAGATTTGGTGGGGACACAGATCCAAATCATAATGTGGGGTGTTCCTAGAATAAAAGGAAACTCTGTAGGACCTTTGCTTTGAACAGAATGGGTCCCAGGCAGCTACAGGCATCCAGTTAGCAGGGACCAATGCTTCAGGACTCTGCCTTATCAGGATCCATGGGCTCTGTTTTCTGCCGTTGGGTCATTTGACTCAAGAGCTGAGAGAAGCAGAGACTCATTGGCTTTAGTGGGTGTCACTCACCCACCTCTTGGTCAGAGAAAGGCAAGGAAACTTGATTGATAGTCTCAGAAAGATCCCGTGCATTGGTGGCCAAGTGGGACTCACAGAGGAGAGGGCTCTCTGTGTTGAGAAGGCACAAGCCTCCAAGTGGGATAGGTCTGGGCTCTGTATGCTATTCTGTGCATCAAGCCATGTGCCCATTGGTCTTTCTTCCCTGGCTTTGGCAGACTCTGTGCTTTTCTTCCCTCTGTAACTCCAGCCCACAGTTACCCCAAAGTAAGTGCTTTCTTGCCTGGGTATCCATATCTGGTGTCTTGGGTGAGAAGAAACCTCCAAGTGCTTGCGATGCCAACCTCTGCTTGTTGGCCCTGCCCTTGGCTCCATCTTGATTAGGCCTTCATCTTCCAGCTGGAAAAGAACCACTGGCTTTGAAAATTTGGTATGAGGATAAAAGTATAGTAACATTAGCTATTATTCGTTGTTTAACCCATGAACGAAGTTAGCGGTTCTGTGCTGAGTAGTGTATCTGCATTATCCCATTGGATCCCCATATCTCTGACATAGACATTATGTTCCCTATGGTACAGGTTATGACACTGACATTTAGAGACTATTTAGTGCCTAACTGGTAGAGTTGAATTCACATTCAGATCTGACTGGTCCAAGGCCCATGGTCTTACCCACCACATGACACTCTTCCTAATTGATGGATCCCATCTCTGCTTTGGCAAGCCTTAGAACTCTGTAAATAAACTTCAGCCATTTCTTAGCCTCTGGGCTATAGGATTCTGGGGTATAGACTCCTAAGACTGGGTAATTGTCCCACTATTGGAGATGCCAATATTGATAACTGGCTTAAGACTAGGGCAGTCACATTTTTGCATTACAAAGTTACATATTCCTTCTATCACATAGAAAGTAATCTGTGGAAGGATCTGTCAACACCATGCACATGTCATTCCAGTTCACTGGGGGCTTGGAACTTTGGTTGTCAAATATAATCATCTCTGTTGACATACTTGGCAATGGTGCTCTTTTTGTACCTGTAAGATGAGAAGACCTGAAGTCTGAATGCCACCCAGCAATGCATCCCCTTCTAATATTTCGTGTTATAAGCAAGGCGAGTTAACCAAGCCCTAGCTGCCTGAGTTTAGTTGTTTCCTCAAATGTATTCAGATGATCTAGGGCATCTTCATAAATTTTATTCTGTGTAAAGAACTCTTCTTCATTTTGGAATTATATCCATTCATCTGTACCTTTTGGTAATAAAAGGTCCTATCTTGTATGAAAAGATAACACTAATAAATGATAATGTTATTTTTTTACTTAATAAAATAAGAGTTTGTGCTGTCTGCAACTATCCTTGCCATTATTTGGGGGTGAGATTTGGAAACGTTACCAGTTCATGAGATACAAATTTTATGTTCATCTAACAAGATGCCAAAATCTAAGAATGTAAAATAAAATGTAAACAAATTTAAAAAATAAGTAGACGTAAAAGTAGAAAGCAGCAATAAAATACCAATGTCCTGTAGAATATCCTATAGCTTTTGGATTTTAGAGTTGGTTCCTTCTGATGGTGCTTCATTTGTTCCCCTATTGCCTCATTTTTTGTTGTTTTCTGAATGTTGTATCTAAAGGCTTGAATAAATTTAGGGTAAAACTTTGGCAAGAATATTTGGTAGGTATACTCCACACTGCAATTACAACAGAAAACACATAATGTCTGGTTGTCCCACCATTGGTGATGCCAGTATTGATTACTGGCTTAAGACTAGGGCAGTCACATTTCTGCATTACAAAGTTACATATTCCTTCTAGCACATAGAAAATAATCTGTGGCAGGATCTGTCGACACCATGCACATGCCTAGTTCTCCATCACTTCCCCTAATTGCTGATTCTTATCTCAATCAACTATTTCATTTGGGGTTTGCAAGATTTTGATTTTCACATTCTGTCCTATACTCTACTTTGATTAGCTGACATTCTCCTGTAAAGGGGAGTTTCTTTCAACTGCTGAGCTTATAGGGTTACCCTAAAGTGCAGTTCCTGCTAGAAATGTAGGATAAATGCTTAGTCCTTTCTCACTAATGATCAACTTTTGGAGTAAGGAGTAAAACCATAATTGTCTCCAATCGTGGCAGAGGAGTTTAAGTTTTGTTTCGCTGGCCTCCTTCTTGTGTATCAATACGGATTCATATATTTGTATGTACTTGCTGTGTTTCAATCGGTTATGGCTATCATTATTTTTGATACTTCACTTGTCTCAACTTTGGTCATTGCAGACCCCTTCCAGTTGGTTCATGTCTTTTGGGCATGAACCCATTACTCATTGAATGTGTTATTGCTTTCCAGCAATACAGTACCACCTAAATTGAACTTGTCTTCTTGTGTGCATATTAAAACAATTGTGTAGGGTTAATTCTGAAATGAGAATTGTTGGATTCTGTGTATTCAATATTTTAAAAGATAATATCAAATTGTCATTCAAAATACAGAACCGAGTTACCCACCCACCTGTGCCGTGTGAGTTCTAGGAGTACCAGATCTCCCTCTGCTTAAACTGGCTCCTGAGATGATTAAACATTAGCCATATTTCTAGTCAGGTGGGTGAGATGTATTAAACTTTAGTAATGTTTCTAATTTGATAGGTGACGTGGTATTTAATTGCTGGTTTCATTTCCTTTTCACTAGTGATGCTGAACACATTTTATATATATTGACTTGGCATTTGAAACTTTTATTTTTGTTTGTGTTCTTATATCCTGTACCAGTTTTAAAATCAATTTCCCCATCAATTTTTCAAAAATGTATCTTCTAAGTTATTTCCAATAAATCCAAGCACAGAATTTTTATTAGAAGCAGGTACCAAGAGAGCTCGTTCTTTGTTCCCATTGCTCCCACTGGGTGTCAGTGTTCACCTGCTTAGTGACCAGAGAACCATCCTGCGTGAAATGAAAGGAAGTGTGTGACTAAAATTTATACATGGTCACCTGCCCCTCCTTTCACTTGCTTCAGCATATGACGTGCAAGAAATGACCTCATTCTATAGGCAATCCAGTCCCCTGTGCATAAATATATTTCTTAAATGAAACAGACAAAAATTAGATCAAATGATAGCATGCCCCTCTTGGCCTTTTTAAAAAAGGTGTCAGAAAACACCTTTTATTTTAAACAATGCAGGCAGAAGATTGAAAACCAGCTATGTTTAAAAGTCTCCAAACTGATCTGCACATAGAATAAGATCTGCACATAGACTCTTTTGGGCTGGGTGTGGTGGCTCACACCTGTAATCCCAGCATTTTGGGAGGCTGAGGCAGGCGGATCACTTGAGCTCAGGAGTTCAAGACTAGTCTGGGCAACACAGCAAAACCTCATCTCTATGAAAAATACAAAGATTAGCCAGGTGTGGTGGCACGTGCCTGTGGTCCCAGCTACTCAGGAAGGTGAGGCAGGAGGATCGCTTGAGCCCAGGAGATGGAGGCTGCAGTGAGCCGAGATCGTGCCACTGCACTCCAGTCTGACAGAGAGAGACCCTGTCTTAAAAAAAAAAAAACAAAGACTCTTTTGCCTTGGACAATGAAATATTTCCTATTGATAAGAAATCTGTTGATTCTAAAATATGCATTTGGTTTTGGGTAAGATTGTGGGTGTGGCATATAATCCGATTTTTCGCTTTTCATCTGTAAGCTTTCTGTTTTCAACCTGCGGGTTCACTTTTTTCTCCTTTGCTATTTTTTGATGAAAAAGTCACTAAGTGAGTTATATTTATTAAAACCTAATCCTTCATAGGAACAGATATCTACTTTTAAAAACTTTTTTGACTGTAATGTGCACATCACAGTGCTTAAAGCAAAAGTGCACAGCTGAGATTTTTACATGCTGAAACACCCATGTAACAAGCACTAATGTCAGGAAGCAGACTTGACACCACTGCCCCTGCTCCATCACCCCAAAGCTCCTTTCATACCTCTTTGCAATCACCCCTCCCCTAGTCCCACCAAAGGTCACCATGTTCCTCACTTTTGTCTCTGAAGATGATTAGTTTAACCTGTCTCTGTACATTATGTTAATGAATACAAACAGCACGGGCTCTTTGAGGCTGGCTTCTTTCTCTCAGTGTTGTTTGTGAGATTCATCTGTATTGTCAAGTATAGTTGTAATTTCCTTTCATTGTGGTATACTCTGCCATTGTGTGGATATGCAATGATGTATTATATCACTGAGGCACAGTTGAGAGGTTTTTAGTTTCTGGTGACTGTTGTACTGCATGAACATCCTAGTCCATGTCTTTGGGGAAAGTTGCAGAGTTCCTGGGTCCTGAGGTAGCACATGCTACCAAAAGACATCTTTGCAAAACAGCATGAATTGATACCCACAGCATCAGCATTTGAAAGTTCCAGGTGCTCCAAGTTCTCAGTGGCACTCGGCATTTTCTGTCTTTTTCATCTTAATCATTCTGGTGGGAATAACGTGTGAGGTCTGTTTACTAAGGTCAGTTATTTGGTATGGGGGTGTTGAGGTTTCAATTCACTGGCCTATCTGAGACATCAAAGAAATGCAGCATTTGCAAAAAGAAAGCAGAGGTGAAAAAAGCAATGCCTAGCGCTTAAAACATTTATTAGCTCTTGCACTTCTAGTGAGGAAGAAGTGGAAGCGAAATTTTACTCTGTTGGAAGACATATTTAAAAGACCCCTCCCCCTCATCCACATTAGTGGGAAAATAAAACAGAAAGTGTCCTTTGCTTCTTTCTCAATTTTCAAAATGCTAATTGCTGTTTTATTCTGATTATTAAAAACCCAAGCCTATTATAAAATGTCAAATAACTTTGGGAGGCCGAGGCAGGCAGACCACAAGGTCAGGAGATTGAGACTATGGTGAAACCCCGTCTCTACTAAAAAAAAAAAAAAAAAACACACAAAAATAGCCGGGCGTGGTGGCGGGTGCCTGTAGTCTCAGTTACTCAGGAGGCTGAGGCAGGAGAATGGCGTGAACCCGGGAGGCGGAGCTTGCAGTGAGCCGAGATCGCGCCACTGCACTTCAGCCGGGGTGACAGAGCAAGACTCCATCTCCAGAAAAGAATAATAATAATAATAATAATAATAATAAAATGTCAAATAATATAATACAATAGAGTGCTGAGAAAGCGTCTCCTGAACATCATGGATGGTAATATGGCCCAATTGCTGACTGACTCTCTTTTCCTCTACGCTGTTCTTAAATAGAGTTGAGCTCAACAGTTTGACCTTTTCAGGAGAGGAGGGAAATGTGACCACTTTGCAAAAAAGGTGAATGACCCCCGCCAAAGCTACCCCATTCCTGAGAAGCAGGGAGGCAGAGGGAGGGGCCCAGTGCCACCAGAATGCTCCTGGCTCTGTTTTCCTGAAGTGTGTGCCAGCTGGCAGGGAGAGTTCCAATTCCTGGTAAGATGAGTCTTCTCCACAGCCCAGAGTCATCCAGAGAGTTATTTCCCCGGAGCAGGCTCCTGCTGCCAGGTGGCACCTGGGGCAGCAGGAACTTGATATGGTGGCACCTGAAGTGCCTGTGGACTCCCATGGGCAGGTGCCAACGCCCCCTGGGTCACATTGACTGTGTGGGAACTCCAGCCCACATTCAATGTGCTTAGATTTAGGGACCCGCTTAGCACATGATGGTTGGGTTTTAATACATTAATCAGAAAGTGTGATCTGAAACCACCGCCCCCACTTCGCCCACACGAAACCACCGTGAGCCTTCAGGTAAGCACTATTCCAGGAGTCTCTCTGAGCCTGAGTGCTCACCTGACGTGGTAGAGTTTGGCTCTCTATGCAGGGAAATGGGGAGTGGGGGTGGGTGGCAAGTTGCTGACAACTGGGATGGACTGATGAGCACTTTCTCTGATAGGAAGAGGGCTGAGTGTCAGTGAGGGAGGCAGAATGTGTGGTGTGAAGCATATTCTGCCTCCAGGAGCTGGCAGTGTCACTGGGGACAGAGGATGCAAAAATATGAATCAGACTCAGCTTCCTCGTGTCAGTGCTGAGAACATCAGGGGATATTTGGTTGTAAGGGATGGGTTAGTCTAGGAAGCCTTCTTGGAGGAGGTGGGCCTTCATGGCTATGAAATCTGATGTCTTAGATACAGTTTGGTGCATGCACCATTGGGCCACTAGTGGCCACACAGAGCTGGGCCCACAAACTCCTTGGGTTTGGCTAACTGAGGCTTTTACCACCTACTAAATCACACTGAAACCTGAAGCTTCCTTCACTCCCTAGTAGGTTATTCAAGGGCAGTCAAACTGCATTCCCGCTGCTTGCCACAGTCCCCAGCAGGCTGCAGGGGTTAAAAATGCAATCCAAACGAATCTCAAGTCCCTCTGTGGCTCAGTTTAAGCATAGAGATGGAATTCCAGAAACATGGTAGAGACCAAATTAAAAAGAGACTCTATGCATTTCTCTTTTCTAGGACAGAGGAAGTGTTAATTCATAGCTCCCAGAAAGACTTCTTGCAGGTTCTTTCATCCACTCCTCACTCCTGTCCTCCCGCATGACTGCCCCAGACGCTTCCTCCAGGACGGGCCACTCTTGGTTCTGCTCTTCTCTTTCCCCCAGATGTTCTCAGGTTGGTTCCCAATCCAGTCTTTTTTTTTTTTTTTTTTTTTTGAGACAGAGTCTCACTCTGTCACCCAGGCTGGAGTGCAGTGGTGAGATCTGGGGTCACTGCAAGCTCCGCCTCCTGGGTTCATGCCATTCTCCTGCCTCAGCCTCCTGAGTAGCTGGGACTACAGGTGCCCGCTGCCACGCTTGGCTAATTTTTTGTATTTTTTAGTAGAGACGGGGTTTCACTGTCTTAGCCAGGATGGTCTCGATCTCCTGACTTTGTGACCCGCCTGCCTCAGCCTCCCAAAGTGCTGGGATTACAGGTGTGAGCCACTGCACCCGGCCTGTTTGTTTTTCTGAGATGGAGTCTTGCTTTGTCACCCATGCTGGAGTGCAGTGGCATGATCTTGGCTCACTGCAACCTCTGCCTTCTGGGTTCAAGCTATTCTCATACCTCAGCCTCCCAAGTAGCTGGAATCACAGGTGCCCGCCACCATGCCCAGCTAATTTTTGTGTTTTTAGTAAAGACAGGACTTCACCATGTTGGCCAGACTGGTCTCGAACTCCTGACCTCAAGTGATCCACCTGCCTCGGCCTCCCAAAGTGCTGTGATTACAGGCACCAGCTACTGCACCTGACCCCAATCTAGTCTTTATTTTCTTCCCTTGGGGTAGGTAGGAGAATAAATAAAATATAAATTGTATTTGGATCCCTTTCGGTATTATTGGAGAGATGCAAATAAATAATGAAACTGGTATGAATCACATCTTGCTGCTAAATGGTGCTTCCTGAACTTGATCTTGTACAGAGACTGAACCATATGTGCCCCAAGATTTATGAGGTTTATGTAAAGAGCTTGTTTTACAGATTTCCTTCTGAAGTTCCCTGTGATAAATTCTCATAATCTCCTATCACCCCTGATGCTCCCCTGATCCCCTGAAAGGTCGTAGGCATTGTCTCTTAAGGAAAAGGGAGGAAAAAAGGAGCAAGAAGTAGGTTAAATTCTTCTGGATAAGAATCTAATGAGAATATGATTCAATGAGAGCTATATATGGGCACCTCACCCAGTGCACGCACAGATGAAGTGGGGTGCAATTCTGGGGTCCACTGACCCTGTGAGGCCCATCTGTGTGCTACTGGGAGAGTGGCCTGGGGGGTGAGAGGTTCCCATAGACCTCATTTTTGGTGTTGCTATGAGCATTTGCACAAGTCTTTTAGATCCTTGCTGGATGGTGAAGTCTATGAGAACAGGCACAGGCTTTTCTTGCTATCTTCTTGTTAGCACAGAGCTCTCTCTAAGCCACTCTCAAGTAACTGATGACTAATTGAATAGGATGAGGAGCAAGGAGAGTAGAGGCCCCCAAATGAGTTGGAAGCTGCGTGCTGCAGATAATTCCCTCCACTTGGGCCACCAGGGAAGGATGAACACAGGATGTCTCTATTGAATGGAGCTCACCACTGTGGATATGTGGGACTGGACGAAGAGGAAGAGGGGCCAACCCAGTTTAGATGTACAGGGTGACGCTGGAGTATGCTAACCCACACACAGAGCAGACAAGTCTGAGTGAAGTGCAAGTTAGAAAGGTCAAATGGAGAGTGATGGAATATGACCTTAATGCCAAAGTAACGACTGGGGACTTCATCCTGAGGGCAATGGGGAATACCCCTGTTTTATAAATAGAGAAGAGGTAGGATCACAACAATTCTTTAGCAAGAAAAATTTCTTCCTGAAATACATTACAGCAGTATGAGAGGTAGAAGAACACACAGGAGTTGGGAGCATGGACTCTGCATCCAGACTGCTTGTAGTGTCGCTTACTGTGAGTGTGGTGTGGCTCAGTTTTCTCATCTGCAGAGAATAAGTACAATTCTCATGGCCTAAGAATAAGAACAATAAAGTAGTGCTAGGAAATATTAGACAAACCAGGAAGAATTGGATAGTTTTAGCACCCACCTCAGGGTTACTGTGCCTATTAAGCCAATAGATTAGAAAATGGCTAACATTATATACAGTGTTTTGAACAGGGCTTTACACATGCTATGCTACCAGTAATTATTAGCTGCCATTGTTATTATATCAAATGGGCAAAGGGAAGATAGAGTCTGCCTCTCTCTTTTTTTCTTTTTTTCTCCACGATTCTCCCTGGTTTGGGGGAAACATCTGCTTTTTTTTTCTTTTACTATCTGTCTGGTATTTCCTAGGAGTACTTCGTTGTGTTTATTCTCAGGCCATGAACTTTGTTTTCTAGATTTCATCCAAGAGCAGCTGCTGAGTGGAACTTGCTGACATATTCCCACTGTGTTGCGTGACATTTGTAGGGGTTAACCTTTATCTCTCAAACCTGTTTCTCCTTAAAATGTAGGATACTGATGACACCAACTTCTTAGGGTTTTTTTGACGGTTAAATATGGTCAAGTATGTAAACAGCCAATGCTGTGTCTGCAACCAAGTGCAAATAACAAAATGTTAGCTATTGTCTTTCTTTCCCTCTTCAGAACTAATGGTGACGGCCATCTCTTGTACCTAGGATGTCATCTACTCCTCACTTCCATCTTCACTGTTGAATTACCACATACCCTCTAAGCAGAGAGCATCTTCTGTGTGAAGTTTGGTTTCTTCTCTCTCTAAGCAATTTCTTCCTCTTTTAGCATTGATTTTCTCTACTACTGCATTTGTTTGATTGGACTGCCATAAATACCACAGACTGGGTAGCTTAAACAACAGAAATTTATCTCTCAGAGTCCAAGAGCAAGGCAAGACATCCAAGATCAAGGTGCTGGCAGACTTTGTTTCTGCTGAGGCCTCTCCTTGGCTTGCAGGTGACTGCTTTTCTTCTGTGTCTTCCCACGGCCCTTTCTCTGTGCACCCGCATCCCTGGTGTCTCTTCCTCTTCTTAAAAGAACACAGTCCTATTGAATTAGAGACCTGTATTAGTCTACTTTCATGCCGTTCATAAAGACATACCCAAGACTGGGTAATTTATAAAGAAAGAGAGGTTCAGCGGATTCAATGGACTCACAGTTCCACATGGCTGGGGAGGCCTCACAATCATGGTGGAAGGCGAAAGGCACATCTTACATGGTGGCAGACAAGAGAGAATGAGAACCAAGTGAAAGGGGAAACCCCTTATCAAACCATCAGCTCTCATGAGACTTACTTACTACCACAAGAACAGTATGGGGAAAACTGCCCCCATGATTTAATTATCTCCACCGGGTCCCTCCCACAACATGTGGGAAGTATAGGAACTTCAAGATGAGATTTGGGTGGGGACACAGCCAAACTGTATCAGGATCCCACCACGATCTCATTTAACTTCAGTTACCTTTTTAAAGACCCCCATCTGTAAATACAGTCATACTGGGGGCTAGAGCTTTAGTATATAAATTTTGGGAGGTACATAAGTCCATCTATAACAACCACTCATTTGATACTCATCATATCCTAGCTTGCTTGGCAATAATTTGTGTGCTCATCAAATAGAACTAAAATGGTTGTGCTGGCTTAGTGCTAGCACTAAAATTTGTGCTAGCAAATATAACCCCCTCCCTCCCAGCTCCACGGCTGGAGTCTACTTCCCTGCTTCTTGATTTTAGTTTTGGCTATGTGACTTGCTTTGGCCAATGGCCAGTTAGCAGATGTAAGCAGAGTCTTGAAATTTGCTTCTGTGGTTGGAGTTGCCCTACTCAGCTATTGCTGTTCTCTCTGAGTAGAACAAACCTCAGTAGCCACCACTTCAAGGAGGATCAGAGACACATGGAGTGGACTTGGACCCAACCTGCATCTTGAAACCAGGCCCAGTTGAATTCCCGTGAACCTGCAGATGTGTGTGTAAGAGACTGGTGGTGGTGGTTGGATGTCCTTGAGCTTTGGAGTGCTTTGTTACACTATCATTAGGATAGCAACCGACGAACACAATCCTGAGTATTTACTGAATCCTTACCATGTTCTAGAATAATGCTGAACAGTTTGTATGCATTATTTAATCATTTAACTATTGCAAGACCCCTGTGATATAGATAAGCTTATTTCTATCATTTATTAGATAAAGAAATTGAGACTCAAAGAGGTGAAATGCCAGGCCAAGAGTCACATGGCTAGGCAGTAGCAGAGCCAGGATCTGAACCCAGGCCAGTTTGGTGCTTATATTAAATATTCCTACAATTGTGAGCTTCACATGAATGGAGCAGCAGCTTTTTTCAAAGCCGGGACTGGAATTCCCTGGTTTCTGACTTCCCCTTTAATGATCTTCTCCACAAAACAGAAAGTCACTATTTGTAGCCTCTTCCAAAACTACCTTGGATTCAGTAGCTCCTGTTTAATTGTCTAGATCAAGCTCTATAGAATGGCTTTCTTTCTGAGATTCTGCAGCACAATGCATCCTGCTAGTATTGTGTATGTTGCAAGCAACTTGCGAAGGTTATTTGATCTGTAGGATGAATTTCCCAAATCTCTTACCACCCACAATTTTCAAGAATTCTCCCACATTTGTGTTCTATACCTTGACTACCCAGCAGACAATTTAGCCCTTCTTTATCTTTGGCTCTTTCACCCCCCTTTTTTCTCCCTTGGTCTTTTTCTACCTGTTTGCTGGTTCTTAGTTTGGGGGCATATGGTTGAATCAATTAATAGAGGATTTGTAGAATCACAAGTGCGGTTATTAAAGAACGATGTAATTAACTTCTTCAGACTAATTGAAATTTTCATTTAGAAGGAGCAGCCAAGTGCCTCCTTGCTCAAATGGCTTTCTCACATAAAACAGTCCTCATGAAAAGATTCTTTAATGTGTGTGCATAAACCAGAGGCCTCTGAGCTGCCGCAAAACTTTGGGAAAAGAATTAAGTCATTTCTCTCTTCCCCTCCTCCCTCTCTTAAAGTATCCCCAGAGTTACACAACTTCCACTATATTGTGCTGCTTCTCAAGTCATAGGATAAAGTCAGGAGAAATGGGTCAGGGGAAAGAGGATCTGGCATGATGTGCCTTTGATTGGGAGAGGGAAGAAAAGAGACAAATAGTGTGACTCTTGCCTGTCTGGCATCTAATGCTGCTGCTTCTGGTGCTAGCAGAAGATTTCCATTTGGGGAGAATTGA
Source organism: Papio anubis (assembly GCF_008728515.1). Taxonomy (NCBI): domain Eukaryota; kingdom Metazoa; phylum Chordata; class Mammalia; order Primates; family Cercopithecidae; genus Papio; species Papio anubis. The sequence goes on along the minus strand of NC_044991.1, from coordinate 83,368,520 downwards.
GGAAATTTCCCTCGATTTCTGTTTGAGGGGCCACCCCTCCAGTTGTCTCTTTCTGGGCCCTCTTGGATGGTGCTTTCCCAGCTTCCCATCCTTAGGCCCCAGGGCTGCTCACATGACCCAGCTCTGTCCACTCAAATGACTATACTTCCTGGTTGCAGGAAGTGATTGGTTCAGGGATTAGCATGTGGTTCTCCAAGTGGACCAATGGAGTGCAAGCTGAGATGGCTGCTGAAATTACAGAGCAGAGAAACTCAGTTTCTACGGGGATTGCCGAGTTGCTAGGGTCTCTGCCTCGGCCTATTGGTAGCCATTTTGCTATTGGGAAGGGAAAGCACGTCTGAGAATAAAGCCAACACCTAGCATGGGGTAGATGTCACAGGAGCCCTTTGAGGGCTTGGGTCCTTCTCTGAGTTAATCTTAATAAAAGAAAAACTTCAGCCAAATTACATTTAAAGGAATTTAACTGAGCAATGAATGATTCATGAATTAGGCAGCCCCCAGAATCACAGCAGATTCACAGAGACTCCAGCGCAGCCACATAGTGGAAGAAGATTTATAGAGAAAAAAAAGGAAATGATGTACAGAAATTGGAAATGAGGTGCAGAACGGCTGGACTGGTTAAGCTTGGCGTTTGCTTTATTTGAACACAGTCTGAACACTCAGCAGTGTATGAATGGTTGAAGTATGGCCGCTGGGATTGGCCAAAACTCAGCTATTGTTACAGGCGCCTACTCCTAAGTTAGGTTTCCAGGCTTATCTACCTACTAAGTGAGATTGCAGTTCATCCACAAGGACTCAAATATGGAAGTACAGAGTCCTTCTCAGGCTGTATTTAGTTCGCTTTAACAACCTGTACTCCTGAACTTTCCAATTGTATGTGCCTATTACTGGCATTTTCCCCCTCTTAATCCGCTGGATTGGGGTCTATTTTTTTCTACTCAAAGAGACTAATAGAGCAATTATGTAGTCAAGTGTTGACTTTGGGTCTCAACGGAGGACAGGCTATGCTAATCATCACAGGGGGAGACATGCTTGAGCCGTGCCTCTTGGCTGGAGGGTAACAGGATTTAGAAACCTAGAGGGCACAGAATATTACTCGGGGGCTTTTGATTCAGCCTCTGAGATTCTTAAGAGTGAGTTTCACTTTTTCTGAAGGGCACTTGAGGGCAGCAGCCAGGGATACACTGCCATGGACCTTCGCTGCTGCAGACAGACTCTGACCCCCAGCAGAATGGCTGTGATCTCAGGCTCTGCAGCCAGCAACTTTGGCTTGAAGTCCAGTTCTGTTACCTCCAGACAGTGCGATCTGGGGGCAAGAGAATGGCCCTTTCTGAGCCTCAGTATCTCCACATGTAAAGTGCAAATGATAACCATCTCTACTTTGCGATGATGTGCTGAGGCTTCCCTGGGCTCATGTTTATGGAATGCTTAGCTCAGTGCTTGGGATTAGTTAGGTGCTAAAAATGTTGGCTGTTATTGCTGTGGGCAGGGTTTGTACTAACTACTGTACTGAATGGAGAATTGGGACAGTCAGAAGTGACTTGACTATAGTAGATCTCAGCCCATCAGTGTGAGGAGTTTTGAGGAAGGAGAAAGACAGCTCTATCAATATACTTATTCCAATTCCTAGTAGGGAAATCAGTTTGGATTTCAGGATGATAGCATCCACTGTTGCCACTATGCAGCTGCACTGTGCGTGAACTTCCCCAGGCTTGAGCTGAGCCATCTCCTTGGAGCAACGGGTGCAGATGGTTTTAGGTTCCAGCAGAGGGCACAGGCTACAACGAGATTTCTGTGACTGGCTACAGGGATGCTTAGGCCAGGGACACTTGGATGATGGAAAAACTATGTTTGACAGTGAAGAGCAGCAGGGTAGAAGTCAGTAGCCGAATTCCTGCAGGCAAACTCGAACTTCAGCAGAATGATAAAGATCTTTGTTTAATCCTTACCAGAACCCCAAGTGGTAGATATGATATTTTCTCCAATTTATGCTAAGAGGAAAATTGCTTAAAGAGGTTGTGTCACTTTTTCCTGAGATGGCACCCAGCATAAGACAGGAGAAACTGGAGTCTAAACTGAGGTCTCTCAATGGCCTAACCACTGAGCTACATGGTCTCTGGGTTTGAGTAGGCCTTAGTAACCCAAAAAGAAAAGGCTGGACCCCCAACTGATGTGCTGTATTAGTCTTTCTTTCAGAAGAGTCCTGATTTCCCTCTGCAGGTTGTGTGTAAGCTGTTCTTAGAAGAAAACAAGAGAGTGTTCTAGGTCGTTTTGTGGTTCCCTTCTCATTGGCTAACAACTGGGAGTTGGTAAATATTTTGTCGGGTAAGTGACTGATTAACTCAAAATATACCTTCAAATCTGACAAATGCTATGATCCTCTGCACAGGCCCAGGAGATAATTTAGCATAATGCTTAATCTTATGGGATTTGGAGCCAGTCTGGCAGGATTCAAATCCTGGCCTCTCCACTTATTCCACTTACGACTTTGTCCCAATTACTTCACCTCTTTGCCCCAGTTTTCCCAACTGTAGAGTGGAGAATTGTATAGTTCCTTCTCATGCTGCTAATAAAGACATATCCAAGACAGAGTAATTTATAAAGGAAAGAGGTTTAATGGACTCACAGTTCCACATGACTGGGGAGGCCTCACAATCATGGTGGAAGGCAAAGGAGAAGCAAAGGCACATCTTACATGGTGGCAGGCAAAAGAGTGTGTGCAGGGGGAACTGCCCTTTATAAAACCATCAGATTGCATGAAACTTATTCACTATTACAAGAACAGCACGGAAAAATCCTGCCCCAACGATTCAATTACCTTCCACCAGGTCCCTCCCACGACATGGAATTATGGGAGCTACAATTCAAGATGAGATTTGAGTGGGAACACAGCCAAACCATATCACGATCCATCCTAAAGACACCTATATCTGCCGGGTACAGTGACTCGCACCTGTAATCCCAGCACTTTGGGAGGCTGAAGTGGGTGGATCACAAGGTCAGGAGTTCGAGACCAGCCTGGCCAACATGATGAAACCCCATCTCTACTAAAAATACAAAAGTTAGCCAGGTGTGGTGGCATGCACCCTGGGATCCCAGCTACTTGGGAGGCTGAGGTAGGATAATTGCTTGAACCCGGGAGGTGGAGGTTGTAGTGAGCTGAGACCACGCCACTCCACTCCAGCCTTGGCAACAAAGCAAGACTCTGTCTCAGAAAAATAAAAAGGTACCTATATCTGTATAGGGTTGTTGCATTAAATGAAACAATGCAACAGTTCATCACAGTGCATCATATCTGGCATGTGATAAATGCTCAATTAATGTTAATTCTTGTGACAGTCTCAGCCCTTTCTCTTTGACCTCATTGTGGATGGGTAGAGAGGACCCAGTTCCATTTACATCATTACTTCCTATCACTTATTCCCATCATTCTTTTCCCATTCTCTTAAGACATGCAGGGAAATAGCAATTTAATTTTAAAATTAGCATTTATCTTTGCCACTCCACCTAGGCCATGTGTCATTACAGCAGCTGTTTGGTGTTTATCTGAGAAAGCTCTTTGGTTAATGACATGCTATTGGATTGCTGTTGAGCATCAATTGGGAGGCAGCCGGGAAAACAGCACTAAGTAAAGTAAACACAGCCATAACCTTTTCTTCTCTTTCCCTCTTGTTCTGCCTGAAAGGAGCACACAGCTTCACTTTTTCCATCACTAACTCATAAATGGAAGGAGCAAGTAATAAATATCATGGGGCTGTTGGGTTTCCAGGGAGCCTGAGAAAGAGCGAAGGAGGCTGCCGGAAAGCCACAGCAATGTGTTAGTGAACCTTAAAACTGTGACCGCCTCGCCCTTGTGCAGCCGCGGCAGTAGGATGACCCCCAGTTGACTGAGAAAGGTGAGGTTCTCAACCTCTATCATGGCTGGGAATGCTTTCTATTTGGGGAGGCCAGCCTGTCATGGTGGATGGAAAGTTTATAAAATCAACATGTGCTGGCTTCCAGGGTGGATGGCCACCTGTTGGGGCTGATGGAATTTAGAGTGTACTGAATCTTCCAAAGGGTCTGCGGGGCGGTGAAAAGAGCCCTGGACAGGGATCAGGACAAGTGGGCGCTTTTGTCCTGTATTTGCCACAGACCTGCATGATCTGAAAGAAGTCAGATTTTCTTTCTGGATTTCAGTTTCTTCTGTAAACTTGGATGGGATTATAAAATCTGATCCAAGTTTACAGAAAACTTACGTAAGTTACACGAAAAGCACCCCTTGGATTGCTTGGATTAATTCTCAAAAACAACCACCAGCACTTATCAAGTTCTCTTTGTCTGTCCCAGGCATGATTTAAAACCTTTTGTATGTAATAACTCATTTGATTCTCACAAGAAGCTATTTCCACTGTGCAGACAAGGAAACCAAGGCACAATTGCCCAGCATCGATTATAGAGCTGGGAACTGACCCCAGACCATCTGGCTCCCGACACTGCATCCCAGTCATGCTGCCATGCTGTCTTCTCAATGGGATTTCCCTGTCCATGGATACAATGCACTATCTTTGTTCCAGGGCTGATGTGAGGATTGAATAAACAATTACATGTAGAGCATCTCTATTTCTCTTGGAACCCAATCTCAGTCTAGGGTTCTCAGTGGGTTTATTCACCCTGACTCTAGAGGTGGACACTTGACTCAGGTCTGACCAATGACAGTGCTACATTCCTGGCTATGGTGATTGGTTCAGGAGTGGTCAAGTCACCCAGGTTGGAAAATCCAGCCAATTGCTAGATCATGACATGAAGTATCAGGAAGAAGTGCTCTTGCCCTGAGGTTATCAATTTAGCAGAATGTAAGCTGCTGCTTTTTATAGCCTCCACAAGGAGTGAGGCTACTTCAGAATAAGACAAAAAGGAAGGAGGAAAAAAGAAGAGAGACAGGCAAGGAGGAAGGGAGGGAAGGAAGAAAGAGAGGAGGGAGACAGACAGACAGAGAGATACTGAGATTATTTCTGATGGCATCCTTAGAACCTCTGGGTTTTGCCCTGCCTAATCAATTATTTGTGCAACAAGTCCCATTTTATACTTAAGATGGTTTGAAGAGGGTTTTTCTGCCACTTGAAAAATGGAAAAATATCATGACCTACATACATCATATTTCTGATCTTGGCAAGAAAAAGAGAGTTTGTAGATTGGAGATCTGGCCTTTGCCACACCCTACACTATTGTTCTAGACCTTGGTTTCTCAACCTTGGCATTATTGCCATTTTGGGCCAAATAACTCTGTTGTGGGGGCTGTCCTGGGCCTTATAGGATGTCTAGCAGTGTCCCTGGCCACTGCCCACTAGATGCCAGGAGCACCCCTGCCCCCCACAGTCCTGAAAAGCACAAATGTCCCCAGACACTGCCAATGTTTCCTGCAGGCCCAAACCACCCCTAGGTTGAGAAGCACTGATCTAGATAGATCCACATGGAGTTTCCCTTCAAGCTTGCTTCTTGGCTCTCATTTTCTCAGCAGGAGTTAGGAACACATGAGGAAGTGAAAGTGGAGGTCTTTTAGAACTTTTGTGCCAGCAAACATGGTCCGTGGTGATGGACTCGGAGAGCTGGGGAGCTTCCTCATGGACCTGCTGCAGCAGCCCAGAGCACAAGAGCTCTGTGTTTGGGAGCATTTGTGATAAGCAATGAAATTGGCCACCAAAGGTTGAGTCATTTAGCAGTGAGGCTGTCAAGTGCTTTCTGGTAAGAGCCCTTGATCTCCTATTACAGTGCGTGTCACCAGAGGCAGCAATGAGCCCCACCCGCCACCACTGCTAACGGCTTCGGCTTCGGCAGAGAGCGGTGTCAGGGCTGCAGACGGAGCACAGATGGGAATGGCATCCTACAGGATCCCCAGGTTCACTGCCTTTCACAAACATTTTACATCTAAATAACCCTGTAATTAATCTCACAGTCAGTTTTTCCTGCTCTTTGCCTAGCTACTCCTACGCAGCTAAAATGTCACCTCCTCAGGGAAGCCTTTCCTGATAACTCATCACTAACAGGAGGCTGTGATCCCATGAGTCATGGACACTGTTGGAACTCCGCCACATCCCCCAGGGCAACAGTCTACAACGTTTTTGGCACCAGGGACTGGTTTCATGGAAGACAGTTTTTCCATGGACTGGAGGTGGTGAGGGATGGTTTTGGGATGATTCAAGCGCATTACATTTATTGTGCACTTTCTTTCTAATATTATTATTTTGTAATATACAGTGAAATAATTTATACAACTCATCATAATATAGAATCAGTGGGAGCCCTGATCTTGTTTTCCTGCAACCCACATCTGGGGGTGATGGGAGACAGTGACAGATCATCAGACATTAGATTCTCATAAGGAGAACGCGACCTAGATCCCTCGCATATACAGTTCACAATAGAGTTTGTACTCCTATGAGAATCTAATGTGGCCACTGATATGACAGCAATCAGAGCTTAGGCGTAATGCGAGCTATGGGGATCGCCTGTAAATACAGATGAAGCTTCGCTCACATATCTGCCCCTCACCTGCTGCTGTGTGACCTGGGTTGGGGTCCCTGTCCTGGGGTCCCACTAACTGCTCTGCGTGCCCCTCTCTGGCTTTGTGGGCTTCTGCTTCCCACCACCCGCACCTACTCCTTTGCTCAGAGGATTTTCCTGGGCTGCTGGAGACACCTGGCCCACAACCCAAAAGGGCCAGAAGTGCCTGGGTTTATGTTTCCCAGGGTGGGCCTCCGCCAAGGTGTGGAATGATACATTTCTGGCTTGTTGGCCAGTGGTTGGGACAACCCCGAGGCATAATTTATACTGCAGAGTCCCCTGTGGGGTCAGCTGAAGCTGCTCTCCACATGACTTTAAGGGGGTCACCCCTTGCTTGGCCTCCTCCCCTTCCTTATCCTGTTTCTGTCTTCCACCTTCTTCCTGATCTCTCCCTTGAGGGGCACTTTCTCCATATGTCACTTTCGTGTGTAGATCTTCCACCTAAAACTCCTTATTGTTGCTCTCCTAACACAGTGTACTTCTTATCAGAACTTTAAATTACACACTACATTATTTATTGCTGGTCCCCTCCAGTGAAACATACCCTCCATTAAGACAAAGATTATTGTCTTATTTGTTGTTGAATCTCCAGGGCCTGGTCTAAGATGGGTTACTATTATTGTTATTTTATTTGTAATGATTTATATACTAGTCCTAGCTCTCTTATTAGTAGATGGTAAGCTCTTGGGAGGTAGGATCCATGTCTGATGGACTTTACATTCTCCACTTCATCTACCACTGAGCTTTACTGATATGAGATCAGTTGATGTTATTGAACAAATACATGGTGTTGATTGTTACTCTATGTTGAGCACTTACTTTGTAATGGAGGAAACTTATCTTTTCCCTCTATTCATCTTAGGTTCATTGGCTGGGGCCTCTAACAAAAGACAGACTAACAAGAGCAAGACATTCTCGTTTATTTAATATCAGTTTTACATGACATGGGCAACTTTAAAAGGAGATCTGAAGAAGCAGTGACACTTGAGTGTTTGTTATGCTGGGTTTGAGGAAGAGCGGACAGTGGTGAAGAAACATGATAGGACCAAGGGCAGATGAGCTAAATGTAAGGAGCACGGCATAAACTCAGGAGGCCTATTTGTTCAGATTCCTCTCTGTGTCCCTGTGTCTGTAGAGATGGAATGTTCCTCTCCTCCAGGGATAAGGAGGGTGCCTCTTTCATGAGGGTCTCATGATCTGCTTTTGGGGTAGGTCAGAAAATCCTTCCTAGGTTCTATGAAGTCTTCAGGGGAAGGTCAAAAAGCCTTTCCCACACATGCCCTTCCTCAACTTCCTTTAGCTTATTCCATATGCCAAGGTGCCACATTTTGGGGTAGCATATTCTGAACCCCACCAATGACATCATGCTTAGCTCCTCATCTGCAACATTTCTTTAGGTCTTTACAGCAATCCTGTGAGTTAGGAACATTTTTCATCCTCATTTTACAGCTCAGAGCTGACGTGCAGAAGGCTTAGATGGCTGGATCAAAGACACACAGCTGCTGCATGGCAGAGTCTTGAATTTGGGTTCTGTTTGATGCCAAAATCCCCTGGTCGTGCTACCTTCCTTAGTTGGAAGGGATTCTGGATGGTATGTTGTTTTCAGTCATTCATCGTCTAAAACTGTTTGTGGAACCTCAAGTACTGAAGTAGGTGGAGTTCAGAACGAATAAGATAGGAATAAATAACATCACAGCCTGTGACAATGGTGACTTTGTTGTCTACTCTGTGCTTTATCTTCACCCCCAAGAATTGTCACTGTCAGAGGAGATTTGTTCTTTTCGACAGCACTTATTTTCTCAGAACAATCCCTTTAAAGTAGTGATTGATTTGTGGGGTTCACTTAGTAGGTAAGAGTGTGAAACTAATGAGAGCAGGATTGTAGCAACAATTGATATAGTCTTTAGTTGTAAGAAGAATCCAGAAGAAGCTGGTAAGGTGATCAGGGTGAACCAACCTTAAAATTGAACACATACCTCAACGCTGCTAATCACTGGTTAAGAGCATATTAGTCAGGATTCTTTTGGTTCCAAGTGATATAAACTCATTTAACTTGGCCCCAGTGATGTAGAGAATTTATGGGATTGGTGCTACTTCAGGTATAGCTGCATGCAGGAATTCAAACTGTCATTAGGACTCCACTTCTTTCCATCTTTTGGCTCTGCATTTCTCTTTATTGTGTTTATTCTTAATTGTCTCTACCCTCCTGATCCTGTGTGGCAACGGAGAAGGCCATTGGCAGCTCTAGGCTGTGTGTCTTTAATGCCCATTGTCTCAGTGGGAGTAAGGGCCTGCCTTTTCCTTTCCTGGAAGAAGGGCCCTGACTGGCTTTGCTTGGGTCATGTGTCCTATCCTGGGCCAATCACTGCGCACGAGGTCAGAGGATTCCTGTTGCATGCCAGCCTGAGTCACATGACCACCTTGTCATGTGATGGAGGTAAATCTGTGATGAAGCTGTGTCACCACATGGTGGAGGGACAGTTTTTGAAAACAAAGGAAGGATATTGTTACAAGAGGAAGGGGGCAAAGATTCCAGGCAGACAAAACCAGTCATCAGCTGAAAACAGCACCACCCTCTCCTTCAATAAATTCTTTGTTAAGAACATTAAATTCACCAAATTATAACTGACAGGATCCACCTTCTTAGTTTTAATAAATTTTGTCATGATGAAAAGAATTTTAAGATGTTCTGATACTGCATCAATCCTCCAATGATGAGTAATGGCTAGTGATATTGTTCTTTAGGAATTAGGGTGTTGAATATTTCAATCTTGATTTTCCCCATTGAATTTTTAATTTTAATTTTTGTCAAGGTCATCCAGTCATGTATACCAAAAAAAAAAAAATTAAAAAATGATAAAAAGATGAGTAGCAGGAAATATTTTTCCTGTTCTAATTCCCAAAGCCTCCAAAACCAAAACTTGTAGCCATTGTTAGTGGTTTCTTGTTTATCCTTCATGTGATATTTTTCTTCATCTAAATTTAAAAATGGATCTTTTGCTTTTTTAAATAAAAAAGTCATCCAACTATATATATATTATTCTGTACTTGTTTTTTCTACTTGGAATATTTATCTTATAGTTCCTTTTATATTTGAATATAAAGTGCTTATTCTTTTTTTCAGCTTTCTAATACTCTGTCATATAGCTATACCATGATTTACTGGACCATTCCACTGCTGATTGACCCATAGATTGTTTATAACTTGCTATTATTGGAAACAGCACTGCATTGAATTAGAAACAACACTGGGCTGGGTGTGGTGACTCATGCCTGTCATCCCACCACTTTGAGAGACTGAGGCGAGCGGATCACGAGGTCAGGAGATCGAGACCATCCTGGCTAACATGGTGAAACCCCATCTCTACTAAAAATACAAAAAATGTAGCTGGGCATGGTGGCAGGCACCTGTAGTCCCAGCTACTTGGGAGACTGAGGCAGGAGAATGGCGTGAACCTGGGAAGCAGAGCTTACAGTGAGCTGAGATCGCGCCACTGCACTCCAGCCTGGGTGACAGAGTGAGACTCCGTCTCAAAAACAACAACAACAACAACAAAAAACCAGACAACACTGAATAAACATAGGCATTCCTTTCTTTACACATGTGCAAGTATATATGTAAACATTTACATATAGAAATATGTTCCTAGGCACTGTTGTTTCTGACGGAGTTTACTGTGAGTCAAAAGGTAAATGCATCGGTAATTTTGATAGTAGTTGCCAAATGTATCACAGAAAAGTTGTACCAATTTGCACCTGAGAGCAAGAAATGGTACCTAAGACCCCTCTGCACCCCACAGCCTCATCAGGACAGGGAGTTGTCAAGGTTTTGACTTGGGCTGCGGTGTTCAGTGAGGAATGGTACCTCATGCACTGTCTACCCTTCCCTCCTAGCTCAGGGCTCACTTTTGTAGTGAAGACCAATGCTTTAAAATCATCAAGTGTGCCTGCCTTTGAGATTTGCAAGAGGAAGCAAAGAGCACGTTAATGAAACTTGGGAGGAAACTGAATTTAGAGTTACTGCAAACACAGAAGTAATGAAAGCAAACATAAAGATGTTAGAAGTGTGGTCAGGAAATTAAAAAAGAAAAGAGCTACAGCTTGGAAAATAGGTGATTAACGAGGAATGTTGTGAAGATGGATGGGGAGATGGGGGCATTGTTAAGTCCATGTTTTCCTGAGAAGGTGGGTTTTGTCACCTGGCACTGAACACACTTTCAGACATGATTGATAAACACTGTTGAGAACCATTGCAAATGGCTGCAGTTTCTCCATCTGTGAAATGGGGATTTTAAAAAAATTAGTGGGGGTTTCTTACTGGTTTGATCGTGAGGGTGAAATGGAAGACAGAGTCTGTGTATGACGTTTTATAATCGTGAGACACAGAGGCAATGTGTTAGGAAGCAAATTGTGAGCATCTGAGACCGTCACATGCCTGGACCCCTGTGACTTCTGGGGTTTTTCTGGGAGACATAGAATGTTCTAGGTGTGTAGCAGAGGCCAGGTTGCTTTTGGCAAGCATTTCTATTTGAGCATTTTTGGCAAATTGCCCAGAGACATCCAAGGAGAAAGGGATGTGAGTTTCTAAGACACTTATTGTGTGTTGTGATTTCTTTTCTCATTTTATGTAAACATACGCTTCCATACCTGGTGTTATGTTGATAATTTTATATTCTTAAAGAGTCTTTATTTTTTATTTTATATATATATATTTTTTGAGACAGAGTCTTGCTCTTATTGCCCAGGCAGGAGTGCAAAGGCGCGATCTCGGCTCACTGTAACCTCCGCCTCCTGGGTTCAAGCGATTCTCCTGCCTCAGCCTCTGAGTAGCTGGGATTAAAGGCATGTGCCACCATGCCTGGCTAATTTTTTTCTGCATTTTTAGTAGAGACGGGGTTTCTCCATGTTGGTCAGGTTGGTCTCGAACTCCCAACCTCAGGTGATCCACCTGCCTCGGCCTCCCAAAGTGCTGGGATTACAGGCATGAGCCATCGCGCCCAGCAGTGTCTTTAAAATTGTGCATGTTCCCACAAAACTTAGACCTGCCCCTGATGAATCACTATTATTATAATCAGAAGATTTAGGGAGAGGCAGATGATGTCCTAGTTTTTGAAAACATAGATTACAGAAATTAATACCAGTCAAATGGATGGCAGTGCTTCATAAAGCTCTTTTCTTCCCCTCTGCCTTTCTGTTTTCCTCCCTTTTTTTCTTATTGTCTTCTTTCTTCCCTTTCTTTCACAAGCATGCTGTTCCAGATGCTTAGTGCTAGAAATATCAAATCCCTCCCCTCATGGAACTTGCATTGTGGTTGAGGCAACAGACAAGGAAGCCAAACATCAATAATGCAGTTTGCAAAGCAGTGAGTGCTGGAAAATAAAACAGAGCAGGGTGGATGCGAGACAGCAGGCTGGGGGAGGGGGATATTGACGCCAACTGGCCCGAAAAAGCCTTTTTAAAGTGGTGACATTTCAGCTAAGCCCTGCATGGCACAGGGAGAGGAGCCAGTCCTAGAGATGGGAGGAGCAATCCAGGCAGAGGAAAAAGCAAGTACAAGGTAGCCTGTGTGAGGAGCAGGCGAGAGCAGGCAGCAGAGAGGAAGAGTTTGTCAGGGGAGGGGGTGTCTGCGATGAAGTGGAGCTCTAGGCAGTAGTCATTTACTAGATGGCTTCGTTTGCCATGGTCAGAAGTTTAGATTTGATTCCAAATATTATGGGCCACCATTGCAGGGTATAAATAGTGGGACAGATATTTATATGATGAGTTTATAGGCACACTGGGAAGAAAGCAATGGTTTAAAGGGCTCCCAAAAGTTCCCTAGGTACAAGATATGCCAAGTTACTCTATATCCTTTATTGTAATATTTTTGGAAGAAAGAGATTTAAGAAATTCTGTAGACATTGGGATCATGTTTATAAATGCATTTAATGAAATAGAACAGTAAAACATGGAGCAGACAATGATGCTTTGCGGCAAATTTGCACCTGTTTGGACAACAGATTGAGGTCAAGACCCTATTGAGTTCAGATAATCTCAGCTTCTCAAAGTTCTAGCTCACCAGTGCTGGGACGGAAACTAACACAAGTGATGATAGGAGCTGAATGATAAAATAAAAGTAAAGGCACTCAAGACATATTACCCTTTTAGACAGGTATTCATAAAGCATAGCTCTTCAATTTTGCTTTGTAGTTCTGTTCATATTTAGTCAACTTCCACCCTACCTGGCACTTAAAAATGGCTATGGATATCTAGATTTATTTTACAAGGTAAAATTGGAAGCAAAATTGATTTAAAAGTATTCTTAGAGGATTCCAAATGAGACAGAAAGGTACCGAATGAAGGCAATTTTTTTTTTCCCCCAAGAATGGCCCTTCTGGCATTGTAAAAATTCGTGTTGGTTGGTTACAAGCGACAGAAACCAGTTTGTTTATGAAAGGCCATGATTTATTGGGAGGCTACCAGGCAATTCACAAGACAGAGGGAGAGTTGGAAGCCAGGTTTGGCTGGTACCGAAACTCAGTCGCCGCAGAGAGTCTTGCTACCAGAGTCTATGAAGAGTCCTGACTGGAAAGACCCTCTATCTGGAGTTTTCCAGGCCAGCTCTGAGAAGCCTGGCTGGAGGTGTGTTCTGCTCTTGCCCAAATGAGGGATGGCATATTTAAAATGTGGTCTTGAAGAACTGATTCCACACGGACATAGCGATTACTGCAAAGGAAATCAGGGTACTGTCCCCCAAGACAGCAGAACGGATGCTGGATAGCTCCCTGTACCCCAAAATAGTCCTTTACAAGCATCAGTTAACAGCTGTGATGCAGCAGTGTCACCTCCATGTCTTTCTGCGGTCTCAGTATTCATTCATTTATTTAGGTGTGTATGCATTCAGTGTGCCTTTCACAGGGAGGTCTGGGAACCCTCAATACTATGAAAGAAAGTTCATGTAAGAGGAAGGAGAGAAGCACGTGATCCTGCTGAGTCCACCTTGGATCTCTCATCTGCCTTGAATGGAATGAGCATCACGATAGCGCCAGGAGGCAGAATTTTGAGATCCACAGTGTCCACTGGACAGCTGCTTCTGAGGTGTGGGGAGCAGGGGAAATCTACCGTCCTAGACCCAGAGGATAGATTCCTGGCACTTCAGAGGTCTTTCAGACCCCTTTCCGTTCTCCCAGCCCCTCCTGTCCTCTCTTGTCAGATATCACTGGAGGTGATGCCTTTCCTGTGGAGAGGTGGGCTGTACAGTAATGCCCAAATTTGGGTGTTTCATCTTCTCATTCTTTTGCAACTGCAGGAGGACAAGTCCTGCCAATCTTGAGATGGTTACCTTTGAAAGGAGAGCGCTTTCCAAGCTCTCCTGGGCTGACCATCCAATAATAGCTTATTCCAGTCCCAGGTTCTATTGTGTTTGCTTAACATTTGGGCTTCTGCCAGGTAATTTACCTATAAGCTATGCATAGAAAAGAAACCATCCATCTAAAGTATTCAGATTTTGGCCTTAATTAAAATGCAGAATAAATATGTAAAGGCTAAGGAGCATGAATTATAGATACTGGAGTTTCTATATTAAAATCAGTTTTCATCTATGAAGGCGCTTGCGTTTTTATGGCAGGAAGGAAGTGTGTATACAAGGCGGTGGAAAGCAATATAATTACGGCTGTGTGTGCTTAGCAAGATGGGAAACAGATCCATTGTAAGAGAATGAATGCTAGTCTACCTTGCTCATTTCACTGCCTCTGTGGATTTTTTCCCATCTCGACACTATAAAGGGCTAATCCTGACCCTTGTTATTTAAATTGCTCTGCCATGGCTAGAAAAGCCTCTTAAAAATCCTGGCTCACCTGGTTCCAGGAGCAAAGCCCTTTCTATTCATTGCTCCTTTTTGGAACGTGGCCCTGCTAGCTGTGAGGACAGAGTGGGGAGCTTTCAGAGGCTGAATGACAAGTCTAGGGCTCTAAACAAGGTCAGGCCACAGCTCATCCACCTAGAAAGTTAGAGGCTCTGGGCTTTTCCACCAAGGATCACAGAAGGGAGATGAAGGAGCCCAAAAGAGCTGAAGTCAGGTGTCCAAGTATGTGGCTATCCACTTAAGGGCCAGGATGGATAAACGTCAGGAACTCTGAGGTCGGGGGCCACCTGTGAGACAACTTCATCTTTGGGATTTTTTAACATTTAAATTTTACACGTTGCTACTAATTAGAGGTTACATCCACATACGTTGTTTTAAAGCAGTGTTGGGAACAATCATGCTGAGAATTAATTTGCTTTACTCTGGACCTTTGAAAAACAAATATTAAATGTGCAACAATTATGTTTTAGTCAACATGGGTGGGGGAAAAGTGGATTTTTGTAACAGACAGAAAGTGCCAGATTTTCTAGGAAGCATTGCATTTTTTCTTTTTTTTTTTTGAGACAAAGTGTAGCTCTGTCACCCAGGCTGGAGTGCAGTGGTGCGATCTTGGCTCACTGCAACCTCCACCTCCTGGGTTCAAGTGATCTTCCTGCCTCAGCCTCCTGAGTCTCTAGGATTACAGGTGCATGCCAACACACCTGGCTTTTTTTGTTGTGTGTGTTTTTAGTGGGGACAAGGTTTTGCCATGTTGGCCAGGCTGCTCTTGAACTCATGATCTCAAGTGATGCACCTGCCTCTGCCTCCCAAAGTGCTGGGATTATAGGTGTGAACCACACCTTGCCATCATTGAATGTTTACAGAGATTTAGTTTTAGAAAAAAGTTATGCTTTAAACAAATCCCAATTCCTCAAATGCATGAAGAATGCATTAACAGCCTAGACCCTCGGGTCTTCATTCCTACTCCACTAATCTTGGGGGGATGTTGAATCCAGGGCTGTGAGAGCTGATGCTGTTTTGGGGCACTCTGGCTGGAGGTAAAAGCCAGGGTATTTCCTGAGATTGAAAAGTGAACAAGTGGGAGAGGAGGAGTCCCACCTTCACTCAGTCAGTCGTGAGACCTGCCTAAGCAGTGATGGATGCTTAGAGCTGCCATTCTCTCATTTTGGGTAATTTCCGGCAACTTTGCCATACTGGCCTGAAAGTACCTGTTACAGTTTTCAGAGTGGATTTGAGGATGTGTGAGGAACAAATATATAATCTATAGGTTTTTTTTTTTTTAAAAACTCTGCTGTTATAGTTTCTTTTTCATCTGTGTTGTAATTTTTATTGTTGTGGTTTCTAATTTGGTATTGAGTGGCTGTAAACCAAGACAGACGCTTTCTAGGAGTGCCCTGACTGGGTGAAGTTAGGTTTGGGTGTGTTGGTCAGGTGAGGCATAACGAAAAGGTGAAACCAAATGGCATGAAATGGAAGACATGCATTACTTACAGATTGGGAGGTTAGAGATGCCTCTGGGAGACTGTCAAACTCTGGAGGTGGCAGGAAGCTCAGCCAGGGGATGGGGAGAGACGCACACACAGATAGGCAGCGAGAGAGAGAGAGAGACAGAGAGAGAGAGACAGAGAAAGACATGGAGTGAAAGAGACAGAGACAGCGAGAGACAGAGAGAGCGAGACAGAGAGAGAGAGAGACAGAGAGAGACATGGAGTGAAAGAGACAGACAGCGAGAGACAGAGAGAGTGAGACAGAGAGACAGGGAGAGAGAGAAGGCAAGAGACAGAGAGAGGCAGAGGGTGAGACAGAGACAGAGAGAGAGAGAGAGACAGAAAGAGTGAGGGAGACAGAAAGAGTGAGGGAGACAGAGACCGCGAGCAAGAGAGAGACAGCAAGAGGCAGAGAGACAGTGAGAGGCACAGAGACAGCAAGACAGACAAAGCAACAGCAAGACGGAGAGACAAAGAGAGACAGATTGAGAGACAGAGAGAGACAAAGAGAACAAAGAGAGACAGCAAGAGAGAGACAGAGAGAGACAGCAAGAGGGGGAGAGCAGGAGAGACAGAAAGATAGAGAGAAAGAGAGAGACAGAAGGAGAGAGAGAGAGAAGACAGGGTAGAGGGAGAGGAACCCGAGGGCTGGAGACCTTATTAAGGCCAGGGTGTTGCCCACACAGATTTCCCACGGAGCTCTAATTGGTGGGTTTAGAGCACACAGGTGCGAGTTCTGAGGGTGGTGACTAACAGGTGGTCATTGTGGCATATCTTTGCAGTCCTTGGAGGGTGTGGGGGCCGGGGGAGTGAGTCAGATAGGTGGTACCCAGCTGTCCCATAGGGAAGTGGCCACCTCCCAACCAGGAGGCCAGGAGGCGGTTGTATACGGCCGATATCTGGTTCCACCATGTCAAGAAACTAAGAGGAGGTAGAGGACTAGAAACTGTGTCAAAGGTGACTAAGCCCTGCTCTGGTATGAGAAGGTTTAACTTATCTTTAAAATGGATCTCAAGGCAACATCAAATTACAGGAATTCACTACCGACTGGTGGAAGCAAAATTTCGTGTCTGTCACATTGAGAGATTCCCCCGAACCTTGGATAGTGGGTGGCATCTCTGAGGCTGTGAAGGCCTATGGAGCCCGGTCAACCACTAAAGTCAAGTCCACAAACCAAGGCCCATGGGCCAAGGCCAGCCCAATGCCTGTTTCTGTAAAACCAGGAGTTCTTGGAACATAGCCATGCTCATTCCTTTATAGTAGGTTTCTACACTGCAACAGCAGAGTTGAGTAGTCATGACAGAGACCATAGAATTTACACAGCCTAAAATATTTACTGTCTGGTTCTCCACAGGAAGCATTTGCTGGCCCCTGTGTTAGACTATAGAAAAAAATTCACTTATTTTTGAAAAAAAAAAATCTGAGAATTTCAGCATTTGTAACCATAACTCCAGGAGGATTCCCCTGGGACCCTCATTTTCCCAGACTATTACTTCTGGTGGCCACACTGGGGTCCCATCAGTTGGACCACATCACATAGGATTGACTTGGTGACATTTCAACAGGAAAATCGACAAATGAGCTTTTTCTCTCTTCTCTCTCTCTCTCTCTCTTGCTTCTTGAAGCCACATAACAGAAATTGCAGCATGACAGGCAAATTCTTTGCTCGTTAGGAAATGATAAAGGTCAAGTTGCTCCAAACTTGCTTGCAAGTAAAATACCTGGCTAAGTGAAATCTGTCAGAGACTTCACCTTGTTATCAGGATGACAAATATTTTGACGGGTCTCAGAAACAGAACTGTTTTTATTTACCTGTTCTATTTCCCACGTAACACCTTTTCCATTTGTCTCTCCCCTCTTTGGCTGGTCTGGTTGGCCCACACTTTTAACAATTGCAGGCATGAGGATGGAGACACTTGAAAGCCTGTCATCAACTGTCCCCAGCACTGTTTCCCTTTCTTCCTGAAGAAAGCACGGAATGTCAGGCTTCTTACAGGGAAATTACCATATATACAAACGCACAAGATGCTAGCCCATATGGGATACCCCATAATTTTGTAGCAGCAGAAACAAACAACTGCTTCTTGATTATGCCTCATGTGAACTGTGCTTACTGCATCCGAAACTTCAAAGCATTGAAAATTGCCTCATCTCACCGGCAAACCTATTTCAACTGTCCGTGAGCAAACCTGCTTGTTCTTTACAAGCCTTCATGATTACAGAGCTTTGTGCTTTTTGTTTGCGGTTTAGAATTATGTGATTTTCTAAAAACCTTCCTCTTGGTTGAATGTTTTTTTTTATGTGTAAAATAAAATCCCTAAAAATAATAACCTGTAGAGGTATGTACAAAATATATTGCATTTTTAGCATCCAGAAGAACCTACAGTTTTGATAACTTTAATTGGATCCCTGAAGCAAAATTATTCCTGGAATAACCAAGGCATATTTCTTAAAACGTGGCAGAATTTGGCCTTAGGAAATTTCTTTTAATTCTAATATATCAAAATTACTGGCTGTTTACATAAGAACTCTTCTACAGAGGATTATCTATTTAAGATGTAACTGTGTACTAAGAGTAAATTGCAAGTGGAAAGCAAACTTAAAATTCAGACATAACATTTAGAGGTCAATCAAATTCTTTAGACATTTATTTATTTAGTTTTTTGTCTTTATATTCATTTTTCTACCTTCTTTCTTCCCTCATTGTTTGAATAATCTTAAGCCATTTGTTCTGGTGGGGCTGAGTTTGAAAGTTTTAAGAGCTTCAAAGATATGAGGTTTGTAGTTCAGTCTTTTCACTGTGTCCCCACCCAAACCTCATCTCGAATTATAATCCCCCTGTGTCGAGGGAGAGATCTGGTGGGAGGTGATTGGATCATGGGGGCGGTTTCCCCCATGCTGTTCTCATGATAGTGAGTGAGTTCTCACAAGATCTGATGGGTTTGTAAGTGCTTGGGAGTTCCTCCTTCACTCGCACTCTCTTTCCTGCTGCCTTGTGCAGAAGGTACTCGCTTCTCCTTCACCTTCTGCCATGACCGCAAGTTTCCTAAGTCCTCCCCAGCCATGTGGAACTGTGAGTCATTTAAACATCTTTTGTTTATAAGTTACTCAGTCTCAGGGAGTTCGTTACAGCAGTGTGGAAAACAGACTAATACACACACAATGGCAGAGGCAGGTTTGCTGCAGCAAATTCATGTAATCCCGAAACTATGACAGTCACACAGTGCAGGTTCAGCGTGACTGAAGTTCGGGTGCAGGAGGAACAAATCTGCTCTCTTCCTCAATGAAGAGCTAACCTGTGACCCCCATACCATCCAGATTAAGAGGGTCTCTAAATTGCATCTGGTAACCCAGAGAAGTCCTGAGCGGGGAATTCAGACGGGAAGTCTCTGAAACCAGCTGTTTCTCTTTCAACTTGACTTGGTGTGCTCAGCTGATGGGTGGCTTAGGAAGGGCCAATGGGGGACAAGTGGTCACTGATGTGTAGGCCTCCGGGAAAGCCCTGTCCTCCATCTGTGATGTCTGTTGGCTGGTTTGCAGGGGTGGAAAGAAAGCCCTCTCTGCTTACGGCCTAAAGTGGTGGTGCTTCTCATTTGTGGATTTTTACCTTTCATTGTTGTTACTTTGATGGCTCTTGATTTAATTCGGTGGATAATTGTCTTTATTGTATTGAGTGTGGAGGACAATTCTAGGCATCTGCCTTCTGATATGAAAGCAGAGTTCACAGAGCCTGCCCTGGTGCTCCAAAGTATCCAGGGTGTGACTGAAGTTGGGCTTACACAGTGGTTCTCCAGTGGGGGCAGTTGTGTCCTCAGGAGACATTTGGCAATGCCTGGAGACAGCTTTTGGTTGTTAGAATTGGTGGGGGGTGCTGCTGGTTTCTGGCAGGTGGAGGCCAGGGATGCTGCTAAACGTTCTGCAACGCACAGGAAGGGACCCACCGAAAAGAAAGATCCAGCCCTAAACGTCAGCGGTGTCACAGTGGAGAAGTCCTGGGTTAATGGAATGTGTTTCCCTAGGGCTTTGAATTCTGAGCGAATCACGTGAGGAGAGGGTCACCATGGGAAGCCATTCTTTCCAGCTGTGGCAACAGGAGTGGCTACAGGATGGTGTCCGAACTGTTTGACTACAGGGTGGTTGCTTTACATCCTACTTGACTTCCTGCTGCCTGCTTCTCGGTGCCTGCCTGCCTGCTGTCAAGCCTGGCCACCTGGCCTCCCCATAGAGTCTGTGAGTACCTCTGTCCTCCAGACGTTATCCTTCCAGTAAACTCCATTAGCTGGAACCGGTTTCTTTTGCTTGCCACAAAAGCATAACTGCTACATCATTGCTTTTCAAACTTAAACTGTTTGTTATTATTATTTTTTTAGGTAGTGGAACCATTCCACCCCACCCCCACCTCCAAGTGGGATCTTACACAGAAGTTCATTATACGGGGCAGGGAAAACTGCAGCTGCTCTCTTGGTTATGTGGCTTCCCCTCCACCTCATTCCCCAAGACTGACTTCCCACAGTAGCACCTGAGAGGGACTCATTAGGAATTTGAGGCTTCAGGAAACCTATTTATAGCTATTAGGTTAAAGCACAGAAGGCTCCTGTTAAGTTGTAACCTGAGAGGTAGAGTGTATAAAGCCATCCTCAGCCCTTCATACCCTATTTAGAATGAGTTTATGTGACTGCCTAGTTAGTGAGCAGCGTCCAAAGAGGAGGATAAGTACTGGAGTCAGAGCAAGTTAGGAAAAGATTCAGGGCATTGGACCCAACCTTGGGGGCAGACCTAGTTAGTCCTGGTGTGGAAGATGGAATGAGAGGAAGGCCAACCAGAGCAAGGCTTGGCAGGGAGGTCCAAGTCCTAGGAAGGATATAAGCCTGGGGGCCCAACCTACAGTAGGTACACAGTGAATCAGGCCAGGTGTTGGTATATTGAAGACATGGGATAGTCTTCACTTCTACCCAAAAGATGTTTGCCTGCATTTGCCTTGAAATATGTGTCCCTCTTGGTCTGTATATGATTTTGCATCTTATGATAGAAGTTTAGTTGTGAGAAGTAGACTTCTACTCAAGAAAAGAAATAGTGCAAGAGTAATGATAAGTGGTAACTTGACTTCAGTGTTTAGGAGTAATAGGGAGTAGTGGGGAGTGTGGCAAACTGGAGAGTGAACGTGCTATCCAAAGGAAATAGCTGCTATTCAGATTAGACAAATGTTGCCAAGGGGAATGTGGAGTCCAGGGTGACTACATTTTCAGATTTTTTTTGTTATTGTTGTTGAAATGGACCTCAGCCTCCCAAGTAGCTGGGACTACAGATGCATGCCACCATACCTGCCTAATTTTTTAAGTTTTTGTTTTGTAGAGACAGGTTCTTGCTATGCTGCCTAGGCTGGTCTCAAACGCTGACCTCAAGTGATCCTCCCACCTTGGCCTCCTAAAGTGCTGGGATTATAGGCATGAGCCACCACACCCAGGCTAAATCTTCTGATTTTTAAAGAGAATCTAGAAATCTGAATTTTCACGTGAATTCTCCTTATTAAACAATTATGAAGCAGAGATACATATCTGTGGGTTATAGTCAATTTATTGGACACCTGCTTGAGATCACTCTCTTTAACCAAAGAAAGAGATGTTGAATAACTGCAGTATTGGGCTCACTGGTTTCCCTGTTTTCTCCCCCAGCTCCGACACTCTCTTCCTCTACTTCTCTGTAGCTTTCTCCTCTGTCTCCCTCCTCCTCGTTCTTTTACTTTCTTTTAATCTCTCTCTGTCCTGTCTCTCACCTGCCTCTTTCTTTCCCTTCCTCCTCTCTCTCACTCTTTCAGTCTTTCTCTGTTTCTCCCTCCTTCCCTTCTTCTCTCTTTTTCTCTCTCTCAATCTCTCTCTCTTTTTCTGTCTCTCTGTGTCTCTCTCTAAAGATCTCACAGATCCTATTTAGGATCTGTGACCAGATTGATCTTTCCTAGAACACCTCTCCCATTGCATTCTTTGCTCTAGTTCACCACTTGGCATTGACCTTCTCAGTTTAAACTTCACTCATAGACTTGAACTGTGGATCTGAAAGAGTTGTAAAAGTGTGCAAAGGCTTGAAAGGAGTGGAGAAGGCGTTTCTCGGGAAACTGCCAGTGTGAGTGCATGTGAGGTGGGCAGAGTGGTGACGACCTATGTGGAGGTCTGGATGGTGTAGAGTGATGGGGGCACAGGGTGTACATGATGACAACAGGCAATGCAGGTTGGTCTGGTTGGAAAAGGATCCACCAGTGTTTGGGCTTCACCTTGCAAGAAAAGGGGAGCTATGGAAGGGGTTTGAGCAGGTTGGGCAGGCAGGAAAGCAATATTTCAGACTTGATTTTTAAAAATCATGTGTAGTATGGATTAGATAGAAGACCAGAATTTTGTAAAGAGTGGTGGTGGAATGGAAAGGTTGAGTTGAATGAAATGCATCAAAGGAAAGATAAATCAGCTGGATTTGGAGACTGCTTGAAATGAGGGATGAAATAGTGAGACTGATGAACATTTCTTGATTCCCAACATGGATTCTGGAGCCAGGTGTGAATTTGAGTCATAGCTGTCCCAGCTGTGATCATGGAGCTATTCTTTATTCTTCTATGCCTCAGGTTCCTTCTTTGGAAAAGAGAAAATAGTAGTATGAAGATTAAATGGATTAATAATTGTCAAGAGCTTAGAAAAATATCTGCTTAATATTGCACGAAATCAGTGGGAGATAAACAAAACGTGAGCTTCCTCCTCTGCTCACTACTTCACACGTTTTGTCACATTCAATCCATGCAGAAACTTTCAGAACTGGAATGAATAGTAACTACCTTTTATTCCTATTTTTGCAGAATAAAACACTGGGTCTCAGAGAGATTAGATAACTTGCCTGCTATCACACAGCAACTGGCATAGCTGAAAATTGAACCCAATCTGAAATTGGAGATGCAGCAACATGATTTAACTAGTTGGTGCATGGATGGCTGAAACAGTTTTTGATGAGGCTCTCTTAGAATTATGAAGTAGCTAACTACCTGTGGTTATTGGAAGCACAGCTACCTGTATACAGAATGGGGCTGGGTAAATCATTTAGATTGGCAACCAGAACTGGATTTGGAATTTTCTTTTCAGTCTTTGACTCCAGCAGAGACTGGTGTGGAGGTTGCTGGTGTCTAGCCACAGTGATGTGACAGCTAACTCTTGGAGTTGAGCAGATTTTCCATTGGTGTCTCCTCCGGTCTCTGGCCTTGGTGTGGAATAAAAAATTTGAAACTGCGGTTGTATTCCCACATCAGGGGGATTCTGGGCAGGCTTATCTACTCTGAGTTTTCTTTCCTTTGTGGTCTGCCTCTGAAACAGTAACAGTTTTGTTCTGAGCAATCCATAATGTCATTTCAAACCTATTAACAGCTCTCAGCTTTGTTTATGTACATCAGAGAGAAGTGCAATGCTCTGTCATTAACACACAGCAACAAACAGCAATGGCAACCCAGGAAGTGTTCAAGCTTTCTCCATTTTGAATTTAAGAGTATGTGCTTTGTGTGTGTGTGTGTGTGTATGTGTGCGTGTGTGTGTGTGGAGCAGGTGTGTCCCCACTTGTGTTTTTTTCTCTCCTTCTGCAGTGACACACAGACACACACACACACACACACACAAACACACTGTTGCTTGATAGTCTCTCCTCATGCTAGGCTAGGTAACTGAAAAGGCTTTTTTTTTTTTCCTGGAAATTTTACTTCCAACTAGAGTCACCTTTATTTTGAAATTGCACAAAAACCCTGTATATTTGATATTGTGCGAGCTCTCGGTGGGTTCCAAATGTGGATTAAATTTACAGGCTAGCTTGTCGATAGAACATAAAATGTGAATGAAACTGTCATCTTGTGGTGGGTTCTGGAGATGCAGCTTATTGCAGGCAACACAGCTCATTAATCATAGTTGGGGTTTTTACATGTAGTTGTGCCATTTGTGTGATCAACATTTGTCTTCTGAATAGATTTTTAGCTTCATGAAGGCGTGGGCCATCATCTTTTCTTTTCTCCCCTTCACATCATTGCATCTCCAGAGCTCTATTTGGCAGATAGAACAAGCTCAATAAATATCTGTTGAATGAATGAAGCATCCTATAAGGAGAGTCCCAAATCCTGTCAATTGTTCTCTCGCCTGTTCCTTGCAGGATCTATTCTGTAAGGTTGTAAAGCTCAAGGTGTTGAAGCCCCACCCCACCCCAGAGCGGAGAACATCTCATTCTCCCGCGGCTGATGCTTTGCACCCCTCAGTGGAGAGGGAAGGGGGACGGTTTGAGGATCAGGCAGGAAGTAAAGGCCAGGAGAAGCCACGGATGAGGTATATGACCTTTCTCAGGAGGCAAATGTTGGAAACACAGCAATGCGGTCTCTTATTACTGAATCAGTTGGTGCTGAAGTATACTCATCGCCTTCAAACAGGAAGGTGTACTCTACATCGTATCACCACCCACTCTCCCAATCTGTCTTTGTCAGAAAACCTAGCAGGCAGACAAGAATTGAAAGAGTGAGTGTTTTTCAGAGGCTTTGGGGGGCAACCCATATTCTTTTCTTTAACATTGGCAGTGATAAATGTGACATAAGTTGCATTAATGAAATCAGATAGGCAGTCCTGAACCATGAGGCCTGGAGTACCTTTCCCTTGAAATAAACCGAGAAAACAGAATCGTTAACTGTTGGGAGCATTTTGTTATGTGAGGGAGTCCAAGATGAAGAGACAGAAAAGAGGCAAACGGTGTTCTCATCACATGTGCCAAGGCAACACCTATATTTTGAGAAGCATTGGTAACATTTCAGAGCAATTACCATAAGTAGAACATCTACTGGGTTCTGATGCATTTACCTGTGACATTACACTAAGTGAGTCTGTTGGAAGTGGGAGGATTATGCCTCATTCCAGATGCACTTTGGCACTCAGGACAAAAAGTAGTTGGGCTGCTAGTTTAAAAAATAGAATGAAAGCTGTGGAGAGCATACGCCTAGATGTTTCCTTGCTGCCTTCCTAAGACTTTGTGGAGTGCCCTGTGCTCCTCCCTGATGAGCTTAACAGCCTAACTCTAGTTCTCAGGAGGCATCCCTAACTTAGGCATGGAATGATAAACTCGTGGGAACCATCCTAGAGGCTAGAAGAAAAGACCAGAAGAGATGCCAGAATCCCATTTAGCAAAGACATAAAAATATGGCTTTTGTTTGTTTTGTAAAATTTTTTTTTACCAGGGTAGTACTTTTAGGGTGAAGGGAGAAATGAATAAGCAGAGAACAGGATTTTTAAAGCAGTGAAAATGTTCTGCAGTAGTGGATACATGCCATTGTACATTTGTCAAAACCCATAGCATGTACAATACCAAGAGTGAACCTTAATGTAAATTGTGGACTTTGGGTGATAATGATGTATTATTGTAGGTTCATTAATGGTAATAAATGTACTGCCCCAGGGTAAGATGTTGACAGTTGGGAAAGTTGTATGTGTGGCGGCGGGGGTGGGTGGGTTGGGGAGCGGTGGGGGTGTAGGCAAGAGGTATATGGAAACTCTCTGTACTTTCTGCTCAATTTTTCTGTGAACCTAAAACTATTCTGTATTAGTTCATTCTCACAGTGCTATGAAGAACTACCTGAGACTGGGTAATTTATGAGGAAAAGAGGTTTAATTGATTCACAGTTCCAGAAGCTTAACAGGAAGCATGACTGGGAAGCCACAGGAAATTTACAATAATGATGGAAGGCAAAGGGGAAGCAGGCACCTTCTTCACATGGTGGCAGGAGAGAGAGAGAGAGAGAGAGTTAAGTGGGGAACTGCCACACACTTTTTTTTTTTTTTTTTTTGAGACGGAGTCTCGCTCTGTCGCCCAGGCTGGAGTGCAGTGGCCGGATCTCAGCTCACTGCAAGCTCCACCTCCTGGGTTCACGCCATTCTCCCGCCTCAGCCTCCCGAGTAGCTGGGACCACAGGCGCCCGCCACCTCGCCCGGCTAATTTTTTGTATTTTTTTTTTTAGTAGAGACGGGGTTTCACCGTGTTAGCCAGCATGGTCTCGATCTCCTGACCTCGTGATCCGCCCATCTCGGCCTCCCAAAGTGCTGGGATTACAGGCTTGAGCCACCGCGCCCGGCCTGCCACACACTTTTAAGCCATCCGATCCTGGAAAAACTCACTCACTGTCATGAGAACAGCAAGGGGGAAATCTGCCTCCATGATCCAATCACCTCCCATCAGGCCCCTCCTCCAACTCTACATGAGATTTGGGTAGGGACACAAATCCAAACCATGTCATGCTCTAAAACATTAAAAACAATGAATTTATTGAGTGTTGACTATGGACCAAAATATGGGAGCTGTCTTAGAGCTCCAAGGAGAGATTGCTGCTAAAAATATCAATTACATAATTTAATTGAAATTGTGATAAGTGCACTGAAAAAAAAGTACTGGGCATTATGAGTGGATATAAGAGAAGACGTAGCCTGATATTGGATGGTCAACTTCAGTTTCTCTGAAGAAGGAATATTTGAGTTGAAGTTATTTCAACCAGTAAGGAACAAGAAACAAAACAGAAGGAAATCAGTGGTTCATGGAATTGAAAAGTCGAGATATAGGTCTAGCTTCAGGCATGGCTTGATCCAGGTGCTTCATCAATGCCACCAAGTCTCTCTTCCTCTCCACTTTTCAGTCCTGTTTTCTTCTGTTTGAATTTTACCCTCAGGCAGACTCTCTCCTATGGTAGCACCCACTGGACTGGAACCCTCTTGAAGTCAAAGACAGAGCCTTATTCATTGGGGGTACTCTTAGTGCTAAGAGAGGGTTCATGTGAAATAAGAAATTCCATAAATGTTTCTTGAGCAAATGAAGGCATTTTTATGCTTATTCAGCCTTCTGTGAGTGACATTGATTGAGCAGCTGCATCAAGCCACACGTGAAGCTCCATGTGCTTCTGGACTCTCCAATTCTGTGAATCAATAGACACTTTTTGTTTCGTTTGATTGTTTGATGGTTTTCTTAAAGAACAAAAACAAAACAAAACAAAACAAAAAACCAGGCTGGGCGCGGTGGCTCATGCCTGTAATCCCAGCACTTTAGGAGGCCAAGGCGGGCAGATCATGAGGTCAGGAGATCGAGACCATCCTGGCTAACACAGTGAAACCACGTCTCTACTAAAAATACAAAAAATTAGCCGAGTGTGGTGGCGGGCACCTGTAGTCCCAGCTACTCGGGAGGCTGAGGCAGGAGAATGGCGTGAACCCGGGAGGCGGAGCTTGCAGTGAGCCGAGATCGCGCCACTGTACTCCAGCCTGGGCGACAGTGAGACTCCGTCTCAAAACAAACAAACAAACAAACACACAAAAAACAACTTTAACTCAAATATCACTTCTTCAGAGAAAGGTTCCTAACCCTTCCATATAAGCTGTGGCCTGTATATATACCTGCTTACAAACCTCTGTATTTTTTTTTTTCTTTTTTTTTCTTCCTCTCTTCACCGGTTGAAATCTACTCCATCCTTAACAGATTCAGCTCAAATCTTCCCTCTTTTATAAAGGAATAGAACAGAGGTCAAAAAACTATGACCCCTGGATCGTATCTGATTGGTTGCCTGCTTTTGTGAACAAAGTTTTGTTGGCCTTAGATAGAAGAATAAGACCTGGTGTTCAATAGATCATGAGGGTGGTTATAGATAACATTAATCATTTGTGCATTTCACAATAGCTAGAGGATAATTTGAATGTTCCTACTGTCTTGAAGTAAATGTTTAAGATGATGGCTATCCCAATTGCCCCGATTTGATTATATGAACATATCAGATTATCACATGTACTGTGAAAATATGTACAGCTAGAAGGTATTAATAAAAAAGAGTTTTATTGCCACACAGCCCTGCCCATTTGTTCACTTCTTGTCTATGGCTGCATTTGTGCTACAACAACAGAGTTGAGGTCCACAGATACTTCATAGCCTGAAATGCTGAAAATATTAATTGGCCTTTTACAGCAAATGTGCACTGACCTTGAGTAGAGAGGAATAGTTAGTAGTCTGGGCTGTGGACTCAGGCTTGGGTGCGAATCCCAGATATGTTATTGACAAAGTGGTTAAATTCCTTAATCCTTCTGAGCCTCATTTTCCTTTCCTGTAAAGTGGAAATAATAAGAGCTCTTACTTTATAAGGTTATAATAGTCAAATATGATTGTGCATGTAAATCACTCAGCACAAAGCTTTGACTATGGTGAGCAATACAAATGTTAGTTATTATTATGAGTTTTAATACCAGCAACAATTTGTTAGTGGAGAGTTTAATGTCGAATCCCTAGATTTTGGAAGAGCTGTTGAATTGGCTTCCTGTCTAACTGACAATTTTTTCTTGTGGTAGAAAATAATTGCTTGATGATTTAGGAAACTACGTCAAATGTGACTCTGAATTGTTTCAATGAGTGCTAAAAAGATAAGCAGCCTCTTCCTCTTTTTTTTTTTTTCAGTTTCTCTTCAATTTTCCTGAAACGCAGAATAAAAATGTAAAAAAAAAAAAAAAAAAAAAAAAATCTCTCAGCTCTTAGGGTGGACTATGTCAAACTCCCACAACGTGTTATCATAAAAATTTGAAAAGCTTCCAAATAAAGGAAGGCGGTGGTGGTGGAGTGGGGTGTGGAGTGGAGGTGGGTATTTTCCTGCTGCAAGACTACGTGAGGTTTTATCTAAATAGCTTCGCTGTCGGCTTCTTAATCCTGATCAAATGTGGCTTTATGAGGAGCTCTGTTTTCGTAAATCTTACTTGGAAGCAAAAAGAAAACAGAAAACCTCAAATAGCATGTTGAGATTAAGATGACAACTGCTACCAGAGTTTTGTCTGCTTCTCCTCGATGTAGAATCCACAGTGAGTGACTTAAAGCCTAGGCTAGGGCATTCTGGCAAGAGTTTAAATCCTGATTTCATTGCTGTGTTACCTTGGACAGTTTACTTAACCTCTCTGAGCTCTATCTAATTCCCTGACCGTAAAAGAGAGGTGCTAATATCAGCTACAGGCTGGGATGAAGATGAGATGAGATGATATATGTAAAGTACCTGGCTTAATATCAGCCTAGGGAATGTTTAATAATTTATTAGCTGCTTTTATTATGATGGGTTTGCAACATTATTTACATCTCCTCTTTGTATATCAATACAAGAAAATTATGTAGGTAAATGTGTTGGGGTGTTAATTAGGTAAGTTGAGTAATGGGGTTTAATAGATCTCTGTTATTATTCCCTGATAATCTTTTCCAGCAGAGATTTGTGACCCCAAAGCCTTCATTCAAAAAGCCTCAAAACCTCTAAGATCCTCACAGTGGGAGATGAGGAAAGTATCCTCCTGAGAATGCTGGCTGGGTTTTTGTGAAATTATTTTCTTCAATCAGACTTGCAAATGTGTTTTTGAAAATCATGACTCTTACAAAGTCAAGCCTGAAAACCGTGGTCTTATCCCACCTCCACACCCTTTCCTTTATCTCTTCCTATTGCTTTGGTACTCAGCCACATAAATACCTGCAGGAAAAGGAGAAGGTGCCCAGAAGATGAGAGGCAAAGGAGTTTCTAAGACGGTTAGAGCTATGGAAGCTGGGAGTGTTATTTTTCAAAATCACAGAAATCTAAACAGAAGGTTATGAAAGTTGCCCGTTCATATTTATTTTCTAAAGTACCCTATAGAATATAGCATGTTGAGGGAAATGGTTACTGTCCAGGTTACTTTTGGTTTTCAGAAAGTACTTATTGATGGAATCAATAATGGTTTTATCACTGATATTTGGCTAAAATTTAGGGGCTGGAATTCCCAAAGTCCAGCTACTTCTCGGGTAATACAAGTCCCTATGTAGCTCACAGTTATGCTTGAAAAAGCACTTGCCTATGACTCATGCCTTTTCTTGTCTTTCAGAAGGAAAGTCTAGTGATTAGTGGATGGTAGATCCCTGAACCACAGGTTTAGGCTTTGGGAGGATCTCTAACCAGTATTACTTTCTTTTATGGATTTTGAACATTCACAAAGACTGATTTGCTCCAGGACTGTCTAGAACCACATTCCCTGAAGTGTATTTTGGGAGCATTAGTCCTACCAGATGCTCTACCAAATAAAGGACTCTTGGCCAAGCAAGTTTTAGGAGTGTTGCTTACTCTGCCCTTTCCTAGTGAAATTGCCTTTGCAAAGATTATGACAGTGAGAGAAATCTCACATAACTGACTCCAACTTACTTCTAATCTCATACACTAACTGTTCTTGCTCATTCCTGGGTATAGGCCAAACTAACTGTGGAAGGAATTTGGTTTATAGTTTAAAGCAAAGATGATAACAGTCTCTTCCCAAAACTAACCCCCTCCTCACTTGGGGACTGAAACTGCCTTTGTGAAACCAACAAATTGGTCACAAGGTTAGAATTATGGTAAGGTCCTGCATTCTGTTAGGATGGAAGCACAGTTAAAATCCAACATAGGCATTTTATAACTTGCCTTTTCATAACTGCTTTCTGCTCAGGAGTCCTGTAGCTGGAGGTCACAATATTTTTAATTTTCCCAATTGCTCCCATAGATAACGTCACTATTGTAAAACCTAAGATTGGTCTTTGAGATATTTTTCAGACTTTTGCAATCTGGTAGCAGACTGACTCCATCTAGACCTGTGACTCATACCAAGGAGCTTACTCAAATGGTCCTGTGACCCTACCCAGAAACTTATTTAGTGTGTGAAGATAGTTTCAACACTCTTATGACTTCATTTCCAACCAATCAGCAGCACCCACTCCTTAGTCCCCTTGCCTGCCAAATTATTCTTAAAAACCCTAGTCTCTGAGTTCTCTGGGAGGTGGATTTGAGAAATGTCTCCTGTCCTTCCACTTGGCTGCCTTGTGATAAACTCTTTCTCTGCCGAAATACTGCTGTCTCAGTATATTGGCGTTTATGTGCAGTGGGCAAGAACAACTAATTGGGCTGCAACACTAGAAATTAATAATAAACAGTTTGCTAAAGCCCTCAAGAGTCTTGCCTTAGTGACTCAATACAATGTGATCATCAAGATCACGGGTCAGTTTTATGACTTCCTGCCTGTCAACTTGAGCTGAAGACAGTTATTGAAGATTGTGTTTAGAGCAAAAATTGGCCAACTTTTTCTGTGAAGGGCCAGATAGTAAACATTTTAGGCTTCAGGGACCACATGGTCCCTGTTGCAGTTATTCAACTCTGCCATTGTAATGTGAAAGTAGCCACAGATAATATGTAAATAAATGGATGTAGCTGTTTTCAATAAAAGTTTGTTTACCAAACCAGGTGACAGGCTGTATTTGATCCATGGGCCATAATTCTCTGACCCCTGATTTAGGGGAAGAAAGAACACGGGCTCAAAAGTCACATACTCTGGTTCTGACTCTTGGCTCTACCACTCTGTAGGTTTCTTTATATGAAAAGTGGGGATGATATAAGCACATACGTCATAGGGTTGTTGTGAGTATTGAGTGATGTATGCAGGTAAAGCACTTAATAAAGTGCCTAGCACACACGAAGTGCTTCATAAATGCTAAAAGGTATAATTTATTATAATGGCCATATTCTGGGGTACAGTCCTCATGATAAATCTATGAGGAAATTGAAGATTGGGAAAGTTAAATGGCTGGCTTCTGTCCCAAAGCCAGGAAGAGTTGGAGCTAATTGATTTGCCAGAATTACTCATCATGTCCTTGATAAGCAGAGAACAGTATTCACAAGGGATGGTGAAAGGTGGGGGAGGGAGGCATCAATCCATTGTTTACTTAAATGCTTTCCTCATTTATGGCTCAAATCCTTACTGAACACTCCCACTTCATGATGTGAGGCTGGTTTCTGAATCCAGGAGTCAGAACACAGGCAGAGCTACAAAAGAGCAAGCTTCTCTGTTATGATTTGGTGTTGAACTTGGTGAGTGTTACTGCAGGTGTTTGCGTACACTGGACTGCCTCCTGTGCCAGAACCTTGGAGTCCTTTGGCTTGTGGCCCCAAAGGACAGGATATTGCTATTTATGCTAGAAATACCCTACACCCAGGCTAGGTTCCTGCCTATATTTAGGGAAGGAGTTGTTTTCTTAATCAGCCATCTACAAAACCCTTCGTTTATGGGATGATTTCAAGGATAAAAAACACACAGTAGAGAAAGATGGTCAAGAGCTTCGGAGTCTTAACAGACTCTGATTGAAATCTCACATCTGTTGCTGTCTCACCTTGTAATTTACTTAAACCCCTGAGACCTCAATTTTCTCATCTGTTAAATGAGGGCACTAACATTGCCTGGTAATAGTGAGAATTAGGTAGAATATATACTATGTGTAAAGTGCTTATTGAAATGACTGGCACAGAATATGTGCTCAAAAACAGTATCTTAAAAAGTAGTCTTAAAACAAAAATTCAAAAGTTAACACGAGTCTAAAGTAGTGGACTGAAGATTCCAAAAAGAATGGCTTCCCAAAGCTGGGAGGGACCTGAAAGAACACATGGGTCAGTGCCTGTTTTCAGCACGAAGATGTCTAATAATTCTGGGACAAGTGATATTATCAAGCTCGACAATACAAGGAGACTTTTAATCAGTTTCAGTGGCCTTTTCCTGGCATTTTATAACCTTGGCATCCAGCTCCATCCAGCTTTAAGCCCCTTAGAATCTGAGACCCTGATTGGTCTTCACTGAACAACTTCAGCACCTTGGAATAGCCCAGACTAAAATGGAGGCTCCAAAAATGTTTGGTGAATGAACAGAAGAATGTTATTTAAAAAAATGTACCCTTTGGCCAAAGTGAAATCTTTCTAATTTTAATTTTAATTCCCTTCTGTTTTTTGTCCAACTGGTTAATAACTTCACTATCAAAAATTTGAAAGCGGTAATTTAGAAGTCCCTCAGGCATCTCTTCTCTATGCTAATCCATCCCCAAGTCCTTTATCTTGTTCTTTTCTTTGAATCAGTTTTAAGCTCTGTTCTTGATAGGTGTTGGGTTACATGATCCCACTCAGCTGAAGAGCTCCTGGGCTGAATGGGGATAGTAATTCTGGAGCTACTGCAGATAATTTGCAAGGCAGAACATCCAATTATAGGTAATTAGGAATCACCCCAAGATTCTTAAGAAAGTAGCTTGATATTGCCTTATGGCCATAAACAACTGAATATGAATTAAAACAGATTTGAGATAGCTTGACTGCTAATTTCAGCCATTATTTATGTTTCCCAGAACTTTTGTCCTGTCATGCATTCAACTTCAGCATCCTTGGATACAGGGGTTGCAGATGTCAGAATGTATTTTACAAGTAATGGTACCTTGTTTGGAACTGTATTGGCATTTTTTTTCCGTGCTATTCATGTGGCATTGAGACTCATTAAGACTTTATAGTAGTGAATGGAATGAATTAGCCCTATAAAACCTCAACAATAGCTCACCCTTATTTCTGTTTCTTTCCACCCACAACAATGTTTTAAAAACAGTAATAGCTTTTTTTTTTTTTTAGCATAAATATATCTCCCATACATATTGAAAACCTTTAAAAATTTACAAAAAATAGAAACCACTCTCAATTCAACACCTAGAGATGATCATGATTAGCTTTTCAGGGTAGGTCTTTTAGTCAGTCAGTCAGTTTCTGTGTATCTTATTTTGTCTCATACTCTATTTAGAAACAGTAAATCACCCCATGGGGGTATTGTATTCATCGCTTAATCTTTATAGCAATAAAGATAGAACTTTATCATCATTTTAAATGGCTGGAGAGTGATATTTCATAATATGTGTATTAACACTTCCATCGTTATTTCAAAATTGTCTTATCCTCACCTTTCACTCCAGATACTGCTGTTACGGCTAGCTACACAGAGACATTGACCAGCTTTGTGCAGAAACAATTCAATCATCTTCTCAGAAATGGTGCTGAAACAACTGAATATTCACATGCAAAAATGAACCTCAATCCTTGCCTCATTTCATACATAAAAATTAAAGTGAAATAGATCGTAGCCCTAACTGTAAGATCTAATAGTATAAAATTTCTACATCAAGTAGGAGAAAGTCTTTTTGACCTTGGGTTAGATGAAAATTTTTAGGACACAAAAATAATTATGAAAGAAATAATTGATAGATTGAACTTTGTCCAGATTAAAAGCTTTTCATCTTCAAAAGACACTGTCAAAATATTAAGAAAGAAAATATTTGCAAAATAAGTATCTCATCAAGAACCTGTGTCCTGAGTACATAAAGAGCCCTTACAACTCAATAAAAAGGTAACCTACTAAAAATATTGTCAAGAGATTTGAATAGTCATTTTACCAAAATTATATATGAATGACAAATAAGTACTTGAAAATATGCTTAACATTATTGCTCATTAGAGAAATGCAAATTAAAACCACAATGAGATGCCACTCCACATCCACTAGAATGGTTAAAATTAATGACTGATATTAATAGTATCAAGTGTTAACAAGGATGGGAATGCAAGATGTTGTAGCCGCTGTAGAAAACATTGTGACAGTTCTTGTTAACAGAAACAACAGTCACTATATGATCAAGCAATCTCATTCCTAGGTATTTTCTCAGA
The DNA here is from genome assembly GCF_008728515.1 of Papio anubis. Classification (NCBI taxonomy): domain Eukaryota; kingdom Metazoa; phylum Chordata; class Mammalia; order Primates; family Cercopithecidae; genus Papio; species Papio anubis. The sequence goes on along the minus strand of NC_044991.1, from coordinate 83,334,091 downwards.
AAAAATAAAAATATTGATTCACACAAAGACTTGTACTTGAATAATGTTCATAGCAGGTTTTTTTTTTTTTTTTCCACAATAACACCAAGCTGGAAACAACCCAAATGTCCTTGGATAAGCAAACTGTGGTTTATCCATACAATAGAGTACTATTAGCAACAAAAAGGGCTGAACAATGAATGTGTACTAAAACAGGGATGAACTTCAAAGGCGTTATTACAGGGATATAAGCCAGACTCCAGAGACCTCATACTGTATCATTCCATTCATGTGAAATTCTAGAAGAGGTAAAACTTTACTGATAGAAAGTTGATCAGTGGTTGCAAGGGCCCGGGGTGAGGGTAAAGACTGACTGAAAAAGGACGTGCCAGACCTTTTTGGGATAATGACAATCTTCTATATCAGGCTTCTAGTAGTGGTTATGTGACTGTACACACTGATCAAAACTCATTGATGTGCACATTTAAAATGAGTGAATTATATGTAACTTAAGCCTCATAAAGGGGATCAAAAATAATAAGGTCTTTTAAAGAAATCAAATCGAGGGGATGATCTGTGGTTCCTGCTGTTATAAAATGACTCATACTAGCCTGTGGTGTGGGTTCTGGATCATCCAGCAGGGTTCTGGATGAGCGTAAGTTCTGGAATCATCCAGCAGGCATTTGTTAAGCAGCAGCACTTCAGTCATGGCACCCGTAAGTATCCACAGTTACACATTGCTGTCAGGATTGGTGATTTTCTTTATGTTGACTCATCAAAGAGGGATTATCTTACCAGAAGCATCCTAAGCCTGCTTTCTGCATGATTAGAAATTAGTGATAAACATTCTCAGCAAACTATCACAAGAACAGAAAACCAAACACTGCATGTTCTCACTCATAAGTGGGAGTTGAACAATGAGAACACATGGACACAGGGAGAGGAACCACACACCGGGGCCTGTTGGGCGGTGGGGGGCTGGGGGAGGGATAGCATTAGGAGAAATACCCAATGTAGGTGACGGGTTGATGGGTGCAGCAAACCACCATAGCACGTGTATACCTGTGTAACAAAACTGCACATTCTGCACATGTACCCCAGCACTTAAAGTATGATACAAAAAATAGTATGTGTAATAGGGAATAAAAGTTAATATTAAAAAAAGAAATTAGTGGTAAAATATGCAGTGAGGAGGTCTACACTACTATGTCTGATTTGGAATCTTGTCTAACTTGGTCCACGAAGGTTTCTGAGAAGCCAGGACAGGGGAGAGGGACTTTTCCCTGGCCATATCATAGCATGGCCAGTTTCTTAAGTAGGGTTTACATTGCTCTCTCTTTTAGTCGTCTCTTCTCACCCCCTCAACTTTGTCCCCACTCTATCTCCACTGTGGATTTTGCTACAGGTTCTTATCATCAGTCACCGATTTCTATGTAAAATATCCAGTTAGCTCTCTTGAACTGGCGTCTTATTTTTGCCCTTCAATTCCCCCTTCAATTTACCTTTTGCATAGCTTGATACACATCGGTGGCATTAAATAAATAAACCATAATTAGTACATATTTGGCTCCTGTACTGTTTGTTTTTCTCTTCTGAAATTCACATTAGAAAATACACCCCACAGCTTGAATATTTAAATACTAAACTAAAGGAACTCTCCTGCCCTCTTCTTTCCTTTTTTTTTTCTATAGCAAACCAATTATTTTAACTAGGGAATGGCATTGTTCTAGGGCCTTCAGTTTTGCACCTTAATAATTAGATGACTAAAAAGAATATACTTGTGGAAGTAGCAGTCACATATGGATGCTTATGGAAAAGGAGGAAGTCCCTAGGAATATTAATTGGCCTCTTGAAAAGTGTTCCCAACTAGCAGCCATGTGTTGTACACGTTAACCAGGAGTCTTGAGGAGCCAGACTCAGGAGAAACACTTTTCAACATCCCCTCTGAAGCCACTAATATGCATCACTAAACATTCATAAAGTGGAGGAAATATGTCTGGTGGCAATGTTTCTGAAGTAATGTCTAAGGAAGCACCATGAAATAACTGTCATTATTGTGTGGTGAGTAGAAGGAAATCGTGCAGTTGTTGCAGATGATCAAAACAGAAGTATTTATTCAATGCTTACTATGTGTCAAGAGCTCAATATACATCATGCTCTTTAATCTTTATAATAATCTTAGAAGTTTGGAACACATTTTGTCTCCATTTTACCGATGGAGAAGCTGAGGCTCATAGAAATTGAATAACTTGCCTAAAGTTATACCAGGAAGTTTAGGCTTTGCATCCAGACCTGCCCCATTCCAAGTCTGGGTTTTCAGCCGTGGATCTCCTACCTGTCCATGAACTGCTTCTATAGGAATCTGACATCATTGTCAACCAGCAGTGTTGGCGCTTCACCATCAAGGCTGGTAAAGACTTTTATTTCCAGCAGCCAACAATCAGAGTGGCAGGCAGATAATTAACTTGTCTCCCCCGAAGGAGCTTTGTTCGTGGGACAGTCTTCATATAGGGCATGAAAAGGCACTTGGCAAATTGCAAAAGGAAATAACACTTCAAAATGAAAAATTGATGCACATTTATCAATGTGGCTAATAAAAGAGCAGTTCCATCCATTTGGGGCCATTTCTGAAGTCAGTTACAAAGAGTTATACTGATGATGAAAATGGTTGCATTCCTTGATTCTAATCTTCTACCCAAACAGATATGATTTCCCAATCATTGCATTACCCAGGCCCCAGATGGGCTTTCTTTTTGTTTTACTTTATTTATTTATTTTTGGTTGCTGTTTTAATAATGGTGAAACACACCAGAGTGTCCTGTCAGGCATTTGCAATGGGCAATGACAAGCTTATAAAATGTTTTCTATCAGATCGATTTGAATGTAAAAGCCATTTTTTAACATTGAGAGAGAGATTGTCAAAAAGCAGTTTGCATTTTCTCCAAATTAAATTTTATAATAACGGAGATGGGGCATAATGAAATATTGGGCTTTGTAGGTACTAGGATTGTGAAACAGAAGTAACATCCCCAGTTGATAAAAAAAAAATTACATTTGAGAGGCTTATGGTGATTATTGATTTCCTATTTTATCTATCAAAGTATCAAATGAACACACTGAATAATAATAATTTGTTGTCCTTTTCTTTCTCCACCTCCTCCAAACAGGCCTTCCCATCTCATGTTCTCAGGACCAAAGTGTGAGGTAAATAGAGGTAATCCCTAAAATTCCATCAGTAGAAATTAGCACAGAAGAATAGACTGGTGGGTGTGCTTAGATGAAGTCATATGTCTCATTAACAGAATTGGAGTAAAGGACATTTTATGCACACTTCAATTAAAGGAATCAAAATTGGATTTAATAATGAAAAATGAGAGCAAACCCTTTTGCCATTAATTAAATCAAACACTAAACAACCCAACAATTGTTTTTAAAAAACAAGAACACTCGTGGGGTCTTGGAAGGATCCAGCTTTATCCCTTCTTCAGCACGATTGAACTCAGGAAAGGCTTTTAGAGTGTCTACTAATAATACTACAGATTTTAGAAATTCCTGTCTGAACTCTAAGAGGCTGATCTGAGCTTTCACACCTGATTGCCATTACTTCCTCCTCAATGATCGAGTTCTTAGATGCTGTGATATCTGTGCAGGCTCTTGGCATTATGTTGGGTATAAACAGACAGCTTTTACCACAAGCTGCTATGATCAAAAGACAATAACAAGTTTTTCAGTCTACATACAGAAATGAATTTTGCAAATCCATGTACATTTGTATTTAAATGGGATGAACAAGATTAATTTATCTTTTTTTCAGTCTTTCCCTGGCCTTCTAAAAATGAATTTTGCATGGGGTATCAGCCCTCAACTTTCCTTTATTGAGCAGAATCTGAGTAATGGGCAAAGGAAAACAAAAGTGGAGCTGTCAGAGAGGCCCAAGGAAATTTTCTAATGAAACAAATGAAAAAATAAACAAGCAAAAAATGGGGCCAAGTGTAGAGGGGAAAAGGTCAGAAGAAAGCCACATAGGCTGGGTTTCCAGGAAAGATTTCAGAAGTAGTGAGAATCTGGGAACAGCTAATTTCCATTTGGAGAACAATGAGTGTGAGAACTGGGTATGGAGTATTTCTTAAAGGTGTCTTGATGTATGTGAATAATAACCTATGTTTTATCAAGATCCATGAGAATGGATAGAGATTTGAATTCTTATCAGTTATATGTTTTTTTGTACTGTAATTACTATGATTGTTAATATACACAGCATGTCCAACAAGACCACATAAACCTCTGATTATATCCACATATTCATCTCTCCTTTTGGTTTACTTAGTAGCTATTTTCTGCCTCTTTTGTGTAGAGTACTAATATATCCTGGATTCTTACTTATGTCGTTTTTATAGGATCATTGATTATGTGACCTCAGGTGATACCCAAATCTTATAGCACCCCCAACCCTGCACTGTCCTCTCCTCCAGCTAATTTATCTTCTGAATGAGAGGGAGGAGGATTAACCAAGCTAAATCCCTTCTGTTCCATCTCCCAGTCATGGAATAGCATGTGAAGACTTGCTGGAACTAGACTAAGATGCTGTTCAGAGAGCCAAGCATGACTGCTACTTTCCCCTGTAAGCCTCCTGCCCAGCACCTTTAAAAAATTATTATTATTATTATTATTATTATTATTATTTTTTGAGATGGAGTTTCACTCTGTTGCCCAGGCTGGAGTGCAGTGGTGTGATCTCCACTCACTGCAAGCTCTGCATCCTGGGTTCATGCCATTCTCCTGCCTCAGCCTCCCGAGTAGCTGGGACTACAGGTGCCCGCCACCATGCCCGGTTAATTTTTTTTATTTTTATTTTTTATTTTTAGCAGAGACGGGGTTTCACCATGTTAGCCAGGATGGTCTCGATCTCCTGACCTCATGATCTGCCTGCCTCGGCCTCCCAAAGTGCTGGGATTACAGGCGTGAGACACTGCACCTGGCCAAAAATTATTTTTTCTTATAGACAGAGTCTTGATTTGTCACCTAGGCTGGAGTGCAGTGGTGTGATCATAGTTCACTGCAGCCTCGAACTCCTGGGTTTAAGTGATCCTCCCACTTCATCCTCCTGAGTAGCTGGGACTACAGGCATGTGCCACCACACCTGGCTAGTTTTTTCTTTTTAATTTTTTTTTTAGAGACAGGGTCTTGCTGTGTTGCCCAGGCTGGTCTCGAACCCCTGACCTCAAGTGGTCTGTATTAGTCTATTTTCACACTGCTGATAAAGACATACCTGAGACTGGGTAATTTATAAAGAAAAAGAGCTTTAATGGATTCAACAGCTCCACGTGACTGGGGAGGTCTCACAATCATGGCAGAAGGCGAAAGGCATGTCTTACATGGCAGCAGACAAGACAGCATGAGAGCCAAGCGAAAGGGGAAACCCCTTGTAAAATCATCAGATCTTGTGAGACTTATTCAGTACCAGGAGAACAGTGTTGGGGAAACCACCCCCATGATTCAATTATCCCCCACTGGCTTCCTCCCACAATACATGGGAATTATGGGAGCTTCAATTCAAGGTGAGATTTGGGTGGGGACATAGCCAAACCATATCATGGTCCTTCCACCTCAGCCAGTGTGCTGGGATTACAGGTGTGAGCCACTGTGCGCAGACATTAGCACCCCTTTTAGAATCTGGTTGCTGCTGCTGTCTATGGAGTTCATTCAATGATGGGAAAGCCATTGACATCTCTGGGTCTGGATTAGACTGGATGACCTCCAATGTCCTTTTCAACTTAGAAACGTCATGGCTTTATAATGTATCCAAATTATTTATTTACAGATGAAGCGATTCCCTGAAATTAATTGAGGAAGCGGGGAAACAGTAGGTTGTTTAGCATATTAGCTCGGTGTGCCAGCTCAGATTTTGACAGTGGATGTATTTGATACATTTGGCACTATTGTAGAACGTGCCTTTGTATTTATAGATCTCATAATGATTTGTGTTTCCACTGACATTTTATTCACATAATCAGGATGGCAGATGTTAAGGGAAGTTTTAAATTTCTTTCCTCACCATTGTGAAAGGTAAGGACATTTCTCTGCTGTACAAATGTTCTAACCTTCTCTTGACTCAATCTGAAATATAATAATAATAGAAGAGAGAACTGGATCACTATGGCAGTTTAAACCACAGTGTAGAAAATAGTAAATTGTTAAGGTATGCTGGAGTAATCTTGAGACTAACTTAAAAATCAAATGGTAAATTACCTTTGTCCTGATAACACTAAGTTCATACATTTAGTGTGGGTGTTGATTATTTTGTAGTTTGTGGATAATCTTTGATATGCCATTGACTTGACCTCTCTTTGTTTCTATTCTTTTAAACTTTTTAACATTTTTTTTTTTCTTGTTCAACTTTTATTTTAGATTCAGGGGAGACATGTACATGTTTGTTACCTGGATATACTGTGAGATGCTGAGGCTTGATATACATATAATCCCATCACCCAGGTACTCAGCATAGTACCCAACAGTTAGTTTTTCAACGCTTATCCCCCCTCCCTACCCCCTCCAGTCATCCCCAGTGTTTACTGTTGAGGACTTGATGTTTAGCTCCCACTTATAAGTAAGAACATGTGGTATTTGGTTTTCTGTTCCTATGTTAAAATTTCCTCAGGATAATGGCCTCCAGTTGCACTCATGTTGCTGTAAAGGACATGATTTTATTCCTTTTCATGGCTGTATAGTATTCCATGGTGTATATATACTGCATTTTCTTTATCCAGTCCACCATTGATGGGCACCTAGGTTGATTCTATGTTTTTGCTCTCATGAATAGTACTGTGGTAAACATGGGAGTGCATGTGTCTTTTTGGCAGAACAATTTGTTTCCTTTGGATGTACACCCAGTAATGGGATTGCTGGGTCAAGTGGTATTTCTGTTTTAAGTTCTTGAGAAATCTCCAACCTACTTTCCACAGTGGCTGAACTAATTTACATTCCCACCAACAGTGTATAAGCATCCCCTTTTTGTTCAGTCTTGCCAACATCTGTTGTTTTTTTGACTTTTTAATAGTAGCCATTCTGACTGGTGTGAGATGGTATCTCCTTGTGGTTTTGATCTGCACTTTGCTGATGATTAGTGATGATGAGCATTTAAAAAATGTTTTTTGGCCACTTGCATGTCTTCTTTGGAGAAGTGTCTGTTTATGTCTTTTGACTATTTTTAAATGGGGTCATTTGTTTTTTGCTTGTTCAATTGTTTATGTTCCTTATAGATTCTGGATATTAGACCCTTGTTGAATGCACAAGGTGTGCAGATATTTTTCTCCTATTCTGTAGGTTGTCTGTTTACTCTGTTGATAGTTTCTTTTCCTGTGCAGGAGTTCTTTAGTTTAATTAGGTCTCACTTGTGAAATTTGTTTTTGTTGCATTTGCGTTCAGGACTTAGTCATAAAGCCTTTCTCAAGGCCCAGGTCCAGAATGGTATTTCCTAGGTTTTCTTCTAGAATTACTGTAGTTTGAGGTCTTACATTTAAATCTTTAATTCATCTTGAGTTAATTTTTGTGTATGGTGAAAGGTAAGAGTCCAGTTTTATTGTTCTGCGTATGGCTATCCAGCTATCCCAGCATCATGTATTAAATAGGGAGTCCTTTCCCATTGCTAACTTTTATTGACTTTGTCAAGGATTAGATGGCTGTAGATGTGTGGCTTTATGACTTGATTTCTCTTAATTCCAGTTTCTTTATTAGTAAGTAATGTAACGTTGCCTGTCTTGCAGAAGGATGGAGTTGAGCAAATTGTTGACTAAATGGTCTTATGTAATGCATTTAGCACATACCTGGATCCCAGTGCATGTTTACCTGAGGATGAGGATAAGCCAGGTGATGATGATGATGATGATGATGATGATGATAATGATGGTATATAGCGGCACCCATTCTTCCAGATATATTCTTATAAATATCTAGGGTTGGTAGCTGGATGGGTAGGCATAGGCTTGGGCTTGAATCCTGGATACGCCACCTAGTAGTGTGGTGTTACACACATTGCTTGATCTCTGTGAGCCTCAGTTCCCTTCTCAGAATAGAAGAGGATGACAGAAACTTCTTCACAGTTTTTTGTGTGTGAGAGAACTAAATGGTTTAATATGTAAAAGTCTTAGCTGAGTGTCCCAGAGAAAGTGCTCAATAAATGGTGGCAGTAGTTGCTGCTGTTGTGATTATTATTGACAAAATGTAACGTGTGAGCATGCACATCTTCTATCCACGTCAGAAGACTGAAGGCTTGATGGCAGTTCATCTGTGGTGTCTGCAGTGAGAGAGGAAGCATCCCTTGCTTGTGATGGAGCAAAGGTGGGATGTTTAGCCACACAGGGTAAACAACTAGGGGCAGACACGCTCGCCCAAAATGGGAGGTACTTTGAAGAAACTCCAAAGCAGGGTAGACTTCCCTTTCAGGCTTTTTCTCTCCAAATACACAGTAACATGAGATTTTAGTAAAGTATTCAACAATGTAGAACTGAAAACCACACAATCTCGTCCTTGCCATTCTCTCAAGCTGCCGCTCGAACTGTGAGCAGTTTGATGAATTTCCTCACAGACCCTTTCCCAGGCACACAGACTCATTTAAATTACATACGTTTAAGTAAAATTTACGTTATTAATTATGATTTTTGTTATTCTTAAGTGGGATTGTGTTGCATATGTTTCTGCAACCTGCTTTCTTCCCCTGACCCTGTCTCATGGACATCTTCCTAGGCTTTAGAATACAGGATATTTTTACAGATGGAACAGCTAGAATAAGGGAGCTGGATGATTCTGTTTCCTTCTGGCTTTGTGGTATGTTCGTCTGTGTTTGTCTTAGGTATTGGTGAGATGACAGGAAACAGAATGAAGTTTCTCTCCTGTTAGCATCCTTGAAGGTAAGGGGAAGCAGGTCTGTGCGTGGGGACAATAGCTGTCCAGTGAAAGCTGCTAAACAAATTGTACCCACAGAAGTGTATCCAAAAAAAGATGGCAGGCATTTCTAAGTAGAGCTTTTAATGATCTCTCAAGAACTGGTATCTTTAACACCAAAAAACTTATGTTATTCCTCTGGTTGTACCTTAATGGAGTATAATGGTTAAAATTTTGCTCTTTGGAGTATGTATGACTTGAGGTCAGTTCCTAGCTTTACTACTGACTTGCTGTGTGACTTTCAGAAATTTACTTAATCTCTCCAAACTTTAGTTGTTGAATAGGCAGAGGAATAGTTCAGACCTCATAGAGGGGTGGGAGGATAAATTGAGATGATGCACGTGAAGTGGTCAGCACGGTGCCTGCTGATGGCAGTGCTCAGTAAATGGAAGGTATTCTTAGAGTGAGCTTTGAACCATCTGGGCGCACTAAAGAGGTGGGAAAATATATGCAATGATATGGGACATCTGGCTGATAAATTCTACCAAAGAACTGCTTGCTGAACACCCAGCAAGTGCCCAATGCCATATCCAGCAACAGAGTGAATGGGAAAGTGATGGTAGCCATCCCTGCTCTGCAATAGCTTGTAGTGTCCTCGGAGAGGGAGATGAATTCAAGCCTAATGGAAACAACCAAACAATAAAAATAGGCTCAGAAGAGGAATGGATGCATGTTCCAGGGATGCTGAGGAAGGAGCCGTATGTAATTCTCCCCATGGAGATGGTTCATTCTCGTCTTACTCCTTCTTCCTTGGTACTCACCTCTTCAGTAGCTCAAGTTGCAAGCTCAATTTAGCCAACTGATGTGCTTTGCTGTTTTTTTTAAATTTTCTAATTTTTAAATTGGTTATCAATATGAAAAAAATCAGGCGTATTTTTGCATAAAAATACGGAATTCTGGCTTTTCTTGAAAGGGGATCAGCTGTGGCTGAGAAGTTACTGCCCCCTTTTTTTTTTCTGGGATGTATTTTCTTGTTTCCTAGTCCCCACCTGTCCCACTTCTTTCATGCATGTCACCTGTCTGGTCCCCGCTCTGATACCTTGTGCTCTCCATGGGCACAGAACCATTGCTTGCGCATGCTTTCTCTTTGGGACATCCTGCCTTCCCTCCTTTGCCTGGTTAACTACTGCTCTCCTTCCTATTCGGGCTCCAGCTGAACATCTTCCTGGAAGCCTAGCTGAGTGACCTGATTGCTTTTGTAATCTTGATTTCCCTCTTATGCTGTTTCATCTCATGGTGAATCTAAGAGGAGGGCTGGTGAAAGTGCTCCACCCCAGGAGGAAGAAGAATTTCATTACAATAATGTTTGAGTTTCTGATGATAAGAAGACTGACTGACTTCTAAATCCCCTGCAGACAAAGCGCCACTTACTGCCTGCACCTGAGAGGAGACCACGCCCACTGCCCTGCTCCACCCACCATGCCTCTTATTCAATATAAATACCATACATTTACTTTGTCTAATCTTTTGATTCAGATTTCTCTCTCCCACTGTAAAATGTAGCCCACCATTATGTCTGCTGAGCCTACCACATTGCCTGCCCCACTGGAAGTGCTTAATGAATATTAAAGAAATGAAAAACTAAGTAGTTTGGTAGAATTCTTCACTAGAGAAATTGCACTGCATAATTGGCTCTGTTGATTTGGTCACAGAAACTTTCTGAATATTTATGTTCCTCTCAGAGAAAATGGGAGGTATCAAGGCAAATTCCTACTTTCTCCTCAAGAGGAAATTAGAAATTAGGAGGGAAATTTGCACCTCTGGATCAATATATGGCAAAATTTCAGCTCTGTAACCTTAAAACCCTAGCAATTAACTTTGTTTGAAAAGGTCAATGGTAGTTGCGCTCTTCTCCTCTGACAAGCTGAGCTGTCCAACATAACTCAGTTTAAATTAGAAATATCTTTGGCAAAGTTAATCAGACTTTACGTAGACAGTCATCCTGCAGGGGAGGTATATCTGTCGGGATTCCAAGCTGCTTTGGGGAGCAAAGTTTTCTTTTGCCATTCTGAATACAGCATGGAAATCTTGCCACCACCCATCAGAGAACCTAACAACAAAACTAGCTGCTGTTTTTGAGCGTCTGCTCTGGGCCAGACCCTGTAAATTCCTTTATATATTATCTTCATGAAATTTTCATCACTTGTGAGGTTAACATCATTAATATTCTTATTTCAGGCAGGGAAAACTGAGGCTCAGAGAGGGTAAACCACTTGTCCAAAGTGACACAGTAAGAGATGGAACCTCTTACTGCTCAAATCTGGATTGTCTGATTCCTCCATCCATGAACTCTCAAGTTCTGGGTTAAGGGAAAAGTACCTTGGGTTCCAGAGGGAAAGCTGGCTCATTGTATTATGTCCTGAGTATTTGTCCCTTAAATTTCCTGCATGTTTATGGCTTTGGGGTAATGCAGTCCAGTTTGGGCCAAAGAGACATTCCAAAGGAGTCTGGGAGAGTAAAGGGGGTAGAAATAAAAACTCTTTCATGGGTGTCTTAGTCTGTTCAGGCTGCTATAATGATATACCATAAACTGGGTGGCTTATACACAACAGAAATTTACTGCTCACAGTTCTGGAGGCTTGGAAGCCCAAGATCAAGGTGCCTGCACATTCAGTGTCTGGTGAGGGTTCAGTCTTGGGGTTCATAGATGGTGCCTGTTCTCTGTGTCTTCATATGGTGGAAGGAAGAGCAAGGCAGCTCTCTAGGGCCTCCAAGGGCACCAATCCCATTTATGATGTCTCCACTCTCATGACCTAATCATCTCCCAAAGGCTCCATCTCTTCATACCATCATCTTGGGGATTCGGATTTCAACACATAAATTTTGGGTGAACACAAACATTCAGACCATAGTAGTGGGTGTCACTGTAAGGAAATTCTGTATTAACATGTAAACTCTGTCTCCATGTAGTAGAGAGGAAAGACAGTAGGTCATGGGGGTAGAGAAGGATATGGACTTTGGATCACCTGGGACCCAAGTTCAAGTCTCAGCCTTATCACCTACAAGCTGGGTGATCTTGAGCAAGTTACTTAACCTCTCTGAGTCTCATTTTTCTCTTTCACAGGAAGATCTTTATCTGTCTCACAAGGTTGTTGTGAAGACAGAGATAATGTTGAGAAGCCACTAAAATTCTGATTTGGCTTATGTTGTGGACTGGCTATCCAAAAGTTCATTGCTGCCATAGAACTTATAATGTCAGGGAAAGCTGAACTAAAACAGACAACTATAATAAGATGTGCTAAACGCTATCATGGGGGACATATTGCAGGTTGTGTAAACAGAGAGGAGTCCCTAACCCAATTCCAAGGTGAGGGTGTGATGGGTGGGAGACCTGAAGACAGATTAGCAATACACCCCAAGATTAATATCCAGCTGCTCCGTGGATATCTCTACCGTGTGTCTTTTAGGCATTTCTCTTTTAACATGCCCATTACTCAATTTTTGGCTCACCTCGCTCAAGTTACTCCATCTCCCTACACGAAACTCCATTTTTGCATTGGTTATACCAGCAACTCTGAAGTCACCTGTGATTCCATGCCTCTTTTAAATTCCATTTCTGATCCCTCCGTAAATCCTGTCAATGATATCTTCAGAATGAGACCACTTCTCGTCACCTCCACTGCTACCTCCCTGCATCAAGACACCATCCTGTCCTGTCTGAACCGTCTTGTGGTGGAATCCTAACTGGTCTTCCAGCCTCTGTCCTGGCTCTCTACCGTCCATTCTCTGCCCATCAGCCAGGGTGGTGCTTCTACTGTGTAGACAAGGTCGACTCCTCTGTTCAAGCCTATCTGGGGCTAATCCTCTACTTCAGAGTCATTGCCAACATCCTCACCCCTGGTCTCCTGGCTGCCTGCTGATCACACCTCCTACCACCTGGCCTTTCACTCGCCTCTGGCCAAACTGCCTTCCCTGCTACTACTCAGATGTGCTGGTCAGGGTCTATGGACTTTGGATCATCTGGGACACAAGTTCAAGTCTCAGTCTTTTCACCTATAAGCTGGGTGACCTTGGGCAAGCTAGATGGATGGTAAAGATGGGCTTTGCCATCCATCATTGATTCTGCTGTTTGGCATATTTTTCTCCCCCGATAGACAAATTGGGTTTCTCCTTCATTTTATGCAGGCCTTTCCCAAGCATCCACTCTATTTACAGACCTTCCTGGACTTCCTGTGTATGTGGCCATTTCATACCATTGTTCTCTGTCCTCTTTCTCATGGCATCCATGACCACTTGCTATGGCATGTCTTTGCTTACTGCCTATCTATCTCCTTCAACGACAGTATAAACTGTGAGAGTAGAGAATTTGCCCATTTTATTCTTTGTGTCTTCAGCATGTAGAGCTGTACCTGGCACACAGTAGAGACTTAATGAACCTCCAGCATCCTTGGAGGGCAGATGTGTCTCCAACATTGTTCTGGTTATGAAGAGTTTCCTTGGCACCCCCAGCCAGCAACAGAAAGGGTGGAATTCTTTCGCTGGGACATGCTTGTTCTACACAACAAGATAAGAAATTCCATGTGCTCTTCACAGTGGGGCTTGATATCTAGTCTATCCTGCCATTTCCCAAAGGACGGCATCTGGGGAGCAAATGAGATGGTGGGAGGTGTTACTTGGAAAAGATCAATTGCAATAGTTATTCCTTTTAATGTGCATCAGCTCCACAAACCATGACTTATGACTGTTACTTCTTAGATCCTGGCTTCAGCAGTGGAGAGGACCATGCTGTATTCCAAATGGGTAGTCCTGGCTTATGTGACAAGAGGCCTAAAGATGCATTACAAGGTGATTTTACCATAAAAGGAGACTGAATAACACAGTCAGAAAGTTACTCTGTTATTCATTCTCTTTTAATGTTTCTGATTACAGGAAAAAGCATCTCACTTGGTGCTTAAACACTTGCCAGCCATTTTTATCAAGACAGTAAGTTCAGGCTTAGACCATTTCACAGGCGGTAATGTCTAGCCAGGATCTAGCAACAGCGCTCATGTTCATTGTATTTATTTTAATTGCTGCTTTCTATTGATGGCAAATGATGCTGGTTTTCCATTGGTGGTTGTGATATAACATTGCAATCAAAATACATTAAGATATTGAGTGGACATAAATAAAGAAAATTAAGTAAATAATAGAAGAGCAGGATGTGAGTGATAAAAAAAAATCATGCAGTTAGGGCACAAAGCACTGCTGCTGGGGAAGTCTTGCTCTAGCCTGCCTCATTGCAGCAGGGGTGGCGACTGCCAGGCTGAGCTAGACTCTGGGTTGAGTTGTGCCATCCATCTGGGTAGGCTCGGGCTACTGGTCCTGTTTGCAGCCCATTATCACCTCTCAGTGACTTTGAATTGGGTCCATCAGCTGCTTTTCTGCCAATGATTCAGACCTTGCAGCCTGTCCCCTGTCCTCTGGAAACCATGGTGACCCAATTACTCCTGTTTAAGTGGCCCTCCTGTCAGTATGCAGGGACTCATTAAAACATAGTTGGAACAGTCATAAATGTGGCATACAACATTGCCCTTTCTAAGAACCACAACCTGAAGTCAAAGCACGTTTCTGGTAATGTCACCATGTGCAGATTCCCATTTTCTTCTTGCCCTCCCTCATGCTTTTGCACATTCAAAGACTTGTATGGGCAATGTGTGACCTCAGGAGGAGAAAATGTGATGTGACAAGACTCCATGACCAGTTCTATTCTCTGAATGCCACTGAGGGGCTGGACAACTGCAGCAGTTGAACGAGCCAAGTGATTCTTTGGACCAAAAAGTCAAACAAAATATTGGTGAGCAATGCTCACTACAGCACCTCTTCAGGGCTTTGTTGCATGAAAAATGGGTTAGGTGGTATCTCTGTGGATGCTTCTGGCATCCTCTGTGTGTCTGCCTATCGAGTTTAAGTGATTACTGTAACACCTAGGGCTGCTGACAATACAAAATGGCATTTTGATTCTAGTTGATTTAGCAAAATGAGATACTTTTGCTGACGGAGTTGTAGTAGTGACGATTTAGTGGGCCCTTACTATGTACCATGTGTCTTACATAAGTAAGCTTACATAAGTTTATTATCATTGTATTTTTTTAATTTATTTTTTTTTTGAGTTGGAGTCTCACTGTATTGTCCAGGCTAGAGTGCAGTGGCATGATCTTGACTCACTACAACTTCTGCCTCCCGGGATCAAGTGATTCTCATGTCTCAGCCTTTCGAGTAGCTGGAATTATAAGCATGTGCCACCACATCCAGCAAATTTTTGTATTTTTATTAGAGACACAGTTTTGCCTTGTTGTCCAGGCTGGTCTCAAACTCCTGACCTCAAATGATCTACCTGCCTCGGCCTCCCAAAGTAGTGCTGGGATTATAGGCATGAGCTACTGTATCCAGCCCTATCATTGCAATTTTATGTTGTGTGTAGTATTTTCCCCACTTTGCAGATGAAGAAATTGAGACTCAAAGAGATTCAGTCACTTTCCACGGGGTTTGTAAGTAGCACAGCTGACCTCTGGCTCCATTTTGACCTGAGCTGTTTACTCTGACCATGTGAGGACACATGTGTAACCTCTGTGCTCATGCTATCTGAGAGGAGGAGTAATTGCTCCATTAAAATAAGTAATTTCAAGGTCCTGAAACTTAATGTGCCAGAATTGTGTCTGTTAGCACACTGGCTGGAATGAGATGGAACACTCAAAGGGGATGAATTAAAAAGAGTCAAAGGAAAGAACTGTTTATAAAGGTGTGGGCAGAATTAAGGAATATTAAGTTGGTGCAAAAGTTATTGTGGTTTTTGCCCTTACTTTTAATACAAGCTGGGAAGTGCCTCAGGGCCAGCAACAGCAGCAGGCAATGTATGCCTCTAGGCCTGACAGGTGGGGGGTGGGGGTGGGGGGGAGAGAGAGAGAGAGAGAGAGGGAGAGAGAGAAAGAGAAAATGAATGAGAATGAGAGAGAATCCTGGAACCCAGAGAGACCTGAAGCTATAAGAAAGGGATTAATTGCTTGGAGCTGTGGCCTTGGGTAGAGAAATGCAGTCAGTGTCAAACTGCATCCAAGCAGGGAGAGCTGAGATATGCTGACCCCTGTTTCTTTCTGTGCTCTGACTTTCTCCCGGTGCCACCCATTGGCCAAAGCAGACGCCTGAGCACGAGGAGGCTGGTTGAGTAGCTCATATAATTCACTTCCAGGGCAAATAGAGATAGTGGAGATCGAATCTGGAGGGGTCAAGGGAGAATATACAGCACAGAAGCCTTAACCTTTCTGAGCCTTAATGACTTGCATTTGTCATCTATACGCAGTGCAGCCCATTAACACAACACTCAGAGGCTTGAAACAATAGTATTTATAATCTCACAGTTTCTTTGGGTCATGAATCCAGGCATAGCACAGCCAAGTCCTTTGCTGCAGAGTCTCTTAGAGGCTGCAATTAAGGTGTTGGCTAGGGTGCAGTCATCTCTAGGCACAACTAGGGAAGGATGTATCTCCAAGCTCACATACTTGTTCACAGGACTCAGTTTCTTGCACACTGTTGTTCAGATGCAGCCCTCAGTTCCTTGCCATGTGGGCCTATCTGATACACATCTTGCCTCATTAAAGCATGTAAGCCAATAAGGCAATAGATAGGATCTGCTAGCCAGACTGAAGTCATAACCTTTTGTATCCTAATTATGAAAGTGACAGCCTTTGCCATGTTCTGTTGGTTAGAAGTGAAGGGATGGGCTTATACAAAGGCACGAATACCTTTGTTGGGGTGATGGGGACACCTTAGATGCAGCCTATAACAGTGACCTCATCTGAAAATGAAGACAATCATATAGTGTAACATAACCCAACAGATTTTCCTTAGAGGTATGTATGGGCCATTGAAAATAGAACCACACACACAGCATACCCTCTGAAAATTCAATTCCCAGAAGCATTATGGTGAGGGTCATGTAACATTGTTTATACGAAAGTGCTTTGCAAACAAGCAATTCTCAGTAGTTACCAGTGACCTCTGTGTTACAAAATCAAAGGGCATATTTTGAACCTAAGCTGATTTTGTTTCTCTGCATAGCTTGGGACTCTTGAACACTTCTTATCTTCTTTACTGTGTCATTATATGTGGAGAAACCAAACTCTTGGCCCTATGCCCTTTTCTCTAGGCAATTGTATTTGTGTGGAGGGCTTCAATATGCACAATTTGCAATTTTTCACCCACAGATCCCTAGTCCCCAAGCATCACACTCATATGTCCAACTGCCTACTTGATATTTCCTCTTAGATTTTTCAAAGACACTTCAATTTCAGCTTGTCCCCAATTCACCCCGATATTCTTCCCCAAAATGGTGCCTCTCAGTGATTTTATTCTCAGGGAATAATTTTACTTTCGTTTTGTTATATAAGGGAGAAATCTGGAGAGAAATCTCCCATGACGTCTCTGTCCCTCACCGATGCTCATCTATTACCGGGTCCTGTTGATTTCCCTTCTAAAATAACTTTCAAAGCTGTACTCTTTTTTCTCATTCTTAATTTTTTATTTTTGAAATAACCTTAGATTTATAAAAGAGTTGCGAAAGTGGTGCCCTCACCCAGCTTTTCCATAGTACATAACCAGAATATCATGAGGGAAATTAACATTGAGACAATACTATTATCTAATCTACAGATCATTTTCATCATTTGGCCATTTGCCCTTCATCTCACTAATGCTTTTATTTATTTATTTATTTTTTGAGACGAAGTTTCACTCTTGTCGCCCAGGCTGGAATACAATGGCGCAATCTTGGCTCACTGCAACCTCCACCTTCCGAGTTTAAGCAATTCTCCTGCCTCAGCCTCCTGAATAGCTGGGATTATGGACATACACCACCATGCCCGGCTAATTTTTGTATTTTTAGTAGAGATGTGGTTTCACCATATTGACCAGGCTGGTCTCAAACTCCTGATCTCAGGTGATCCGCCCGCCTTGGCTTCCCAAAGTGCTGGGATTACAGGTGTGAGCCACCGCATGCAGCCTACTAATGTTCTTTACTGTGTTCTAGGATTCAATCCAGAAGACTTCTTTGTGTTTTGTTGTCACATCTCCTCAGTCTACTCCAATCTGGAACAGTTCCTCAGTCTTTGTTGTTCATGACCTTGAATATTTTCAAAAGTGTCAAGAGTACTGGTCAGTTATCTTATAGAAGTTCCCTCTATTTGGGTTTCCTTGACTTTTTCTTTATGGTTAGATTTAGGCTATGCATTTTTAATAAGAATGCCACAGAAGTGCTGTTGGGCACCATTGCCAGTGCTTGACATCAAGAGTTACACAAAGCCGATATGGCTCATTCCTGGTGATCTTAGCTTTGGTCACTTGGTGAAGGCGGTGTCTGCCAAGTGTCTCTACTATAAAGTTACTATTTTTTCTCTTTGTAGTTAATAGGTATCTTGTGGAGAGATATTCTGAGACTTTTATTTTCTTTGAGACAGGGTTTCTCTCTGTTGCCCAGGCTGGAGTACAGTGGCGCTATCTTGGCTTACTGCAACCTCTGTCTCCTTGGCTCAAGCGATCCTCCCACCTCAGCCTCCCGAGTAGCTGGGACCACAGGTGTGTGCCACCATGCCCAGCTAATTTTTTGTATTTCTTGTAGAGATGGGGTTTCGTCATGTTGCCCAGGCTGGTCTTGAACTTTTGAGCTCAAGTGATCCACCTGTCTTGGCCTCCCAAAGTGCTAGGATTACAGGTGTACACCACTGTGCCTGGCTGAGATTTTTCTAATATCCTTTCTCATCAGACTAATTTTCCCACTAATTTTAGCATCTTCTGAGGATTTGTGCCTGTAACAATCACTACTTTGGTATTTGCCAGTCATTAATTTGGTATTTGGTATATGCCAGAAGGATCTAACAGGAGATGTCAAGTGATTTTCTATTTCCATCATTCCTTCTACAATTGTTAATTAGAATTCTCTATAAGAAAAAGCTGCATTTTTGGTCATTTATTTGTTTCTTCGATTCTTTATATTAGTATGGATTTATGGATATTTATTCTGGGTTATAATCCATTACTATCATTATAACCCAATTACAAAGGGTTATAATCCATTACTATAGTTATTTATTTTTTGGCTCAAGTTGTTCTGGAATTGATCATTGGCCAAACGGCTCCTTCAAATGGTTCCTTTGTCCTTCTGACATACTTGCATTGCTTTTTGAACATGTTGTTACTCTCTACCACCAAAAGATGTTCCAGGTTCATCTTTCCCTGCCTGAGCTGTGGAATCTCCTGTGGGCTGAATTGTGTTCCCCAAAACAATATATCCAAGTTCTAATCCCTGGCCCCTGTGCATGTGGTCTTATTTGGAAATAAAATCATGCAGACATAATAAAGTTACAATGACGTTGTCCTGGATTAGAATGGTCCTTAGCGAAAGACTAGTGTTCTTATAAGACGAGGACAGTTGGGACACATACACAGAGAGGAGAATAGCACATGAAGGGACAGAAGAGATATCAGGGGAGAGGCGATGTGATGACAGGGGCAGAGATTGGAGTCATGCAGCCACAAGTCAAGGAAGGCCCAGGATTGTCAGCAACCACCAGAAACTCAAAGAAAAGGGAAAGATTTTCCCCTAACACCTTCAGGGAGAACATTGCCCTGCTCACACCTTGGCTTCAGACTTCCAATCTCCAGGACTGTGAGAGAATAAACTTCTGTTCTAAGCTACCCAGTTTGTGGTACTCTGTTTGCAGTAGCCCTAGGAAACTCATACAGAATCTGTCATTTCTCCCTTTCATATAAGCAACGTTACATGACCCTCACTATAATACTTCTGGGAATCAAATTTTTGGAGGGTATGCTATGTGTGTGGCTCTGTTTTCAATGCCTTATACATACCTCTAAGGAAAATCTCTGAGAAATGGCTCTTTGTGTTGGAAAATGGTCTTTGGATGCCAAAATCTGGGTACCAGATGTTTTTCTCTATCTTCTTTGCGGAATCATCTCATTTATTGCATCCTTATAATGTATGGGTTACTCAACTCTTGGTCCTAGGCATTCTTCTCTTCTAGCTTCATACCCTTCTAGATAATGGCATAGTGTTCTTTTTCCCAAGTTTATTTCCACTACCACAGCCCAAGCCACCATCTTTTTCTGTCTAGGCAACCGCAACACCTTCCTAACTCGCCCCTGCCTCACCAGCCCCATCCACTCTAGTCCTTCCTATGTGGATCTTGATTGAAAATATTGTCAAAACAATCTTGTTTAAAAGTGGCTTTTTTTTTTTTTTTTTTTTTTTTTTTTTTTTTTTGAGACAGAGTCTCGCTTTTGTCGCCCAGGCTGGAGTGCAATGGCATGATGTCGGCTCACCGCAACTTCCACCTCCCGGGTTCAGGTGATTCTCCTGCCTCAGCCTCCTGAGTCGCTGGGATTACAGGTACCCACCACTATGCCCGGATAATTTTTGTACTTTTAGTAGAGATGGGGTTTCACCATGTTGGCCAGGCTGGTCTCGAACTCCTGACCTCAGGTAATCCACCCACCTCGGCCTCCCAAAGAAAAGTAGCTTTTTATGATAGAACAGTTTTAGATTTACAGGAAAATTGCAAAGGTGTACAAAGTATTCCCATATACCTCACACCCAGTTTTCTCTATTATTAACATATGGTACATTTTTCACAATTAATGAACCATTATTCATACATTATTATTAACTAAAGTCCACACTTTATTCAAGTTTCCTTAATTGTCACCTGGTTTCCCTTTTCTGTCCTGAATCCCATCCAGAACACCGCATTACATTTAGTAGTCACATCACTTTCGGTTCTTCTCAGCTGTGTTACTTTCTCTGACTTTCCTTGTTTTGATGACCTTGACATTTTCCAGAAGTACCGGTCATGTATTTTTTAGAATGTCCCTCGGTTGGGATTTGTCTGATGTTTTCTCAAGAACAGACTGCGGCTATGAGTTTTTGAGGGGAAGAGCAGAGAGGTAAAGAGCGCTGTTCTCATCACACAATAGCGAAGGTACATCCAGCTGACGTGATTCATGACTGTTGATATGAATCTTGATCACCCGGCTGAGGTAGTGTTTGTCAGGGTTCTCCGCTGTGAAGTTACTCATTTTTTTCTTCCTTCCCATCCTGTACTCTTTGGACAAAAGTCACTACGATCTCACACGTAAATAGTGGGGAGTTATGCTATGCTCCTCGAAGACAAAGTATCTACATGAATTATTTGGAATTCTGTACAGCATGTTTCTCTGTTCTCCCGTTTGTTATTTAGGTATTTATTCAATCATTTGCTTATATCAGTATGGACTCATGGACATCTATTTTCTACTTCAGTTTATAATTTAATACCACTTTATTTATTTTGTTGCTGAAATTGTTCTAACTTTGGTCATTGGGAGGTGTTTCAGTTGCCTCCTGCATTGGACAGACCCTGCCTCTGTGTGTGTGTGTGTATGTGTTGAACACTTCCTTACTTTCTGTACTACAGGATGCTCTGGGCTAAACTTGTACCTTCTGGATCTCAATTCTATTAGATTAGTGCAAAAGTAATTGCAATTTGGGCCATGACTTTTAACTGCAATCACTACTTTCACACCAACCTAATAGAATTGGCAATTTCTCCATAAACTGATTTTTTCAAAGTGCGTATCTGCTGCTTCAAAGTTCCTTGGCATTCAATGCCTGGTATACCTTGGGTCCCATTTACCTTCTCAGACTCAACTTGACTCCCCTGTGCAACCCTTCCTCCCAGCCACGTTAGCCTCATTTCAGTGTGTGTCACGCTCTCTCCTGCAATAGGATTTTAACTTATTCCCTTTGTTGGGCCACTTTTCCAGCAGTTTCCCCATCTGTTTTGCCATATTAATTCCTCCTCATGCTTTAGTTCTCAGCTGCTTGGTTAGCTTTCCCTGACCTCCTCGACCAGGCTGTTTGCCTTATTACATCTTCTCCAAATACTACTTCATGTTAACTTTGTTTTTTCAATTTTCTTTTAAGTTCTGGGATACATGTATAGGACCCACAGGTTTGTTACATAGGTAAACATGTGCCTTGGTGGTTTGCTGCACCTGTTAACCCCTCCCCTAGGTATGAAGCCCCGCAAGCATTAGCTGTTTATCCTGATGCTCTCCCTCCCTCCCCTGCCTCCCTTCATTGTAATTTTACACTTCTTTGTGAAACTATTGGAATAATGTCTGTCTTCTACCACGCTATACCCTCCATGGAGGCAGAGTCTCTGTTCATTTTTGCTCTGATTATACCCTGGCTCAGTGTCTGTAATGTGGTGGGTGCTGAATGCATACCTGTGGAATGAATGCATATGAGTGAATTACTCTATGATGGTTTTATTCATGTTATTATCTTACTGAGTGCCTAATAACAGCTATGCTAAATTCCAGGAAGAGAAAAGTGCATGGTATCCATTCTCCCACAGTCAAGAAATCTGTTTAATTTCCTTAAGTGAGCATTTCTCAAAAAGTTTTTCTGAGTATAGAAGATCTTTTAACACCATGGCACAGCTATTAACATCACATGGTATTAGAGTCTGAGAAAAAAAATTAGACATTGTTGTGTTATATTTCCCATGACAGCATGGATCACATATCATCAATTCATTTGTTCACCCATGCAAGTGTCCATCTGCCCAACCATCCAGCATTCTACCCAACACATATTTCATGAAGCTTGTGATGTGTCTGGTACTAGAGACTCAGAGCTGAACAAGATGAGCTCCCTGCCACATGGTGCTTACATTCAGGTGGAAATGATAGGCAATACAGATTTAATGTTTGCGGGTAGACCACAATGTCAGGAATTCAAGACCAGCCTGGCCAAGATGGCGAAACCCCGCCTCTCCTAAAAATACAAAAAATTAGCTAGGTGTGATGGCAGGTGGCTGTAATCCCAGCTACTTGGGAGGCTGAGGCAAAGAATTGCTTGAACCTGGGAGGCGGAGGTTGTAGTGAGCCGAGATCGCACCACTGCACTCCAGCCTGAGCAGCTGAGCAAGACTTCGTCAAAAAAAAAAAAAAAAAAAAAAAAGGATTATATGTATATGTATATGTACATATTTTAACTAATCTAGGTCCATATTCAAATAACAGTATACTGCTTCCTTGTAACAGAAGGCCTGTTTCTTCCCTACTGTCTCTGTGAGGTTACTGTAATTCATTTCACTTACTCATATGCTATAATCACCAAATACATTGTTACTATTATTACTTTAGGTGGATGCTAATCTGTTAGATCAATTAAACATAAGGAAACTGATAAAGCTTGGATATTTGTCCCCACCCAAATCTCACATTGAAATGTAATCCCACTGTTGGTGGTGGGGCCTCGTGGGAGGTGATTGGATCATGGGGGTACATTTTTCATGAATTGTTTAGCATCATCACCCTTGGAACTGTCATCACAATAGTGAGGGAGTTCTTGTGAGATCTGGTCATTTAAAACTGTAGCACCTCCCTGCTCCGTCTCTTGCTCCTGCTCTGGCCATGTGACATGTCTGCTTCCCCTTCCGCTTCCACCATGATTGGAAGCTTCCTGAGTCCTGGGAAGCTGAGCAGATGTCAGCATCACGCTTCCTGTACAGCCTGCCTCACTGTGAGCCAATTAAACCTCTTTTCTTTATCAATTGCCCAGTCTCAGGTATTTCTTTATAGCAATGGGAGCACTGACTTACACAAAAACCAAGAGATTTTCATTTATTTCTTTTTTATTTATTTCATTTATTTTTTTATTTCATTCATGTCTTTTATGATGCTCTTCCTTTCTTTATGTGGATTCAGGTTACTGACCTGTATCATTTTCCTTATGCCTGAAGAACTTTTAACATTTCTTCCAGGGCAGGTCTGTTGAAGATAAAGTCTTTCAATTTTTATTCATTTGATAAAGCTTATTTCTCTTTGCTTTTGAAAGGTAATTTCACTGGGTATAGAATTTTAGAATTCCACCCGCTGATACTTTAAATATTTTATTCCACTCTTTTCTGGCTTGCATGGTTTCTGAAGCGAAGTCTACTGTAATTCATATATTTGTTCCTTTATATGTGAGATACTTTCTCCCTCTATGGCTTTTTTGAGATTTCTCTCTGTTTCTCATTTTCTGCCATTTGAATATGATATGCCTGTGTGTGTGTGTGTATTTGTGTGTGCATGTGTGTATGTATTTTGGTATTTATTCCAATTGTTTTCAGATCTTCCTTTGTAAGTGGTTTGGTGTCTATCGTTAATTTTGTGAAGTTCTCAGCCATAATTCAATTATTTCTTCTCCTCCTTTTTCTCTTTCTTTTCCTTTTGGTATCCAGTTACAAATATGTTTCACCTTTCGTAATTGTCCCACAGTATTTACTCTGTTTTCTACTTTTTTTTTTCTTCAATTTTCTTTTGTCTTTGCATTTAAGTTTGGGAAGTTTCTTTGACCTATCTTCAAGCTTGCTGATTTTTTTCTTTGTCTGTGTCCAGTTTACTGATGAGCTTGTCAAAGGCCTTCTTCATTTCTGGTGTTGTGTTTTTAATTTCCATTTGATTCTTGCATGTTGTCTTCTTTTTTTTTTTTGAGAATAAGGAGTTAACATATTAATTACAGTTATTCAACATTTTGTGTCTGATAATTCCAACATCTGTGTCGTAGCTGAGTCTGGTTCTGATACTTGCTTTGACTCTTCAGACCATGCTTTTCTTGGTATTAGGAGCTGATGTGAATAGGCCTTTACTGTGTAGATTTGTCATAATCTGGCTAAGAATCTGAGTGTTTTGTGTTTAATGTTTGCTGTAGCTGTAGATACCAGGGGGCTTCAAATTTGTTCTTGTTTTCTTCTCTTCTCTTAAGCTTATACTCCTCAGAGAGAGTTCTTGTTTTGGAGCTCTTTTACCTGTAACTCTCTATCATTGCACTGGAGTCCTGTTGGCATAGTAGTCAGTAAGAAGGGAGGGGGAAGTTCTAAAATCTGCCAGTTAAATCCCAGTCCTTTAGTGCACCTGTCTCCCTGGGCTGTGGCCTTCACAAGTGTTTCTCCATAATTTTACTCACCCAGCCCCCACTCTTTTCCCTGATTGCAGCACTCCCAGTCCATATTCTTGTAGACCCAACCCTTCATAACTATGTTTTTCTCCTCTTAGGTGAGGCAGGAGGCTGGAGTGGGAGAATGCCCTTCTACCAGCTGGGATAAAGCTCTGGGAATATCTTTATCCTGGAGAGGAGTCCCTGCTCCCCTACTTTTTATCCCTATGTGCTCAGTTAGGATTTTATTTATGTATCTTTCCATCTTTACTGAGCTATAATTAACAAATAAGAATTGTACATATTTAGGGTGCACAATGTATGTTAATTAGCTTGACCGGGGCAGTCATTTCAAAATGTGGGCCTTTGTTTTGAGGAAGGCTCTGGATTTACTGCACAAGGATTACAATTCTTCTCCTGCCAGAGTCACATGGGGATGTTACTTGGATCTTCATGAGAACCTGGTGGGGTTTCTGGAGGTAAAGTCTATGGAATCGTGGGGTTCCCCTAGGAGAGCAGCACCCAATCTAGACCATACTTAGCCTCCAGCAATTCATCAAGATTACCATCTAAGTGTTCCTGTCAGTTATAGTCCCAGTGGCTTTTTTTTCTTTCTGGATTTCGGGGCTACAGTTTGCCCTGCAACTTCACTTCTTTGATGGGTCCAAGAAAAGTCTTTGATTTTCAGTTCGTCTACCTTTTTCTTGTGAGGATGGGAGTGACGGCCTCAGCTTCCCAACTCTTTCCTTGTGGTAGCAGAAACCAGAAGTTTTCACACTGACAGTGCACACTTAAACAAAGACACTGTCCAATTTTGTTTCCTCTCCACCCTCAATAGACCTCATTGTTACTAGGACTTTCTAGATGCCCCTGAAAATTTGATAAATGCTGACTAGATTGAAAGAAGCTTGTCTCACAAATTTAATCTCATACCCTGAGCCCTAGGCTCAACCAGGCTCAAACACTGCCAATGTTAGGAGGTGAGAGGGAGTCAGCATTGAACCAACTTTCCCTTGGTAACAGGGACCCAGAGAAAAAACTCAGCGAGAAATACAGCAGAATAAGTTGATTTGCATCAAAATTAGACCTTCTTAAATCTGCCCAGCCCCTCAGCTGCAGAGTGAGCATGAATTTCTACCCTCTAAACTAAGAGCTAGTTTATTGTTAAATGGGTCGACTTGGACGCACACAGCAGAACACCATGAGTGCAGAGAATGAAGAGAACTCTTTGTGTTAACATCTGTGCGGTGGCGAATGATTCATCAGTCAGCTACATGCTGGCCTCCTCCACACTCCCGGAAATCATTCACGAAGTTCTCTGAACTAGTCTTAAAGGCTCCACACTACCACGTCTCGGGGTCATGATGTATCCTAGATGTACCCCTTCCCCTCAGCCAGCCACAAGATGGGCCTGCCCTTATCCCACTTCCCATTGTTGTGTGCACATCTGGATTTTAGGCTGTTGTAAGAGCGAACACCCAGGCCTGAATCTTTTCAAAGAGCAAATTGGCAGAGGTCTCATCCTGAGGCCTCTCTTGAGTGAGGAACTACTTACCAGTCACATGAAAGCACAAAAGAGGGCTTGCACCAAGCTGAACTTCCCAGCTAAATAAAATGGATCAATGGTGCCATGTTGACCTGGTATATTAGATGATGAGAAACCCTTTCAATTATTCTGAGAGTGGCTGTAAAGAGGATGAGAAATCACCTGTGTTCAAAGTTGGCTTTAATTTCTCTAAACGAGATGATTTGCCAAAGAACCTTGTCTATAAGACTGTTACCTGAGAAAGACATTTGGGTAATTGGGCATTTGAGGTTGGCTTGGTGTCACTTTTATGCATATTGATGATCATGTGACTCTAAAGACCTTGTTTTACTTTAATTGGAATTCCTGCATGGGAGGGGCTATGGTGAGCTCTGGCTGGTAGCAGAGTTCTCTTAGAAGGACCAATGTGGATAAAGAAATATCTTTGGCATTTTTCCTTTTGTGTTTTAGTGAAGACACTCCTGGTTGTAAGGAAGAAAAACAAATTTGTGATGTACTTAGCAAAAAAAAAAAAAAAAAAAAAAAAAAAAAAAAAGCTTGAGGAGTTTTATTCTTTTTTTAAATGTGGCTATAGTAATGTCTTCAGCAAGTTAAATGTGGGAATGCAGTCACACCTCAGAAGCAGAGCTAGGAGGTGGACTGTCATCAGGAATCCTGGCAGTTACTCTGTCCCATCCCCTGATTTCTATGCATACCCAACTCATTTCTCTATCTCTCCCAACTAGCTTTCATGCTTCTTTACAACATGTCACAGGATGGCTGTCCCTGAAGTTTGCAAGTTTATATTACCTTATTTTGAGTCACCCTCGGCAATATGACTGGTTATGTCTGAATGCCCGTTCCAAATTCTTGAGACGATCTGATCTGAAAAGGTACCCAGTCTAATAGAAGAAGGTGCCCTGTGGGTGGCTACCTTTCAGAGAAAAGGGACATCTCGAAAGACCGCCTATAATACACTTCACATCTAGTATTGTCCCCATTTTATAGATGAGAAAACTTAGAAAAATGAGAAAACTTGCTCAAGACCACATAGCTGCACCTATCTTTTCTTCCTGAATGATGCTTATCATGAGAAAATAATTTTATTTTGCATGAAAATTGGTGATATTCATGTTGCAGCTATTTTTGAAGGAAGGGAGTTATCTTTTGTTAAACGAGATGCATTGTTTAGCAAAAATCATTTTACTTTGTAATTTTGTTGAAAGGAAACGCTCTTTCTGAAAATAAAATGAGAGTAAATGAGAGTAAAATTTTAGTAGCAAAGAGGATTCCTAAAATAATCCAGGACAGTTATGCAATCGCAAAATTCTCCGATATTTCCGCATTCAAGAAAAATTAAATGCAGGAAATGAATAAGAAGAGGATAAAAATTCTTTACAAAAGTCAAAGCCACCCCATTGGCCAGAAGTTTGAGGCATCCTCAGACTTTTTAGAAGAAACAAGTTACTTTGCAAACCAAAACATGAGGTAAACACGGGAATTGAGCCATTAGAGAGAAAGTGAAAGAGAGAAAAATCGACTTCTGATCTGACTTTTCTTATTCTCCAGTTTTCTCATTAGATTTTTTTTCCTCCCAGAAGTGCAGTGTTGGGAGTTTCAAAAATAAAATCAAGTCAAATTTAGAAAAATAATTAGATCAAATTTTTAAAAATTAAAAGTATATTGTGTTTACAAAGGAACAGTTGGCCGATCTTGAACTAGGAAACTTCAAATGAAGATAGTAAGAAGCTCACCTTATAGCAGTTACAGCATAGCTTATAAAGCATCAAGGGAGAAGTATTTTGACCTTTTTTATGGGTGGCTGTTATGCATTAATGTTCTTGTTAAGGCAAGCAGAGTTGTTTAAGCTGACTTAGCTATAGCTGTTTGGCTTAATTTCACTGAATCATGTTGACAAGGATGTAAAGCTTACATGCTGTGTTTCATTGTGATTTGAGATAGCATCTCAGAGAAATCAGGATAACTAAGTTTTGGTTATGTGGCTATAGGTGGTTGGCCTTGAGGTACCTCTCAACTTTGGTTTCTATTTTAATATTTTGTAAGAAGGACTTCCAAACTTGAGGATGCTTCCTTGTTATAGGCTAAATCATACAGTGATTTGTTGAAATCCAAAGGAAACTACTAATGGGATGGTAATTTCCAGACAGTATGAGACCAGGAGGGTTTAAATGGCTTCATTTATCTTTTCATTCCCACCAAACGCATGCCTGAACAACACTCATACGTTGCCATCTGCCTGGAATCCTCTCCGTGGTCCCTCATTCCCTGCCCCCTCATGTCTCCATGGTCCCATGCTCCCTGGTCCGTCTTGTCTCCGTGTT
Organism: Papio anubis; assembly: GCF_008728515.1. Taxonomy (NCBI): domain Eukaryota; kingdom Metazoa; phylum Chordata; class Mammalia; order Primates; family Cercopithecidae; genus Papio; species Papio anubis. Next base: position 83,305,350 of record NC_044991.1, on the reverse strand, counting down.
CACTGGTCCATCTCGTCTCTGTGTTCCCTGGTCCGTCTCATCTCCATGGTCTCGTGCTCCCTGGTCCGTCTCATCTCCATGGTCTTGTGCTCCCTGCTCCGTCTCATCTCAATGGCACTGTGCTCCCTGGTACATCTCGTCTCCATGGTCCCGTGCTGCTTGGTCCATCTTGTCTCCATGATCCCGTGCTCCCTGCTTTGTCTCATCTCAGTGGTCCTGTGCTCCCTGGTCCACCTCATCCCAATGGTCCTGTGCTCTCTGGTTGATTGGTTCTACAATGGAGAGGTCACTCGTGATCTTCTGGTCCACTCTTTTTAGGCTCTACCAGCTTACCCTTCCAGCAAATGGTAAAGGGTGACTTATATGACTTTTCCTGGGGCAGATGGGACTACGGAAAAATTCATCAAAACAATGGCTTATTTGCTCATAGCTCATGAGCTGTCAATAACAAAGAGTGTGCAGGAGCTTGGCCAGTGCTGGGTTTGTGCTTCAGTACTCCTCTATTCCAAGCCACTGCTGCCCCTCGGGCTGTCCTCCTGGCCTGGACACCACCCTCCTGGCTCTGTACCTGACTAAGGGGAAGAGTTACAAAATAGACTAGAATGTACATATCCCTTGAATATACAGGCTCCCTTGAAGTGACTGGGAGTACCTACTTTCCCACAGCGTGTTGCTGTCCGTATAGTCCTGCCATGGACCTGGTTTCAGAGAAAATGAAGTGAAACACTGGTCACGGTGGAATTGGATGAGACCGACCTATATGGTGGTCAACAACACAAAGCAGAGACTAAAGAAAGGCATTTAAAAAAAATTGTTGTTCCTAGCAAAATAATATTGGTAATCTTTATTCAGAGGGTGGTAATATTAATTCATTCATCAAATATTTATTGAGCATTTATCGTGTGCTAGAATCTCACTGGGAAGGTTCGTAGAAATGCCAGATTCTAGTCATTGTGTGAACTCTGAAATTTTCTTTTAACAAAAATGAAAATTTTAGTGAATCTTTCCAATTCAGATGAAAATATTGCTTTCAAACTTTAAATAATTTGGTTCTTTCTCCCTTTCGTTTCTATGGTTCACTATGCTCTGAATCTACAAGCTCTAAGAAATATGAGAAAAGAATTTGACTTTGGTTAGGATTTGCATTTTTAAGTCATTAGGAGCTACCCAGCTTATTTTTTTTAAAGTATTGATTAAAATAAAGACAGGAAAGACATCTCCATCACAGAACATTGTAGTTTGCTTTTGTCTCACTTTAATCCTTTGTTCTTGAACATATTTTTATTACCTAAGTTATTGTTCTGTGCTCATTTTTCATATATTACAACTACCATAAGGATTTTGTTTCTAATGAATACATACTGACAGCACATTTTGCTTAGCAGCCTGTTTCAATCTACCATACAATGCAAAGCGTACTCAAAATAACCTTTTTTGAGGAGCATGACGATTAGAGCTTTGAAGTCAATTAAAAATATGCAACGTATAAATACAGAAGAAAGAGCAATCTACTAACTTAACAAGGACCCCAGAACATTTTCATATAAACACTGTAGATTTCAGTTCTCAGTGCACTGAAAATGGACAAAAAATAATCTTAAAAAAAGGTTTAAAATAATTAGCACTTTGTGCCGGCCGTGGTAGCTGATGCCTGTAATCCCAGCACTTTGGGAGGCCGAGGCGGGCAGAACACCTGAGGTCAGGAGTTCGAGACAAGCCTGACCAACATGGTAAAAACCCCATCTCCACTAAATATACAAAAATTAGCTGGGAATTGTGGCGCATGCCTGTAATCCCAGCTACTCAGGAGGGTGAGGCAGAATCACTGAACCCAGGAGGCAGAGGTTACAGGGAGCTGAGATCATGCCACTGTACTCCAGCCTGGGCAACAGAGTGAGACTCTGTCTCAAAAAAAATTATTAGCACTTTGTATGTATTTATTAAGTGATTAAGAAAGCTTACCTTCATCAATATCTAAAAATGCCAGTGAGACTTCCATTTTACATAAATAGACAAGTTTCTCTTTGGTCAATTTGTGGAGACATATGTATATAAAAGAGTTGAGGGAAAATGATCTCACAACAGCTGATACATGCAGACAGAATGACTGCAGTTTATATTGTTTAAGGTTAATGATGTTTGTCTAGTAGTCTCTTTTTTCTTATGAGAAGAGAAAACCTTCACATGTTGGTACCAGGGATTTCTGGCCTTATTTTGATATTTTCCCTTATGTATTCCTTAAACAAATACCTACTTTACTTTTGTTGTTTGAGATTCCTCATATGAGTAATTATTTAGATTAACCTCCTGTCTTGACTGACTTAGGCAAGACCTTTGGAAATGCTCTTCCCACTATTTAATGCTTCTGGTATAACTTAAAACTTGATGGAAAATATTTTCTGAGTTATTGGGGAAAGCATAAGTAGAAACTTACGAATCTCTATGAATTGTAGAAATTGGCCAGTTATACTACTTTAAACATCAGCCTCCAAATCTCAGTGGCTTACCTCAATAGAAGTGGTTATTTTTTCTCATGCAGACCTCACATCCCATTGTAAGTTGCCAGAGGACTCTCCTTCATAGAGTCTCTCAGGGTCTTAGGCTGATAGCTTTGCTGTCATTTTTAGCTGCAGCTGCACCATCTGGAGTGCATGGCATCCCCTGTTGCTGCAGAGAGGAGGAGAATTGAACCTGGGCTTTTTGCTGTCTCAGCCAGAAGTGACACACATCACTTCTGCCCACTTGTCACTGGCTATAATTGGTTAATGGCTCGTTGCTAGTAGGCTGGGAAATGTGGAGGAGGAAATGGGAAGAAAATAAAACATAAGAGAGTTTGTCCTTGGATCCAAAGCCTAGATAGAATTATAAATTCTGGTATGCAGACAACTTATGCACAATTCATCATAGTATTCTTAGGCCATTGGGGTATCGTTTTCAAGCATTCAAGGCTGACAATAAAGATCCAAACATAGACCCGGGAGCTTGAAATGTCCAATCTCCAGCCTTTATTTAATGCTAAAGAATTACATAAAAAAGGCCCCAGGTCTTGCTGACCTTCCTAGTGAAGTGTGCTCTACTAGTTGGACTTATACATAGGAATAGGAAAAGTCCAAGGGTAAAACTGGCTCCTTGGTTCAAGCTGTTTCAGCAGTAACTAGTGTCTTTCTGCATTCTGGCTTTCCTTGGTGTGTTGGCTTCATTCTGATGGTCTCTATAGTGGCATGATAGCTCCAGTGACTCCAGCTTTCTATTCAAGTTCAGCAGGAAAGAGCAACTGTCTTTTCCAGTAATTTTTGAAGAAGTCCTGAGATTCATTCTTGCTGGGCTGACTTAGCTTATGTGCCCACTCCTGAACCACTGAGCAGGACCATGGGACATTCTGATTGTCTCTGGCCAGGGTCACATGTTCCATGCTTGGGTCCACTAAGTGTGAGGACAGGGTCCTGGAGCCTCACTGTTGTCAGAAGAGGGGAATTTGCAAGTTAGGGAGGAACACAAGAAATGTCACTGCATACAAACTTCCCAGACCTTCTTTCCTGAAGACATTTCCAGGCCCATATGCTCTAGGAATAACCCTACACACTCTGAGACCTGCCCCATAGCCAATCTGCCCTGTCATTCAATTCAGGCAATTGGCATGTATTTAGGACACCCATTGATGCCTCTTATGAGCCAGACACTGCTCCAGTGTCTAAGAATGCAGACACAAGTTAGTCTCAGGCTCTGCCCTCACACAGTTTATAATCCAGTTGTGAATAGGTAGAAGATAACTTCGTGGTGTTCTGAAAGGAGAGGGTGAGAATCGGTTGTCATGGGAACTCTCTGATACATATTCACGACTGTGGGAGTGCTTTTTCAAGGTTAGAGATTAAATAAGAGGGAGAAGTGCTCCCTTCTGTTGCCTCCTGTTTTCACCTAGGAAGTCAGACCAAAATGATCCATATATTACTGGATCAAAGAGACCTAAAAGCAAGTAATCCTATTTCTTCCTGAAACTGGCTTTTCTTACATTTGGTTTGAGATAATTAAAAGCCACAAAAACCACCTGATTGATAATCTGAGCCATTTAGCTGGATCTAGGCAGACTCCGGGTAGATACATTATATATTTAGGTGGGTACAGTATGTTCTGTTAGTCAAATATATGTTACACAAATAGCTTTTAAACAAAGCCAGGGTGCATAATGGTATTGACTTCAGTTTTTGTTCATTCTAAGAAAAGATTAATTATCACAAAATATACAAAAATTCTCTGATTCTCACTCATATTAGCTATGGTAGAGAATTCTTGGCTCAGGTATATCCTGCTTTCTTTTTCTTCTTGGGCATATGGGAAAATTAAACTTCCCAGCCTGCCTTGCAGTTTGGCAGGATCATGTGATGAATCCTAGCCAAAGAAATGAGAGTGGAGACATTTAAGAGTCACTGTGACACATCCATAAGAAACGAGCCCAAATTTCCAACAAGTTGGATGCCCATAGAACAGAAGCTTGAGAAACTTACATTTGTACATTGAGATGCACGTGCTGCCTGTCAACCATGTCCTCCTTCTCACCCCTCCCTAATTCCTTTTTCCTTCATGTGGTTACAGTGAGATGCTAGACCCCTCATTTAACTACCTGCTGCCTGTTGACCAACTCCTCTTCCTTTCCCATCCTGTTTTCCTTCCCTGCTGTATAAACCCCTAGCTTTGGTCAAGGGAGAGAGAAGGGTTTGAGGTTTGCCTACCATCTCTTTGGCTGATGTCACCCTTAATAAAGCCTTTTTCCCTGGCATTACTCATTGTCTCGGTGACTGGCTTTCTGTGTGGGAAGCAATGGGATGTAGGCTGAATGCCTGGCCTTTGTTAACACATATTCGCTCTATCCTGGACTTCATATGTTGAGATGGTAAAGTCAGAAGGTGGAGGGATCCTAGGTCCCTGAGTCACTACGTGGAGAAGAGTTTCACAGTAGAGTTGCCAGACCTATGTTGGAATACGTTTGAGAGAGAAATCAACTTATGTTAAGCTGCTGGGATTTTGAGTGTTTATTTGTTACTGTGGCATTGTCTAATTTAACTTGACAGTATACTTCCACTTCTTGAAGGCTGTGAGAATCTCCTCTTTGTCTTCTTTTTGGAAATCCTCCTCAAATATTTCCAGAAAGAATCTGGATGGCTTAGATATAAGTTTTGGTTATACAGAAGCAGGTTAGAACAGGAGTTGGCAAACCACGGTGCATGGGCCAAATTTGGCTCACTGCTGGCTGTTTTTGCTTCACCATGGCAGAGTTGAGTCATTGAAATAGAGACTTCATGTCCCCCAAAGTCCAAATATTCACCATGTGACCCTTTACAGAAAAAGTTTAGCATCTCCTGGTTTTGAACAAAATTTTTAGAGTAAGACAGATCTGGGTTTGAATCTCTGGGCAAGTTATTCAATGTCTCTGAGTTCTAGTTTCTTCCCGGGGTTATTAGAAGGATTACATGAGCTAGTATCTGTAGTAACTTTCACCCCATGCCTAACTCACAATAAGCACTTAATATGTGGCTACTAAAATTATTGCTAGAATTACCCCTGATGTTGGACGTTTAGGCCTTTCTAGTTTTTCACAGGATGCTATGATTAAGTCACTCATTTCTTTTGCTGCATTCATAAAGGTGGAATTCCTCGGTTGAAAGGCATATACATGTAAAGGATTTTGTTACAAATTGTTAAATTAACCTGTGGAAAGTTAGTAACAATAGGAGCTCTCTTCTCCAAGCCAACACTAGGTATCACCATGGTCATAGGTAATGGACTTACAATTGCAACTTTACTGACTCCTACTCATTAATTAGGTAGAATGAGGGTCTCCAGTGTTCTATGGCATCCTGCTGACCCAGGCCTTCTTCCAGAACACTCTCAGCAACCCCTACTCCCATCTTCCTAGGAGACCACCAGGACTAGTTCTGCCACCTACCACATCCCTGGTTTTGTCAGTCACCACAAGAAGCCCAAAGCTCCCAAGATCTACCACCTGGCTCTCATCCTCATATAAACCCATATACCTGCTTTTCTGACCCCGTCCTGACTCCCATCTGCACCATGCCCTCTGGAGCTTAGGGTCCATCAACATCTCCTTCTTGACGTATTGCAAGAGCTGCTTAACTAGTGACCCTGCTTCTATCTGTTCCCCTACGGTCAATTTCTTAACTCAGCAGCTAGAGAGATTTTGTAAAAATGTAAATCAGGTAAGGCCATTCCTCTTCAAATCCTTCATCTTTCCATTTCATGTGGAAGAACATCCAAAGCTGTTGCCAAGGCAGGATAAAGTTCTAAGGACATGGCCCTGAGCTCACTTTCTGATCTCTCCTACCATACTAGCCCAGCCTCCTTGCTTCTTCTTGAACAAGACAAATACATTCCCACCCCAGGGCCTTGGTGCTTGCTGTGGGCTCTGCCTGGTGTGCTCTCTCTCTAGCCATCTGCACATCTGACCTTCTCCCTTCCTCTTGTCTTTGATAAAATGTCATCTCATCAGAGATACCTTCTCTGACCATCCTATAAAAGTGACAACCTCATCAAACTAGCACTTTCTATCATTCTCACCTTAATTAATTATTCCTATAGTATTCATCACCATCTGGCAGAATGCATATTAATGTGATTATTCGTTTATTGTTAGCCTCTTCCCACTAGCATAGAAGGCCTTTGATTCATGCTGAGTCTCTACCATCCAGTGCTTACATGTAGTGAATGTTTACTAGATGACCAAATAAATCTACAAAATAATACATGGCTCCTTTATTTAGTGTAATCAAGCTAATCTTTCTAATAAGTGCCAGTTACTGATGTTGTTGTCTTTCTGATCTGCAGAGCCTCTATTTTTTTTTTTTTTTGAGACAGAGTCTCTCTCTGTTGCCCAGGCTGGAGTGCAGTGGTACGATCTCGACTCACTGCAACCTCCGCCTTCCGGGTTCAAGTGATTCTCCTGCCTCAGCATCCTGAGTAGCTGGGATTATAGGTGCCCACCACCATGCCTGTAGTGTAAATAATTTTTGTATTTTTAGTAGAGATGGGGTTTCACCATGTTTGCCAGGCTGGTCTCAAACTCCTGACCTCAAGTGATCTGCCCACTTCAGCCTGCCTAAGTGCTGGAATTACAGGCATGAGCCACTGCACCCAGCCCACAGCCTCTTTTGGATCAATGCCCAGTGTTCTGATTTCCAACTCCTCCCTTCAGCACCAGTGGCTTTTTTGGCACTTGGTCAGTGAGTGGGAGGGATGGGTAGGGTTACATAACCTAGCTGGGACTGGACGTAATGGAGCCTCAAGTTCATGGCTGCTGGAATATTTACTGACCTCTTCTACTGAAGTCTGCAGCTGATAGACTTATGGTCAGCTTCTTTACCTAGTTAAGTTTAGACTTGGTGGTTTTCCCTTGCTGAGTCAGTCATGCTCTGGTTTTCTCTGACACTGACCTTGGTATGTTTTCCATCCAGGTCCTTGCCTGAGTCATCTATGCCATGATCTCCATGTTGAGGTAACTTGGTGGCCACCCATGGTGGTTCCAAGTAGGGTCAACTGGTTCCCACCTTCATGAAACTCACCAGGTGTGCAGAACTTTTGGGTTCGTTCCATGCTACATCGGAACTGAAGGGTGTTAGGAGGGTTCCTGTGGTCTCCTCTCTACTTAACTGCCTTTCCATTTTCACTGGCTCCAGCCCTCTAATATTAGTGATAGGCAATTTTTCCGTGGCATTCTTCTCCAAGAATTATAATTGGTGATGTAGGGGTACAAGCATTATCCATTTTCAGCATTCCTCTCAGTCCCTTCTCCAACTTCAGGATTTCATTCCCTAGGAGCCCCCTTTAAGTTCAGGATATATGTATCTCATGTCTCCTCCTCTGAGTACTCCCAAAGCGGAAGGCTTTGCCTCCTGTTAGAGCCCAAGTTCTGTCTTCAGTACCACTTTAGAGCCTGGATGCAGAGCTCACGTTTAGTGGATATGTTTATGGCAACTTTAGAAATTTCAAAGACAATTTCTTCTTGAGTCAATAAACTTCGAGACCGTTTTCTTGAGGCCAGAGTCCCAAAAAAACAAAAGAAGACAATTCTGATAGTCAGAGACTAAACATGGATAGCTGTCTTTTTTTTCCCTAATTCATTTGTAGAATTCCTAAACTTCCATGAAGCAAATGGGTGATGTTAGCAGAATGGGTGTGGAAGTGGGGGTGAGGTGGGGAAAAGCAACAGGAGAACATGTCATTGATATGTTTCAAATAAAATTAATCTCTGTACATCACTGAAAGAGAATAAACATCTCATTGCCACTGGTGAAAAATGAATGGCTTCATGCTCTACATTTCTTGGATTACTAGCATGAGTGTGAACATTTTTGCACTTCCCTTATTCTTTATTCTGAATTGCTTTTTCATGTCCTTTGTCTTTTTTTTTTTTTTTCCAATGGAGTGTTCTCTTACTGATTCATGTGTGATTTATACACAGTAAGGGGCTAGTCCTTCCTCACAAGTTCTTTCTTAGATGAGAAATGTCTTTCAATCTTGATCATTGTGTTTTTTGACATACAAATGTTTACAATTTTTACCTAGTCAAATCTATCAGATTTCCCTTACACTATCACACTTAGATGCCAACTTAGAGAGTCCTTCTCCACTCCAAGTTAGGTAAATATTGACCATCATAGTGAACCATGGATACAAGCACAAGGTGCTTTCCAACTCGACCCTCTCCCAGCTGTGTGACCTTGGGTAAGTCACTTCAGCCTTCCTGAACCTCCACTTCCTTAGAAGTAAATAGGATACAAATTGCACTTACTTCAAAGAGTGGTGGCGAAGAGTACATGAGAAAATGCATAGAAAGCATTTAACTCGGCAGCTGGCTCAAAGCAAGGATTTGTTGGAGACAAGAAAGGTTCTAAGTGGCTGACTTGTGTTCAACTGTGTTTTAGGAAAAAATAGGAACATGTAAGAACTAGAATCACTATTAGTAAAGTGAAGGACCCTGAGGGAACACAGATGAAGGTGCCCGGCTGAGTTCTGCATTAGGCATAGAAAGCACAGTGCCTAAGGCAGGTGATACCTTTAGGAAATTGAAAATATATGCGTGTATATATATTTTTTTAACCAGAAGAAAAAAGTGAACATAGTAACAATGCATATTTGTTTATTTATTTAGAGACAGGGTCCTCTCTGTTGCCCAGGTTGAAGAGCAATGGCACAATCTCAGCTCACTGCAACCTCTGCCTCCCAGGTTTAAGTGATTCTCATTCCTCAGCCACCTGGGTAGCTGGGATTACAGGGGCACGCCACCATGCCTGGCTAATTTTTTGTATTTTTAATAGAGACACAGTTTCACTATGTTGACCAGGCTGGTCTTGAACTCCTGGCTTCAGGTGATCTGCCTGCCTTGGCCTTTCAAAATGCTGGGATTGCAGGCGTGAGCCACTATGCTTGGCCTAGTAACAATGCATATTTAATAATGAACCCAGCCTAGATAATAGTTGTCTTTATATCAGTGAATGATAAAACACAACTATTAATATGTTTTTTATGAAAGAAGGGGCCTGTGAAGGCTAAAGAGGCCAGGGCCCATGGCAGTCACAGTGCAGGCCTGGGTGGCACAGCTACACTACTCTCACTTAGGATCACAAGCTCATTGGTGAAAGTGGCAGGTGGAATCACACTGAAGGTTTGCAATGTTATTTCCTCTGCCCACACCTTAGCTGAGTATGTTTGAGCCTATGTAGGTTAAATGATTCAATTATTGGAATATGACATACTATTCTCTGGTATTTTGTTTTATTAGTTAATTTATTTATAGGCACAAAATCTCCTCTTGTCGCTCAGGGTAGAGTGCAGCCACATGATCATAGCTCACCACAGCCTCCAACTCCTGGGCTGAAGCAGTCCTCCTGCCTCAGCCTCCTGAGTAGCTGGGACTACAGGTAGGTGCCATCACATCTAACTGTTTAGAAATTTTTTTTCTTAGTGACATGGTCTTGCTATGTTGCTCAGGCTAGTCTCAAACTTCTGACCTCAAGGATTCCTCCTGCCCCAGCTTCCCAAAGTGCTGGGATTACAGGCACGAGCTTTCACTCCCAGCCTGGCATTTTGTATACTAGGAAGATTGATGCAAAACCTCTTCCTGTATGAAAGAGGGACTGGCTAAGGATGTGATGGAAATGAGGAAGAATGACTTACAAAGTTTTGGGCAAGCATAATTGTTTTCTTACAAAGATACATGCAAACAATGACTAATGTTATAATAAGATGCTAATTTTATAATAAGATGCCAAAGCACAATAAGATGCTTTGGCATCTTATTATAAAATCAGCACCCTGTGTGGTTTTGTTGTATTTCATAACTTACATTTTTCCTAATTCAGACTGGTTATCTCCTGCAATCCAATTAATATAAATTGTTTCATTAACATTGAAACATGTTATTTATTAGAAAAGCAAAAGTTGGGGAGGGGTGGAATTAGCCTGGAGAAATTAAAACTATGTTCACACAAAAACCTGTATATAGTTGTTTATAGTAGCTTCATTCATAATCATCAAATGTGGGAAGCAAACCCAAAATCCTTCAGAGAGTAAATGGATAAACAAACTGTGGTGCATTAATGCAATGGAATACTACTCAGCAATAAAAAAACAAACTACTGAGACATGCAAGAACATAAGTAATTTCAAAGGCATTGTGCTGAGTGAAAGAAACAAGTCTCAAAGGTTAGATATATGGTATGACTTCAGTTATATATTTTGGAAAAAGTATTAACTAGAACTGGTATAGATCAGTCGTTGTCAATGGCTAGGTATAACTGAAAAAGGGCAGCATAAGGGAGTTCTTAGGGGATACAAACTTTCTGCATCCTGATTGAGCATGTGGTTATACAAATCTATATGTATATTAAAACTCATGGAACTGTGTACCCATATAGGTCCATCTTACTGTATGTAACTAAAAACAGTGTCCTATGTATTTTAGAAAGTGTGTGTGTGTGCGTGTGTGTGGTATGATATGGTTTGGCTGTGTCCCCACCCAAATCTCACCTTGAATTGTAATAGTGCCCATGAGTCAAGGGCTGAACCAAATGGAGGTAACTGAATCATGGGAGTGGTTCCCTCATAGTATTCTCATGGTAGTGAATAACTCTCATGAGATCTGATGGTTTTATAAATGGGAGTTCCCCTGCATAAGCTCTCTTGCCTGCCACCATATAAGATGTGCCTTTACTTCTCCTTTGCTTTCTGCCATGATTGTGAGGCCTCCCCAGCCACGTGGAACTGTGAGTCCATTAAACATTGTTTTCTTTATAGCTTACCCAGTCTCAGATATGTCTTTATTAGCAGTGTAAGAACACACTAATACAGTAAATTGGTACCAGTAGAGTGGGGTGCTGCAGTAAAGATACCTGAAAATATGGAAGCAAATTTGGAACTGGGTAACAGACAGAGGTTGGAACAGTTTGAAGGGCTCAGAAGAAGACAGGAAGATGTGGGCAAGTTTGGAACTTCCTAGAGACCTCTTGAATGGCTTTGATAAAAATGCTGATAGTGATATGAACAATAAAGTCTGAGCTGAGGTGGTCTCAGGTGGAGATGAGGAACTTCTTGAGAACTGGAGCAAAGGTGACTCTTGTTATGTTTTAGCAAAGAGACTGGTGACATTTTGCCCTAGAGATTTGTGGAACTTTGAACCTGAGAGAGATGATTTAGGATATCTGGCAGAAGAAATTTCTAAGCAGCAAAGCATTCAAGAGGTGATTTGGGTACTGTTGAAAGCATTCAGTTTTGTGTAGGTTTGGAATTGGAACTCATGTTTAAAAGGGAAGCAGAGCATAAAAGTTCAGAACATTTGCAGCCTGATGATGCAGTAGAAAAGAAAACCCATTTTCTGGGGAGAAATTCAAGCTGGCTGCAGAAATTAGCTTAAGTAATGGGGAGCCAAATGTTAATTGCCAACATAATGAGGAAAATGTCTCCAGGACATGACAGAGGTCTTCATGGCAGCCCCTCCCATCACAAGCCAAGAGACCTAGGAGGGAAACATGGATTCATGGGCCAGGCCCAGGGCTTTGCTGCTTTATGCAGTCTTGGGACTTGGTGTCCTGCATCCCAGCTATGGCTAATAGGGGCTGATGTACAACTTAGGCCATTGCTTCATGGGGTACAAGCTCTAAGACTTGGCAGCTTCCACATGGTTTTGAACCTGTGGGTACACAGAAGTAAAGAATTGAGATTTGGGAACCTCCACCTAGATTTGAGTGGATGTGTGGAAATGCCTGGATGTACAGGCAGAAATTTGCTACAGAGGTGGAGCCCTCATGGAGAACCTTTGCTAGGGCAGTGCAGAAAGGTTGGACCACCCACACAGGGTCCCTACGGGGGCACTGCCTAGTGGAGCTGTGAGAAGAGGGTCACTGTCCTCCAGACCCCAGAAGGGTAGATCCACTGACAGCTTGCACTGTGCACCTGGAAAAGCTGCAGACACTCAACGCCAGCCCATGACAGCAGCCAGGAGAGGGGCTGTACCCTGCAAAGCCACAGGGATGGAGCTGCCAAAGGCCATGGGAGCCTACCTTTTGCATCAGCGTGCCCTGGATGTGAGACAGGGAGTCAAAGGAGATCATTTGGACCTTTATGGTTTGACTGCCTCACTGGATTTTGGACTTGCTTGAGGCCTGTAGCCCCTTCATTTTGACCAATTTCTCCCATTTGGAGTGAGTGTATTTTCCCAATGCCTGTACCCCATTGTATCTAGGATGCAACTAACTTGCTTTTGATTTTACAGGCAGAAGGGACTTGTCTCAGATGAGACTTTGGACTGTGGACTTTTGAGTTAGTGCTGAAATGAGTTAAGACTTTGGGGGACTGTTGGGAAGGCATGATTGGTTTTGAAATGTGAGGACATGAGATTTGGGAGGGGCCAGGAGTGGAGTGATATGGTTTGGCTGTGTCCCCACCCAAATCTCACCGTGTATTGTAATAATCCCCACATGTCAAGGGTAGGGCCAGGTGGAGATAATTGAATCATGGGAGTGGTTTCCCCCATACTGTTCTTGTGGTAGTGTATAAGTCTCGCGAGATCTGATGATTTTATAAATGGGAGTTCCCTTCCACAAGGTCTCTTGACTGCCACCATGTAAGACAAACCTTTGCTTCTACTTTGCCTTCCACCATGATTGTGAGACCTCTCCAGCCGTGTGGAACTGTGAGTTCATTAAACCTCTTTTTCTTTATAAATTACCCAGTCTTAGGTATATCTTTATTAGCAGTGTGATAACAGACTAATCCAGTGTGTGTGTCTGTGTGTGTGTTTGGAGGGGCATTATAAAAATTTTCCTGACACTTAAATATATATAATATAGTAGTAGTTAGATTTAGTTTCCTCTTTGGCTATCATGTAGCTTTCTGGCAAGCTTTTTAACACTACAAATGTTGGGATATGTGGCAAATCCTCTGTTTTAGGAGGCTTAGGGTGGGGTCCTAATTCTACATGTTTCGATTTCCAGGGAACATCCAGGGCTAAGGATGACAGACCTGAGGACCCATAAAGTTGAGGAAACCTCAGATCAGAGCCTTGTATTAACCTCAAATCAAAGGATTGTTCATTGCTGCACCATGTATGATAATAAAATGCCAGAAACAACCTAAAGACCTATCAGTAGGTGACTGGTAAAATTAATTACGGCCCATCTGTACAGAGCGTTATTATACAACCAACTAAAAATGATGAAGTAGAACCAGGTACTGTGCAAGCTTTTTACATTCATGATTTTATTTAATCCTTAACAAATCTGTAAGGTAGGCACTATTATTATCATCTCCAGTTTTTGTATGAAGAAACAGAATCAGAGAAGTTACTTGTTCAAAGTCACAGTACTTGATAATGTCAGAATTTTAATGCAGGACCTTGGACCCTGAGTGGGTGGGGATTTTAGTAACCACGCCCTGCTTCTCTCTGAACCAAACATGTCATCTAGTTTACTCTTCCTGGAATGCTTTTCCCTTCCCTGTCCTTTGCTTTTTCATCTCCTGTTTATCCTTAAGATCTTATCTCCAATGCCACATCCTCAGGCATGAGTTCCTGACTTTTCTGAGTAGCTTACATACCTTTATTATTTTCTCCTAGTATGTGTACTTCTAATTAGAGCCTGGATATTTCTGATGACTTACATGATCATTGGATTATTGTCTTTCTCCCACTATGCAGGAAGCTCCCTGAGGGTAGGGTTCTTACACATTCTTATACTCTCTTCTCTCAGCACAGTGTCTGATGCATAGCTGTCACTCGATAAATATTTGTTGAATAAATTAAAGAGGAACAGAGAAGTACTCAAACCAGCTCAAGAAATGAGTAGCTTTGTTGTAAGGCCATGACTCATGAGCATCCCGGACAGGGACTGCAGAGGTTCAGGAGATGTAGTTATTCTTCCTGCCTCTCCACGGCTGAATAGTCACAAAGTTCCTGCTTTTTCCCTTTGCATTTGCTCCAATTGTTCTTGTTCCTTATGGACAGCTTCCTTTGCTTCAGCTTGTTCCTGTCCATTAATAATTGCCCCATCTTTTCTACACCAGGCTTTCTGCTTCTGAAGCTGCTAATGATCAACCCTTATTCCCAATGCACTAAACCCAGCTCACCATCTCAAGCTGAGCCACGTCAGTCATAGGCACAGCCAGCCTATGAATGAGTCACACTGGTCCTGATTGAGGTAGGTGAGGGAATGAGTCATGCAGAGAGAAATGTAGACATCCAGCAAAGCAGATTCTGTGACCAGGATAGCCCTCTGCCTGAAGGAGGTATGTGTTGTTCAGATACCCTGAAATATGGTTTATATCACCTGCTAAAAATCTCAGTCTCTTAAAATTTCTCATCCCTGTTTTGAATATGCCTATACATTTTACTGTTCAGAGAGGAAAATAAAAGGGAATCTGAACTCAAAAGATGACATGAGAAAGATATACATTTTCTGTTCAGTATCTTTTGGTTATTTTTGTTGTGGCTATTATTCTTTTACAACGGTCTCTTCATATTGTGCCATCTCACTTTGCACCTTGGCTTAGAAGAAATTCATCGTGGTTGTCAGTGTTATCTTGGGGTTTCTTGAGCTCAAAAGATGATGCTAACCAAGTTACCTTTTAAGGAGGATCATGGTCTCAAGTCTCATCCTGGTAAGCTTTCCTTCTGGATGAGGCTTAAACAGGGAGATCTGTAGGGAGCTCTCTGGGCAACTACCTGGGTCAAGAGTAAAATAGTCACGAGACCTTTATAGTGAAGTTGCAATATCAAAATGACTAGTTTGTGTAATTGACTATGCAAATTGGTCAATTCAATTAAAAATAGTCAGTGATTCTAAGTTGCATAATTGGAATCTTATTCTGCAAGACATGGGCTTCTTTAAGAACATTGAGTAACAGTTTTTCTGAGTGTCACTAGTTCCTTCAGCACTTCATGAAGTGGGGTGTGTGCACCCATTTGTGTGTGTTGGGGCTTGAGGATAGGAAGGGTGAAGAGGAAATACCTTGTCAGTGCCATCCTGCTCCCTTGTAACTATCAGGCTATTCCTGTAAGTTTTTGACTCTTTAAAATAAATTTTAGCCCATTTAAAAAAATTAAAATGTTTAAATATATTTTATAGTTGCAAAAATAATACATGCCTGTTGTAATTTCAGGCCCAAGTTCACTTCCTAGGTGTCACTTGTAACAGTTTGACATGTCCTTAAGGAACTTTTCAATGCACATATAAACATATACTAATGTCATTTATTTTTAAAATAACTATACTACACCTTTTTTTGCCATATCTATATAGCATCTTCCTATCTAAGTATATATCATTCTACCTCATTCTTTTAAATGCTACATAAAATTCCATATATTCTCCAATTTATTTACTCATTTTTCTATGATTGCACACTTAAGATGATGACTCTTCACAAAAAGAGAAAAAAAACCAGGTTGCAACAAATGACTGGGGTGTGTGTGTGTTTACATAGACTTTTAAATTCTTCCTCATGCTTCTATATAAATGAAAAATTTCACTTTCTTATGAAAACCCCAAGAATAGGGCCGATAGTTCTTTATAGAAGTTGACGCTTTCTGAATGGTTTCTTTTTCCTTTTTTGCCAGTTAATTCAACAACGTGTAGAGTTTATTCCTTAAGTGAAGTGGGCATTGTGTGAAACATTCCATTGCTTAATTACCTCTGAATCACTTGTCATAGACCTAATAAAAATGTACACCCATGGCCGTGAATGTTTAAACACATTTGCTGCAAGGAGAGTAAGCTGTTGAGAGAGAAGTACGGGAGGATGTTAAATGTCGGGTCTTGTTTAGGATTTAAAACACTTTCTCCACACTGGCAATGAAGTGCCTCACCTGTGGGTTGGCACAACCTGTGGGTTGGGAGTTACAGAGCTGGTACTGGTGGTCTCCAGAGAATCCCAGGCCCTTGTCTGAACATGTAGGGGTTGGGGGCTGGAGACTGGAAGAGGGGAGTGTTTAATTTTATTTATAAAATATTTATAAAATATCAGCCTCTGGCCTTCTTTCAGAAAACTTGTTTGTATTAAGTTCAACAAATAGTTACTGAAACCCTACAATATGAACATTCTTGGTACTGAGATCAAGTGGTGATCAAAGTAGATAAGAAACCTACCTTCATGGAGTTTACATGTGAGCAGCAGGGCACAGATATGAACAAAGCCACTAATAAAGATACAGCATCAGAGAGGCCAAGAAATACGGTGTGTAGAGGTGAGTGACAGAGAGGGGTGGGATGGTCAGTGGTCAGGGAAGGGCTCTCTTCAGAGGAGCCAGAGAGTAGGGTTTAAATGAAGTGAGTAAATGGGGCCAAGCAGTATCTTGGGACAGATCATCTGTTTAGGACCAAGGATCATCCATTAGTTCTCCTGGTGAAGATGCTACCTTCGCAGACTTGATCTTGGGAGTTTCTTCACTTTATGGGGAGCAAAATTTTTGAGAGATTTCCCCATAAGTAATCCTTGTTGTAGCTTTGCTATCCAACATAAGTACTCAATATCTACATGAGGCTAGTAGATACCGTATTAGACAGCAAATATAAACCTTTCTGTCTTTGTCAAAAATGGACAGTGTTGTACTAGAGAATTTTTAATGGTTAGATGCATTATTGCCAATAACAACAATACTGATGATGATATGTAATGGTAATTAATGATACTGATATTATTTATCATTTACTAGGCATGTAATATATGCACTTTACATATATTATCTTATGCCAACCTCATCAAAACCCCCTTTTAAACAGGTAGATTTACTCTCATTCTACAAATGAGAATTCTCAGAGAGTTGAGTAAGTTACCCAAGGTAGTACTGCTAATAAATGGGAGAACTGGGGTTACAACACATTTTGGCTGAAATGAATGCCCATGTTCTCAGTCACTGTAGTATGTGGCTTATGCTGCTTTTAGATCCATGGGATAGTTCACAGAGCTGAAAAAAATTCCCAGAAGGGACAGCCAGGATGGCTTTTAGTAGGGAGATGACTCTTCATTCTATTATGGAATAACTGGAATACTCAGTTGACATATCAACCACTTTAAACTTCTCTTTAGCTGAAAGTCTAATGAAAATTTCAACTGGTGTCCCCCTTCTCAATATACTTTGCTGTTATCTGCTGATATATGTTTTATATCATATGCATGAAAACTTGTAACTGTACAAATGTACAGTGTCTATAGAGTAATAGGAGTCCCTGGAGTTGTGCAAGAAGCAATCTGAACAATGCTAGGTAGTGGCTAAGTTCTATGTGGTCTTTTGTTAAGTGTAGGGAGACTTTAAGTCTTCCTAAAAGTAAGTGACTGAAGCTTGTCTAAGAAAAAGTAAAATATTTAACAGGTGCTCGTCAGTGATTCCTGCAGAAACCACCCACACATGCTGATATTTCAGGGCTGGGACTCATTCCCACTCTACAGGCTCTTGATGGCATGACTCAGCTGTCATGAGGCCCGAGACATAACTTAAAGCATAATTTGTCACTGCAGCCCACAGTCAAGAAATATTAGGGCTGAGCAGATCCGGAGTAAGGAAGGTGGAGGCAGGGAAGAAGAGGAGGAAGAGAGAATAAGCTAGAACAAGAAGTCTAGTAATAGTAATGACAACCACCATTCATTGAGTCCCTGTTGTTTACCAGTCACTGGAGAAGTTACTTTACAACAATCTCATAAGGTAGGTTTTGTTACTTCAATTACAAATGGCAAAGTAAACTAATAGAGTTAGCACAACAGCAAGCAAGTGAACCCAGGTATTCCTGATACCAAGATTATAGTCTTTCTTTGAGTCAAATCAGAGAGACAGAGGGTCCTAGAAAGTGAGTGGTCAAAGTATAGAGTTCAGTTGTTGGGAAAACCAATCAGGGGCCCTTATTAGAAATGAGTAGAATAGGTAAAGTTGAGACAAGGACCTCTACTTCCAACTAAGATGAAAGACTTTTCTTCTTGCTTGAAATAAGCAAAAAGGAAACAAAATATATAAAACAATGGGTTTTCAAGACACTGGACATCAGACAATGAAGGACAGTGATCCCTGACATATGGGAAACAAAAACTGTGAGCCCTACATTTGCTTCAGAAACCTGCAAACCTGAGAGAGTTTCCAGATTGTGGCACAAAAAAGGAACCGAGGGTGGAGCCCAGCAAACTCCTTGAATTGAGGAGATGGAAATGAAAGTTTAGAGAAATCAGGGCGGGAGAATTTGTAAGAAGTGGGAGAGCACTGAATAGAAAAGAACTGCAGAGATCTGCAGAGAACTGCAGAGTATTCAGCTGAATACTGATCAGCACATGCACATGACTAAACTACCCAAGGTCATGGAAAAGACCACCACCACCACCAAAAAAAAAAAAAAAAAGGTGAGAGATAACAGGACCTGACATTTATATAGGGCCAGAGACGGTGCTTGCTCCCACCAGTGAGATTGGAAAACCTCATGATTTAATGAACATGGGTAGAGTATATAGAAGGGTCTCGCTTCAATACTGGGGAATAATCATCTCGAGACTGAGCATTTCTTGCATCTCATTTAACAAATCTTAAAATTCAGACATGAAAGGATCAAACTGTTTCCAAGTAACTAACTGCATCTCAGGACAAAGCTTGAGAATATCGGAAAGAATACAAGAATAGCCAGCATTCCACAATAGAAAATTCATAATATTTGCATCTAATAAAAATTGCCAAGCATGCAAAGAAGCAAAAATGCCTATAACCCAGAATAAAATTTAATTAATCAAAATGGATCCAGAACTGACATAGAATTATCAGAATTAGAATGATCAGAGAAAGGTATATTAAAATAGTTATTATAACTGTAATGTATATATTCAAAAAGTTAAGTAGAGGCATGGAAGATAGTTTTTAAAGCATCCAAAATATATTTTTTTAGCTGTGTAATTATACTCTGTAAGTTGAAATTAGTGACCTGGAAGACATAAAAGTAGAAATTATACAAAATGAAATACAAAGAGAAAAGAAAATTTAAAAAATAAAGCATAAATGAACCATGGAACAACTTCACATGGCCTAATATATATGCAATTGGAGTCCTAGAAGAAGACAGAAATGGACAGAAAAAGTATTGGAAGTAATGATGGATGAAAATGGCTAAAAACTATAAATTCACAAATCTAATCATTTCAACCAACTCCAAACACAAGAAACTTAAAGAAAACTACACCAAGTTATATCATCATCAAATTGCTGAAAACTATTGTTAAAGAAATCTTAAAAGCAGTCAGAGAAAAAGAGCATAATGTAGAGAAGAACAAGTATAGGAATGACAGCAGATTTCCTGCTGAACAATACAAGTGACAAGGCAGTGCAGAAACATTATTAAAGTCCTGAAGAGGGAAACTGTCAATCCAGAATACTATACCTAGAGGAAATATATTTCAAAAAAAGGGCAAAATAAAGATGTTTTTAGACATGCAAAAGCTGAGAGAATTTGTTACCAGCAGACTACTAAAAATGTAAAAGGAAATTCTTTAGGCAAAAGGAATATAATAGTAGTTGAAAATATGAATGCACACAAAAAAATGAAGAGCACCAAAAATGAGCAAATACCTAGAGTTTTAAAAATTATTTAAATATCTTAAAAGACAATGGATTCTTTACAAAAATAGTAACAATGTAGCATGGGTTTTATATCATATGCATGATTAAATGTGTCATGATAATGCAAAGGTTGGCAGGGAAGGAATAGAATTATACTATTGTAAAGTTTTTATACTGTATGTAACATGCTATGGTATCATTTGAAGGTAGACTGTGAGAAGATGTATACTATAAACCCTACAATAACCACTAAAATAACAAAACAAATAATTATAGCTAATAAAATGATAAAAGAGATAAATGATATGAAATATTCAATTAACCTAAAAAGGCATAAAAAGAGAAAAAAACCCAAGTAATATGTGGGACAACTAGAATGCACATAGAAAGATAGATTTAAATTTAGCAATATAAATTATCACACTAAATACAAATGGCCTAAATATCCCAATTAAAAGACAGAGGTTATCAGATTGGATAAAAAAGCAATGCCCAATTGCATTCTGCCTACAGAATTGCACTTTTAATATAAAAATACAAACAGGTTAAATGTAAAAGGATGGAAAAAGATACACAATTCTCATTTGAGGATTCCATATTTGTGAATTAGCTTACTTGGTAAGATTTACTTGTAACTTCAAAATCAATACTCTTGGTGCTTTTGGGGCCATTTGTGGAGATGAACAGAATAGCAAAATATTTGAGTCACCTAACACCCCATTACTGGCTAAGAACAAATAAGGCAACACTTTGTGTTCTTGTTTTAGCTTTTAAAAAGAGATAACCAGAGGATAAAGAAAATAGGGCATAGTACAGTGTAGTGCAAGAACACTCTTGGGTCAGTTGAATGAAATTTGAATCCTAACTCTGTCACTTGTTAGTGAGACAACCTCAGTTAAGTCACTTAACACTTTTGAACCTTATTTTCTCTTTTTAAATATCAAGCAAATAGAATACATCATGATGAACTGCTTTTAGGATTTAAGATTATAATTTATGTGAGATATGTATATACATATTTCTTTTAGGTGCAATGGTTCAATATTTGCTACTTCAGTGTTCACAGTGACTTTATAAAACACAGGTACCACAAATGATAAGAATAGACTGTAGTTTACTAACACCAGTCAAAAGAAAGCTGAAACAGTTATATTAATGCCAGAAAGGTAAGTCTCAGGTCAAAGAATATTACTAGAAAGAAAGGTTGTAATTTCGTAGTCATAATGGAGTCAATTCTTTAAGAGAATATAACGGTCCTGAGGGTTTGTGTCCTTAATAACAGAACTTCAAAATACCTGGACAATAACTGATAACATTATTTAAAAAGTACACATATGCAACTATAGTCAAATATATTAAATAACTGTTTCTCAGTAATTTCTAGAATAACTAGACAGAAAATCAATAAGAATATAAATATCTGAACAACACTATCAACCCACTTGACCTAATTAAGTTTTATAAAATGCTCCAATGAGTGAAGGTAGAATATACATTGAACATTTATCAAGTTAGACTGTATTCTGGACTAGAAAACAAGATTTAATACTTTTACAAAAGATTTAAATCATGCAAAAATATGAAATTAATTTATAAATCAATAACATAAAAATTTCTGGAAAATCTCCAAACAAAGTAACACTCTTTTAGACAACCCACAGGTCAAAGAAGAAAACAAATGAAAACTAGAAAGCATTTTGAACTAAATAAAAATAAAATGCAACACATTAAATTTACAACATACTGCTAAATAATACTTAGGGTGAATTTTATAGTACTAAATGCTGATATTAGAAGAGAAGGAACGTCTTGAATTAATGACTACAGCTTCCAGGATACGAAATGAGGGAAAAAACCAAAATTAAACTCAAGATATGTAGAAAAAACATTAGAACAGAAATCAATAAAGTAGAAAGCAGAAAATAAATAGAAAAAAATAAAACTAAAAGGTGTTTTCTTGAGAAGATTAAAAAATTGATATGTGTCTAGTGAGGCTGACTAGAGGATAAAGATAGAAGACACAAATTACCAATATCAGATGTCAGAGGTGACATTAATGTAGATAATACAATTTTAAAAGGTTAATAAGGGAATATTATAAACAACTTCGTGTAAATAAGCTCAACAACTTAGATAAAATGGTCATATTCCATGAAAGACATGAACTACCAAAGATTACTCATGAAGAAATATATAACCTGAGTATCCCTATCTCTATTAAAGGAATTTAATTTTTTGTTTAAAAACCTTCCATCAAAGAAAACTTTAGGTCCAGATGGTTTTATTGAAGAATTCTACCAAACACTTAAGGGGGCAATGATAACAATTTTATACAAACTCTTGTAGAAAATTGAAACGGGAGAACTATGTCCCGATTCATTAGATGAGGTCAACATTAGCCTATATCAAAACCTAACTAAAATATTATAAGAATAAAAAATTATAGATAAAAATATTTCATGAACATGAATAAAAAATTATAAACAAGATTTTGACAAGTGAAATTTAACTAATATACACATATACACATATGTATGTGCATACACACATATACACACACATCATGATTAATTGGGATTTTTCCCGGAAATGCAATGTCGTTTCAATACTCAAACTTAATTGATGTAATTCACCAATTATAAAATAAAAAATAAAATGTGAGCATCTCAATAGATGCAGCAAAAAGCATTAAAAATATTCAACATTCATTCTTAATTTAACCTCTCAGCAAACTCGTAGTATTAATAGAAGGAAACTTCCTCAGCCTAATAAAGGACAGTACAAAAAACCTACAGCTAACATCATACTTAATGTTGAAAGATCAAATGCTTTTCCCTAAGATCAGAAACAAAGCAAAGATGTGTACTCCCACCACTTTTATTCCACATTGTACTAGAGCTTCTAGCCAATAGAATAAGGCAAGAGAAAGAAAGAAAAACATCCAGATTGGAAATGAAGAAGCAAAATTGTCTTTGTTTGCTGAAGACATGATTATTTATGCAGAATCTAGAAAAAAGTATCTTGAACTGGTAAATAAATTTAGTGACTTCATATTTGAGATTAATATAAAAGTCAATTTGCCACAGACAATTGGAAATCTCAATTAAAAAATACAATTTACAACATTATCACAAATATTAAGTACTTGGGAATAAATCTGACAAAAATGTAAAGGACCTATGATTTAAAACCACAAAAATAAAGGACCTATGTATGAAAACTATAACACATTTCTGAGAGAAACTAAGCTCTAAATAAACGGAGAGAGATGTTCATGGGTTGAAAGATTCACTTTTGTATAAGATGTGAATTCTCCCAAAATTTATTTATATATCCAATCTGATCTCAATTGAAATCCCAGTGAGAATTTTTTTCAACTTTTATTTTAAATTCTGGGGCTACCTGTGCAGGTTTATTACCTGTGTATATTGTGTGATGCTGAGGTTGGGTTATGAATGATCTTGTCAACCAGTTACTGAGCATAGTATGCAACAGTAAGTTTTTCAACCCCTGCACCTTCGTTCTCTCCCCTGCCCCACCAGTAGTCCCATGTCTACTGTTGCCATCTTTATGTCCATAAGTATCCAAGTCTAGCTCTCCCCTATAAGTGAGAACATGTGGTATTTGGTTTACTGTTCCTACATTAATTTGCTTAGGATAATAGCCTCCAACCGCATTCATGTTGCTACAAAGGATGTGATTTCATTTTTTTAATGGTTGCATAGTATCCCATGATGTATATGTAACACATTTTATTTTTCCAGTCCACCATTGACGGGCACTTAGATTGATTCCATGACTTTGCTCTTGTGAATAGTGCTGCAATGAACACGCAAGTGCATGTTTCTTTTTGGTAGAAGGATTAGTTTTCTGTTGGATATATACCCAGTGATGGGATTGCTGGGTTTTGAACGGTAGTTCTGTTTTCAGTTTTTTGAGAAATCTCCAAACTGCTTTCCACAGTGGCTGAAAAAATTTACATTCCACCAACAGTGTATAAGCATTTCCTTTTCTCCACATTTGTTGTTTTTTTGACTTTTTAATATAACCGTTCTGATGGGCATGAAATGGTATCTCATTGTGGTTCTGATTTGCATTTCTATAATGATTAGTGATGATAAAAATTTCTTCATATGTTTGTTGGCTGTTTGTCTTCTTTTGAGAAGTCTCTGTTCATGACTTTTGCCCATTTTTTAAACTTGGGTTTTTTTTTTCTTGTTCTGTTGTTTAAGTTTCTTATAGATTCTGGATATTAGACCTTTGTCAGATACAGAGTTTGTGAATATTTTCTCCCATTCTGTAGGTTGTCTGTTTACTCTATTGACAGTTTCTTTGGATGTGCAGAAGTCCTTTAGTTTACTTAGGTCCCACTTGTGAATTTTTGTTTTTGTTGCAATTGCTTTTGAGGACTTAGTCATAAATTCTTTCCTAAGGGCCACATTCAGAATGGTGTTTCCTAGGTTTTCTTCTAGAATTTTTACAGTTCCCAACAAGAATTTGGATAGACATCAATAAGCTGATTCTAAAATTCATATGGAAATACAAGGGATCTAGAATAGTCAAAACTACTTTGAAAAAGAAGAACAAAGTTGGTAGATAGATTTTACTTGATTTTAAGGCTTATTACAGACCTATAATAATCAAGACAGTGTGGTACTGGCTTAAAAGATAGATAAATATGTAAACAAAACAGAATAGAGAGTCCAGAAATTGACCCGTACATATGTAGACAACTGCTTTTGACAAAGGTGCAAAGCCAATTCAGTGTAGAAAGGATATTCTTTTCAACAAATGGTGCTGAAACCATTGGCTATCCACATGTAAAGAAATGAACTTTGGTTTATATCCCTAATTATATAAAAAATTACCTCAAACAGAATCTTAGACCTAAATGTGAAGCCTAAAACCATAAAAAGTCTAGGAAAAAAAGCCATAGGAGAAATTCTTTGAGACCTGAATTGGGTAAAGATTTCTTAGACACTAAATCAAAAGCATGATCCATAACAAAACAAATTGATAAAGTTCATCAAAATTAACATGTCTCCTTTTAAAAAGACACTGTAGAAGAATAAAAAGACAAGAAGCACACTCGAAGAAAATATTTGCATATCATATATCTGATAAAGAACTTACATCCAGATTATATCAAAAACCCTCAAAACTCATTAATGAGAAATCAAACAACCCAACTAAAAAATGGGCAAAAGATTTGAAAAGGGGCTTCATCAAAGAAAAAATATATGTGACAAATAAGCATCTGAAAAGATGCTCAGCATCATTATTCATTAGGGAAATTCAAATTAAAATTATATTGAGATACCACTGCATCCCTAGTAGAATGGGCAAAATTAAAAAGACTGACCAAACCAAGGATTGGTGAAGATGTGGAGAAACTGGAAATAAACATGCACTACTGAAGGGAGGGTAAAATGGTATCACCATGTGGAAAGCAGTTTGGGAGTTTCTCAAAAGTTAAACCTACAGGAACTATATTTAGCCATTTGCTCAAGATAAATGAGAGCATGTGTTCATACAAAGATGAACATATGAATGTTCGTAGCAGCTTAGTTTTAATATCCCCAAACTGAAGCAACCCGAAGTCAGGCATCAGGTGAATGGATGAACAATCTATGTTTCATTCACATAATGAAATACTGCCCCTCAATAACAAAGAATGAACCATCGATACATGCTACAACACAGATGAATCTCAAAATGGTTATGCTGCATGAAAAAAGCCAGACCAAAAAAGAGTACACACTGGGTGGTTCCATTTATATAAAATTCTGTAAAATGCAAACTAATCTATAATGGCAATGCAGATTAGTGGTTGCATAAGGATGAGATAGGGAAGGAGGTGACCTGTGGTAGGGATTACAAAGGAAATTTATCTTAATTGTGGTGATGTTTTTTTTTTTTTTTTTAACAGATATACACGTTTCAAAAGTTATCAAATTTTATACACTAAATGTCTACAATGTATTTATGTCAAATATAACTCCTAAAGCTGTTGAAGGAAAAGACTTGAGTTGGTCAACAGGATTCTACAGACTAAGACTGCCACTTCTGATCCTGGGAAAGTTGTTATTTTTTAAAAAGTAGCAGTGATCATCATCTCTATTCATATAGTACTTATAATATGCCAGGCATTGTTCTAAATGCTTCACATGTGTTATTTAATCCTCATCACCACCCAGAGGTAGGCACTATTATGGTCCCCGTTTTACCTATGAGGAAATGGAATCATCATAAGGTTAAGTAACTTGTCTAAGGTTTCAGAGCCAGGAGTGGCAAAACTGGAATTTGACCCCCAGCAATCTTGCATCCGTTTCCAGGTTCTTAATTACTGGCAGTAGGTGATACCTACCAGAAGTGCAGAGACCTGCAGAAAGAGACAAGATACTCTTTGGTGAAGCTGGAGCAGGAAGAATTTCCTTATGTAAATATGATTCTAAGCTTTAGCTTTGAGAAAAGAAATGGATTGTAGAGAAAAGCCCCATTCTTAAAGCAGAAGTGGAAATTAGTACAGGCTACTGGTTAGGTTTTTGTTTTCTTTCAAAAAATTTTAGTTAGGTTTCATCTCTTATCGAAAATCTTTTCTTTATTTCAGTCCAACTCCCCTCCTTCCCATTTAGGCCTTCCTCTGTACTCTCAAAGGTCTAGGGCTAATCAATATCATAGCATTTATCCCATAAGGTTGGAATTATTGGTTTTGTTTCTTTTCCTAGTGTGAAGCCTCCTACAAAATAATAGTAAAGCTAACATGATATGGCACTGCCACTATTCTAAGTATTTTATAAATATTAACACATAATATTTGTCCAACTCTGTGATGGGTATTATTGTTATCCACATTTTGCAAATGTGGAAAGTTAAGCGATGTCACAGAGCCGTGAGTGGCCAAATGAGAACTTTACTGTCTGGCTCCAGGGATGAATTTCTAGTAACAGTCTGGAGTTGTCTCTTCCTGTCTTCATATTTCAGAGCCTAGCACACAATAGGCACTCAACATGTACTTAGTAAACGCAATGGAGTAATGGGTCACCATTCATGTGAGGCTACCAATTTTCACTGGTGTCTAGACACATAGCATCATTCAGTTGAACAGAACACAGGGTTGTGGGAATGGAAAGATAAGATCAATGAGGAAATGAAATATTGATGAATATTCAGAATAGAAGGGTTGGGGTTTTGAGAGAACATGGGATCTTCAGGCAGTGTTTTTATTCTTCTTTTGCTGCTGTCTGGTTTTCCCTTTCCTATGAATAAAGTCTCTACAGCTGAGAATAATTCATACTTTATTTAAAATCCATTCTCTGTGCACTGGCTGCGGCAGTAATTCTCTCATTACATTCCAGGTTTCTTTTTAATCATCTTCTAGGTAAATGAGTCAAGTTCTTCACTAGGGCCAAAGGTTGGATTCCCCCTCTAAGGATAAGATTTCCAGGATACATGACTGATCTCCAGCCTGTAAGCGGTGGCCACACTTACTTTTTGTTCCTGTATAATTGAAATCTATCAATTAGATACTATTAAAGAGCCCAATGCAAATTGTAAAATTTTTTTTACAGGAAATGAGCCTTTCCTCTGAAATAAAGAGTCTCCTCCTTTAATACTGCTGCTTTGTACTGTAATGATCCAGCCTTCGCTGCAAGAAGCCATTTGCTGCGTTACTTAGAGGCAGTTTACAAAAGGGTTTTGATCTCTGCCTTACAGCTTTTAAAGCCGAGGGAAATCTAAGTAGAATGGAACCAACTTAGAGATAGGGTGGGTTTGAAACACAGTCCCCCTCTCCTCTCAGATTCAAAATCTGCCCTAACATAGGCTTGTTTATTTTTATCACACAGGACCTCAGTTAGAGTCCTCTGGTTGTGTTGCAATATTCCCTCATCTTCTATTACCACCAAGCAGAAGCACCTAGATATCCTCAAACTTCCTTGAAATTCCATTAAATGCAAATTCATTATAAACGGTCTCAGGAACAAGAAGGAGGCAGAAACCCAACAGACAGAGCAACCAATCAACCAAAAGCCAAACAAATAAAATCAACAGAAATATTTGAGGGGCTGGATCTGACCTGAAAAGGCTTTACTATTTACTTCCCACAGTGCAGTTTGATAGTCTCAGACATCATGATTTTAGACTGCAGTAGCGCTGAAATGATCAATTATGCAGGTGTTCTAATGCAATTAAGCCTCATTTACTTTGTACTTTACATTCATTCACTGGAGCTGAGGCTCTCTAAGCTCCCTAAGATACAGGATTATTTTAGATATGTATAATTTCTATACATGTCTCCTTTGAGAATATTGCAAAACCCTAGATATGTAGACTTGTTTAAAACCTGCTTGTTTATTTCAGCTGGGAATTGTCTTCATGATTAAATGATTCATTTTATTCAAGGCTTATGACCAAACTTAACTAAGATTTCTATGTTCCAGTTATTAAAGCAGAAAATTCAAGCGTGCAAACAGCTAAAACCCAGCCAGGTATTTGCAGTGGTATTAGAATATCTTGTAGCCATCAGTAACTAAAATGAGAAGCTGGGAAAGAGAAAGCCAAAGGACTCCGATTATCTTTTCCTTGCAGATTGAGGTAAAATTTCCTGCCTCTGTACCAGGAAGTTGTACCGGTTTCCCAGAATGCATCACTTAGAGACACTATCTTTGTTTCCATTTCTGACATAACAGCTATTAGAGGGAAAGGTCTGTTTTTGGAAGCCAGAAAAGGATATCCCATCAAAATAGAAGAGGATACAGACCCTGAGACCCTCTCTGAGACCCTTGCAGCTCAGCAGCAGCAATTAATGATGCTTCTTATTAGGGTGGCTGCCTTTTTTCTTCTTTCTTTCATCCTTCTCTCTCTTTTTTTCACTCCCTTCTTCCCCTCTCTTCCCCATCTCCTTCATTCCCTTTCCTTCCTTCTGCTCCTCTTCTCTAATTTCCATTCATTGCATACATAATTAAGCTCCTACTACATCTCAAGAACTCTTTAAATGCTGGGATATACTTAGTGAATGAAACAAAGTCCCTGCCCTCGTGGAGCTGATAGTCTGGTTAGGGAGACAGAAAATAAGCAAACAAACAAGTCAATACATAATAGAATGGCAGGTACTATGAAGAGTGAATTAAAAAAGTATGATAAAGTGGGAGAGGGACGAGGTGCTCTTTTAGATTAGTGTTTGCAGAAGGCATCTCTGATGAGGTGGAATTTGGATAGAAAGATGTATTAGTCCATTCTTGCATTGCTAAAAAGAAATACCTGAGACTGGGTAATTTATAAAGAAAAGGTTTAATTGATTCACAGTTTCCCAGGTTGTACAGGAAGCATGGTGGCTTCTGCTTCTGAGGAGGCCTCAGGAAACTTGCAATCACGGTGGAAGATGAAGGGGAAGCAGCATGTCTTACATGGCAGGAGCAGGAGGAAGAGAGATGGGGGAGAGGTGACACACACTTTTAAACAATCATATTTCATGAGAATTCACTCACTATCATGAGAACAGCACCAAAGGGATGGTGCTAAACCATTCATGAGAAACCTGTCCCCATGATCCAGTCACCTCCCACCAGGTCCCATCTCCAACAGTGGGGATTACAATTCGACATGAGGTTTGGATGGGGATACAGATCCAAATCATATCAAATGGAATGAGACATTTTGATGTCTAAGGGAAGGACATGGGAAGTAGGGAGCAAGGACATAAATGGGAAGAGAACAGAGTCAGGGCTCAGATTATGTGGGTCCTTGGAGGCCTTAGGAAGAGCTTAGGCTTGTATTCTAAGCATGATAGAAAGTCATCTAAGAGTTGAGGGAAGAGAAGTGAAATGACTGGATTCATATTTTAAAAGGAGCAGTTTGGGTGTTGACTGTCAAGGGTGCATTATAAGCATGGTGCCCCATGCCATTCAGTCATTCAATACTCCAGCCTTTACTGGGTGTGGTGCTACTTCAAATCAGGCACTTGGCTAATACAGGGGCTGTAAAGTAGACAGAACACGATCTCTTCCTTCACGAAGTTCAGAATAGGAAAGATCTCTCAACTATTTAAGTGTATCTTCAAGGTCTACTGTCCACTGTCCACATGGTGATTTCTCTGATTTTTTAATGTATCAATCTAGACACTGACTCTGGAACCTCTTTGCATTCTCCCAAAACAAGCCATCTACAACAGAAACATTGGTAAACCATGCAAAACTTACTTAAGATTTCATAGACTAGATTTAAGAAAGTGTTTATATCACGCACTTTCAAGATCTTTGGATCTCATTATACTTCTGTGTGGCCTGCCACAGTTTTGTGGATGCTAGCAGAAGACATGAAACTCCTGGGTCAGAGACAAAGGGCATTTTGTTATTCACAGCAATAATAATTGTCAGAGTATCAGCATTTGCTTTGGTTCCCTGAGACAAATCCCACAGGGTGACACAAAGAGAGCCAGATGACATCTGCACATGCAGCACATTGATTATAAGAGAAGAACCCCAAATTTAGGAAACTTGAATTTTTTAGAATTTAATTTTTAGATATTTTTTTTTAGAGATGAAGTCTCACTTTGTCACCCAGGCAGGAGGCAGTGGTGTGATCATAGTTCACTATAGCCTTGAAGTAATCCTTCCACATCAGCCTGCCTAGTAGCTGGGACTACAGGCTTCACCATGCAACCATGCCTGGCTATTTTTTTTCAGTTTTTAAGAGAGGAGGTTTCCCTGTGTTGCCCAGGCTAGTCTCGAAGTCCTGGTCTCAAGTGATCCTCTTGCTTCAACCTCCTGATTAGCTGGGATTATAGGCCCAAGACACCATGCTCAGCTGAAACTTGAATATTTTCTAATTGGCAATAAGCCTGCCAGATATTTGCTCTGGGGGAAACATTGTCTTTTTTATATTAGAAATGAACAAATCTGCCATTTGCTCTGGAAGGAGACACTGCCTCTAACTTCCAAAGCTCTTTGCTATACAAGTGTCCTTGGAAAGATAGTCTGAGACAAAGGTCAGTGCAGAAACACAAGAGACCAATGGAGAGCTAGCCTTCCATCACATGCTTGATAATAAGTTCCTCAAAACCTTCACTGCATTTCATTGAGTTCCATAATTTCTCTCTCCTACATCCTTACTGGCATTTTTCTTCCTTTCTCCTTCCTACTTCCTCTACAGAGCATTCGGCCTTTTTTTTTTTTTTTCTTTTTTCTATTATCTGAGCAATTCAGCTTTACTACCAAACTTGAATGGCCATATTTATATGAATCCAAAGTCTCCCATTTTCCTTAGAAGGTGGTTTCACAGTCTTTTCTTAATAACCTAGAATGCTCTTTGGGGTTCATTGTTTATTCAAGTGGCTTATGAAAGTATCTCATCCAAATCTATACTTCTCCCCATAAGAACATAATTTTAGCATGCTGTGAATGCTCTTATAAAAAGTCTGTCCTGGGTATAGTGAGGATGTGAGTTGAGAGAAGTCAGTTTTTCCAGAGTGAAGAGAATGGGAATTGGTGTGAATGATTTGCAAGAGGAGAAGGAGCCATAGTGTTTGTAATGATTGCTTACATGCTTCCTAATTTTCTGCTTCTGATGTATCTTAATCTACTTTACCATTCTTCAGTGGTTGGGCTTTTGGATGAGTTCCAATGTCTTATAGTTGTAGAGAGCAAAGTAATCATGTCTTCAATATTACTGTGTTCTGAACATTATTGAAAATGTGCTGGGTGCCTGACCTGGTGTTATTCTGGAGTTAATGAGGTAAATAAGGCATGCTTTTATTTTCAAAGAGCTTATAGTCTAGTGGAGCAGACAAACTTATGTGTGCAAACAGATCACTGACTATCATAGAGAGAACTTAGTACTTGTTGAATTAATAGTTGCTCAATGAATGGGCCAAACTTCTGTTCAGTGTCTATTGGATTCACTGGGGTGAGTTCCCATGGAATGATGGGCTTCAGATAAGTGCTGAGTCTGGAGGATGAAGGAGGGAAAGGGGAGGCCCACTAGGCAGAATAAATGGAGAGAGTCAGATGAAGAAGTGAGAATATGTGGGGTGGCTTTGAGAAACAAATTAGTAGTTTGGTTGGGTTGTGGAGAGAAAGGTTGGGGAGTGTGGTTTGAGATCGAATAGTGGTGGACTTTGAATAATAGGCTTTGGTCTTTTGAACGATGTGAGGAGACCCTGAAAATTATTTTTTTCAAAGAGCCATGACATCTTTTCTCAGATGTGGTGCATATTTGAGCTCAAAAACTATTAATCTAATGGTTTAAAATACCAAAATGGGAAATTCTTGGTGGCGTGATTGAAATGACATAGGGGAAGTTCAAATTGTATGTGTTTTAAATCTTTCTGGAAAGCAGAGTAGTTAAATAATCATTTAAAATAAATAAAAAACCCTTAAAATAATTTAAGGGTTCTCTTAAATAATCAGAGAACCCTTTTCGGGGGGGTGAAGTCACAAAATAATTTCCCTTCACGTAATGTAGGGATCCAACCTCTGTGCTCTTGGGAAATCCAACCTCTGTGCTCTTGGGAAACACTGGCAGAGAAGATACCTGGGAGGTGTCAGAGAGCAGCTCTTCTTTCATTGGCTTTGTGCTTCCATTGTGGTGTTTGCCTGTGTGTATTTGTGTGCTTCTATTCAGGCGCAATCTAGAATTGATGAAGATGTGCTCATTAATCAACGAGTCTCTTTGGATTTCATAACCACGTTTGACTTTTACCAAATTTATTATTTCAAAGCAGTAAGCCCAGTCTGTCACCACTTTCTGCACTGGCTCCTGTGATCTAGAATGAGTTAAGCATAGGAATGATTCTCTAATGTGGCATCCTATGGTGTGACAAAGCTAAAAAAAAAAAAAAAAAAGGAATTTATAGTCAGACAGATTGGGTCCAAATTCCAGCTCTTTTATTTACTAGGGATGGGACTTGGGCCAAGTTACCTAATAGCTTTGAACTTCATGTTTTCCTTGGTACAAATTATACAAAACACAACCCAATTACAGGATTTTGAGAGTTAACTGGGACAAAGTTTTAGTATGCAATGGCCTCAATCCCTCACTTCTTTGTATTCTTTTTCCATTCTTTCTCCTTCAGTAATTGTGTTAGTAACACAGTTACGGAGAATTTTCTGGGACACTTACAGACTGGCCTGAGCCTTTGCACCATCCTATGATAGTTTTTCTTCTCAGGAGTGGAAAGTACGTTCTTCAAACAGAGCATAACGCTGTTGTGCTCCACATTGTTTCCTACAGGACAGTCAAAGGTCTGCATTGAGGAAGATGAATGCCCCAATTCCTCTGGTGAAAGCTTCTTTTGTTTAGAAATATAACGTTCTTGCATCTCTGTAAATAGTAGAAGGAGGTCCCAAATAATCAAAATGAAGGTGGAATCACGATCCACCCTGGGCTCACAGTTACTTTCCTTAAAAGACCAATCAAAAAAGATCAGATCATCACAACCCTCTTGGCTGGAGGGTTTGCCTGGTTAACCCTAGACCAGTTTCTCAGCCTCAGCACTGTGACATTGTGGGCCAGATAAAGCTTTGTTGCGGGGACTGTTCTGTGCATTGTAGGATGTTTACCAGAATCCATGGCCTTTACTTGTCAGATGCCGGTGGAACCCTTTCTAATTCTGACAATGAAAAATGCCTCCAGACATTGGCAATGTCCCCTGGCAGGCAAAATAACCTCCCTGTTGAGGACGACTGGCTCAGTGGTTTAGCTGCAGATTATGGGGAAATCCCCTTGGTCCTTGTCCCCACCCTACCTCCACCAATTAGCAATTGGGTTTCAGACCACTGTGATCATAAGGAATCTGACCTATGTGAGGAGGGCTAAAAGCGGTATACACTATACAGAAAAATGAGCAAGTGTACTTCTGTGATCAGTCTTTGCCTCTCTGTTTTTTTTTTTCTCCCATACTGTGTTTAAATTATTCAAATTCCAATATGGTTCAGAGAGAGGGATACTTAAATTTGGAATACCTCAAATTAGGATCTTCTTTGCTTAACTCAATCTCATAGTATAGAGTTACATATTTTGGTTGTCTACAAAGACAGAAAGACCAACATGTACACATACTTCCATTGCATAAAATAAATTGCATTGGTGGCACACGATTGCTTCTAATGTATATAATTTATTCATTTTAATTAATTCTCTTCCTAGCTTATCTTGCAAATGGCAATGGACTTCTTTGTCCCCAGTCTCTTGGAAGCACAGACTTACTTTACCTTCACATCAGGATTTATGGCAGAAAATGTTAACTCACTGTATGGATGGTTCCTTCCCAACTCAGCAGTAATGGAATGTGATCTCCTGATCCTCACGTAAGCACTGAATACAGATTCTCTAAGCTGCCTTGAACCTTTAAGAATAATGCCAAATTATACCTAGTCTGTAAATAGAAGATGAGAGTTTTTTTCTCCCTCCAGTTGCTTTCCACAGACTTTAATATACGAGTGAGTGATTTATAACACTAGTGACAAAGCTGCAACACAGCTTGAAATTTTATATAACGGCTGTAATACCACATCTATCATAATGAAAAATGTCTATGAAATCATTTTCTGCCAAAGAACATCTTCCTAGATTCTATTAACAACTTGCTATCTGCATGAACACCACATAGTGCTGAAATACATTGCTTTAAAATGGCCCTTGGGGGTGGGGCCAAGTGTAGCCTTTGGAGTGACTAAAGTTCCAATCAGTCGTAATCAATTAAGATGTTGTTGGTGGAACTCTCCATAGAAGGAAAACTAGGAGGGTAGAGATGATGGTGGGGAAATGCATTCTTTTGTAAAAAAAAAACCCTAATTTTGTCAGGATATTACTGTTTGGCAGTTGGATGGATTTAGATTCTATTGTGCTTTCAATTCTTGTCACATTTACCTAGGAGCTATCAACTT